>NW_026652288.1:60872769-61336021 GCF_009828535.3 Hylobates moloch | reverse complement strand
GCACTATTCACAATAGCAAAGAGTTGGAACCAACCCAAATGTCCAACAACGATAGACTGGATTAAGAAAATGTGGCACATATACACCATGGAATACTATGCAGCCATAAAAAATGATGAGTTTGTGTCCTTTGTAGGGACATGGATGAAACTGGAAAACATCATTCTCAGTAAACTATCGCAAGGATAAAAAACCAAACACCGCATGTTCTCACTCATAGGTGGGAATTGAACAATGAGAACTCATGGACACAGGAAGGGGAACATCACACTCCGGGGACTGTTGTGGGGTGGGGGGAGGGGGGAGGGACAGCATTAGGAGATACACCTAATGCTAAATGACGAGTTAATGGGTGCAGGAAATCAACATGGCACATGGATACATATGTAACAAACCTGCACATTGTGCACATGTACCCTAAAACCCTAAAGTATAATAAAAAAAAAATTAAAAAAAAAAAAAAAAAAAAAAAAAAAAAAAAGAGAGTCTGGTCTAGCCTCCCAGCATATATCATTCTCCCATGCTGGATCCTTCCTGCCCTGGAACATTGGACTCCAAGTTCTTCAGTTTTGGAACTCAGACTGGCTATTCTTGCTCTTCAGCCTGCAGACAGCCTATTGTTGGACCTTCTGATTGTGTGAGTTAATACTTAATAAACTCACATATATATGTATATATATGTATATATGTATATATATGTATATTTGTATATATATGTATATATATATGTATATATATGTATATATGTATATATATATGTGTATATATATATGTGTGTGTATATATATGTATATATATATAATTAGTTCTGTCCCTCTAGAGAACTCTAATACACTCCCTAAAATGTATAAAACCAAATTGTGCTCTGATCACCTTAGGCAAGTGTCATCAGGACCTCCCGAGGCTGTGTCAGGGGTGCGCATCCTCAACCTTGGCAAAATAAACTTTCTAAACTAACTGAAACCTTTCTCAGATATTTGGAGTTCACATTTTGGTAACCCAGTTGGATTCTAGTGTAGGTGCCCCTGACCTTTGACAAATCCTCTATTGGTGCTTGGTACCAGCTTGTACCATCTTTATGGCTCAAACCAATAGGATAATTTGTGGAGGCCTGGAAGTACCCCTTCCAAAGAATCCTTGACCTCCCAAAATTAGGTTGAGATCTAAAGTTTACTTTGCTATACAACTTTTTTTTGGAGTTTTACTTGCTTCCAATACAAGGAAGGCAAGTTTTCTGTGACAATGGAAGTCAGGTAACTCCTTTATGGAGTTTGAGCTTGCTTTCAACAGGGAAGATGAGGGTTTTTTTCCTGCTTCTAGGATGGTAAAGAGCCATCTTCAGCTGGAGACCCATCCCTAAGTAAGTAACTGAATTGGGGTTTGCCTTTTCTAAAGTTAAGATTGACAACCAGCTGGTCTTAATTTCTCCTTACCATTAGAGACCTCAGTAATCATATAGGTTGGGCAATCATTCGTTTTACTTAACTTTTTTTTTGGTTGTTATTTCTATTTTTGTTTTTGTTTTGGTCTTTTTCCCATTGGGTTTGATCAACTCTACCTTACTTGATTAAATCCAAACTATCTGACATGATCAAATCCAAAGAAGTTCCAAATTATGAGAAACAAGGCCTCTGAAGTTGCTAAATTCCTACACACATACACACACACACACGTACACACACACACACACACGAAGGTAGTGTGGTAGGGGGAGAATAAAGGCCAGCAAAAGGAAAAAAAAGATTTTTTATTTTGCCTACTAAGGGGCTTTATTTACATAACAAGGCTATGTTTTTGCTAGCCAGGCCAAACTGAAATAGCAATGGCTGTGCTTCTGAAATAGCAGCAATTTGTCCTAGCTGAAATATGGTAATGAGGTTTAAAAAAATATTTTAAAAGAACATCAGTGGTTAAAAGTCAACTTAAATAAAAGCTAACATCCAAGATGTGTGTGTATATGTGCACATCTGATTGCCTCCTTTGGAAAGGCTAATCAGAAACTCAAAAGAATGCAACAATTTGTCTCTCACCTACCTGTGCCCTTAAGCCCCCTCCCTGTTTTGAGTTGTCAAGCTTTTGCTTCAAGTTGTCCCACCTTTCTGGAGCAAACCAATGTTCATTTTACATATGTTGATTGATGTTTCATGTCTCCCTGAAATGTATAAAACCAAGCTGTGCTCTTATCACCTTGGGCACATGTTGGCAGAACCTCCTGATGCTGTGTTACAGGCATGGGTCCTCAACCTTGGCAAAACAAACTTTCTAAATTAACTGCAACCTGTATCAGATTTTCAGAGTTCACAAATATAAGGTGTCAAAATTTGGCACAGGGGTTACAAAACTATAAACCCAGCTGAAGACAGAATGATCTTTGCTTGTGTAATCTTTAATAAATAAGACATTAATATTGATTTGATAAAAATAGCTCCATCTTGAATTTAGTAAGATTACTATAAATTCTAATCTTGTGGCTTTAGGCAGTTTAGTCCACAGGCAGTGAGGTTTGTTTTGGGAAAGGACTGTTATCATCTTTGTTTCAAAGCTAAAATATGAACTATGTTCCTCCCACAGTTAGTTGGGCCCATTCCCAGGAATGAACAAGAACAGCTTGGAGGTTAGAAGGAAGATAGACTCAGGTCAAATCTTTTTCACTGTCTCAGTTATAATTTTGCAATGGCAGTTCCATAACTTTAAATAATGACAATCACAGTTTTTATAAATAATCCAGATAAATGATTAAAATAAAATAATTAGGTAAATGTAATAGGATAAATACTTGTAGAGAAACTCATAATTTAGAAACTAAATTTATATTAAATAAAATAATAAATAATTTATTATTTGGTTATTTTCCAATAAAAATATATTTCTAGGAAAACATTCTTTCCAAAGAAAAAGTGTGTCCTTTTAAAAAAGGTGAACATTTTTGTCTAATTAAAAGCTTATTTAAAGGTCATGATTAAACAAGGTAACAGGAACCAGGAAATAAAAAAGATGTGAAGAAAGTTATGAAAATAGAGGTGTGTTTTTTTTTTTTTTTTTTTTGGTAAGAAAGCTTAGAGAGAAATAATTTCATATAAGAAAGAATCTTGTATGGTAAATTTAGTTCTAGAGTAAAATGAATGGTTGCTTAAGTTCAGGACCAACCGGAAAGTCCAAGCATGCCACGAATGGTCTGTGTATGTCACAATAATAGGATTTATTTAAAAAAATCACAAAAACTTTTGTATGATCAAGTTATCCATGATTAAAGAGAAATTATAACGGTCTTTCTAGAGATTGGGTTTGATTAAAAAACACTTATACACTAAAGAATTGGTTAGAACAATAAAATTTTCATAAGGGGTTGGTTTACTCTTAATAAATTATAAAAGATTTTAATTTATTTTAACCCAAAGTTCAATTTTTATTCCATTTTGCTGGTTTTGGTTTTCTCTCCTCTTTCAAAACGTGTGAAATAGTAATATTCCCCTTCAAGTCATTTTCAGTTCATGTAAGTTTTTTTTTTTTCTGCTTGGGTTCTGTTTTTTTGTGGCATGATACTAACAATGTTTTCTTAAAGGCCTAAAGGAAACGTTTTCTTCCAACATAATATTCTGCACACTTCAAAAGGTCTTTTCTTTTGCCTTATGGTAACTGACCTTGAGGTGGGAAATTAGAGAAATAAAGAAAAATAAAATTAAAAAGAGAAAGAAATAAGCTTTCCTCTATTAGGCTGACTTGTCCCAGAGGCAGCAATGGGCACAGCTCAGACCCAGGGAAAGTCTTGATAATACTTTCTGAGAAGCTAGGACACAAAGGAATGTGCTCTGGAGACTCTCCCAGCACTCCCTCAACATAGGGAGAAGAAAACAAATTTTCCTGTTTTATGATATGAGTTTATAAATTCTTGTTCTCTGTAACTAGTAACTTAAAGTATTCTGTTTTATCTAAGAAGTACAGTGAAGGTCATGAGAAGCCTGAGCGAGCCTGAACTACAGCTGTCTGGGCACCATAGTGAAGGTTGTGAGATAAACCAGTGAAAGTCTCTTTAGAGCAAAACATAGATAACAGACATCTGGGGTGCTTGGCAATGGTCATGTGTAATCCTGAGTTATGAACCTGTTACAGTTTGATTAACTGTCTTTGTCCTGCATCTGTATCCCTGCTTTTGCACCACTGTAAGCCTGCTTCAAGCTAGTCCACCCCCTTTTTGAAGTGTGTATAAAAGTCAAGTGCTGTCTTTGTTCTGGGCCCAGTCTTTGGATGTTAAGTTCGCTGGGCCTAAGTGCACTCAATAAAAATAACCTCCTGTATACACCTGAAGGTCTCTCTCTGGTCCTCCTGATCCCACAAAAACCTAACAGATTTTATATTTCATCAAAATAATTCCTATGCCATTATTATTAAGTTTGGTTTGCTTGGGAAAAACTGAGATTAAATTTTTTTTTAATTAGGATTATTACATCCTTGTAACTTCCTATATGTGCTTTTAAAGTCCTTGTGACATTGAGTTACCAGGCTTTGACTCCTGGGTCTAAAATGAACACCAAGTCCTGCTAAATCTTAAACACTGACAGCAATTAAACCCTCATCTTCAGGCCTGGTAGAAGATGTCAATCAAAGTAAACTGCCTTCTTGAAACACAGGGCCAGAAATTAAAGCTATTCAATTCATCAAGGTGCAGCAACTATCGCAGAAGACATAGGTGTGTGAGATTGTAAGGGCTGATTTTGAGTGATAAAATAAGTTCAGTTTCTCTATAAATTAATCATTAATGTCAAAGGCATACTGATGCAAGACCAGCATATGGGCCCTGATGTCAGATTAACAAGGTTTTCTTGAAGCATTAATGGACTCCTTAATAAAGGTTATAAAGGTCATAAAGGCTTATGGAAGTTATATCCTATGATCAAGATGAAAATTTTATAGACTGTTTATAAAATTTTGGAAAAATTTAATTGACTTCATGCTTTTTTTTAGGGCTTATTGTTTGGGAAATTAAGTCTCCTCTCTCAAAGAATAAAGGCTTTCATCATTTTTTGAAATCCTTGAGTTATCACTTTGGTTAAATGAATGACTAATTTTACCATGGCCTGTGATCCTATTTTGTAACATCAACTGTTTTAAACAATTGATGTTTGACAAATTTTCCAAAATCAAATTATAAATTATGTCTTTTTCTGACCGAATTAATCCTTTAAGATATTATTAATAGGCTCCCTAAAGTCCAAAAATGACATATTTGGCTTATTTGGTATAAAAATTTTACAGGAAGCATTGTCAAACATAAAACGGTGTTTGGTTTTCTTTGTGCTGTATTTGTATAAATATGGTATTGATATGTGTTCCAAAATTATGGGAAACTCCTATAATTCTGATAGGACTTAATGTACACTATCAGTAATAATTGTAATTGTTATGTTAAATTATTGTGTGTCACGGAGGTAACAAACTTCCCTGTCAATTGTGTCTTTGGCTATGACTGCCCTAAAACGTTTTGTCATACATGGACAGTTGTCTTGTTTTGGCCCTCTTTAGAAGGTGGTTTTATAATCATCTATAAAACTGATTGAGGTTTCTAATAACTTTGGAGATTGTGACATCAGAATAGAGGAAAAACTTTTAGGACTCATGGAGAGCTGAAATGTTCATGAATATCATGTAGAACAGGAAATAACTGCATGGACTAAACTAATAGAAGTCTGAAGTAATTTTTTAACTTTTTGCTTAAAAAGTTGCTGATCCTTTGTTTTGTTTTTCAGAGTCAAGAAAACTTCTTTTTAAGCTATTTACAGCTTTTAACAATTGAGTAAATTATACTCCTATGAACAAAATTTGGAGCATATTTGTTTCTCTCTACCTGATTTCTACAGAATTTGGAAACTATTTGTGAGTATTCTTAACTTATAACAATACAGTTATTTATATAAGTGCAGTAAGAATCTGTTTTCATTTGTAACTGGGCACAACTGAAGAAACTGGTTATTTCCCCAAGGCTTTGACTGGAATGGTGTGCTTTCCTTTAAGGAATTAAATTTGACTTATGAAGCCAATAAAAGCCACTTGGAAAAACTGGCTTCATACTCGGTCGACACAGTGCCTGTACAGGGTTGTGACATGTGATAAGTAAAGAATGTCACTTTCTGACAGGCCCAGGATCCCCAAGTTTATCTTGGAACCTCAAAAGGAGAGGAATTTACCCAACTTCTAGATATTTAATGGTACAAATCCATGGCTGGGCTCAGCTTTAAAAAAGTCTTATCTGAGATTCCTTCTATGGAACAAAGTTCCTGCAAAGCCAATTTAAAAGCTTATGTAAAAAATAATTATTCTTGCTGCACTGTATAAAAATAATTAGGCCAAATATAATAAAGCACACCAGTCCTACCATGATTTGTCTTTAGTAAAAATGGGCAAATGGAGAGAGAAAAAATATGTTTCAAAAACTATAGTACACCTGTTTTTAGATTCTAGTCTTACCCAATGTTATTCAATTTTTATTATTTTCTACACTTTGGATCAAATGCTAATTTCTCTTGGCTACAAGTCTTCAAAATAATGTTTTCAATTTTTTTCCTTCTTTTTCCCCCCATTTTTCCTAATTTGGAGTCACTGAAAACTAAGCTGTGCTTTTGTAAAGCCCTGTGAATTGAAGCTAGACAACTTAAACTTCAGAAGAAAATAACAGCAACCTATTTACACACATAAGCTACTTTCTTTCATTTTTTTTTTTTCAAATGGAGTCTCCTTCTATTTCCCAGGCTGGAGTGCAGTGGTGCAATCTCAGCTCACTGCAACCTCCACCTCCTGGGTTCAAGTAATTCTGCTTCAGCCTCCCAAGTAGCTGGGACTACAGGTGCATGCCATCATGCCCAGCTAGTATTTTTTGTATTTTTAGTAGAGACAGGGTTTTACCATATTGGCCAGGCTGGTCTCAAACTCTTGACCTTGTGATCCACCCACCTTGGCCTCCCAAAATGTTGTGATTACAGGTGTGAGCCATCATGCCTGACCATACGCCACTTTCTTTCTTTTTTTTTTATTATTTCAAATATTTTTTTTTTACTTTAAGTTTTAGGGTACATGTGCACAATGTGCAGGTTAGTTACATATGTATACAAGTGCCATGTTGGTGTGCTGCACCCATTAACTCATCATTTAACATTAGGTATATCTCCTAATGCTATCCTCCCCTCTCCCCACCCCACCCCACAACAGGCCCCAGTATGTGATGTTCCCCTTCCTATGTCCATGTGTTCTCATTGTTCGATTCCCACGTATGAGTGAGAACGTGAGGTGTGTTTTTTTGTCCTTGCGATAGCTTGTTGAGAATGATGGTTTCCAGTTTCATCTATGTCCCTACAAAGGACATGAACTCATCATTTTTTATGGCTGCATAGTATTCCATGGTGTATATGTGCCATGTTTTCTTAATCCAGTCTATCATTGTTGGACATATGGGTTGGTTCCAAGTCTTTGCTATTGTGAATAGTGCCACAATAAACATACGTGTGCATGTGTCTTTATGGCAGCATGATTTATAATCCTTTGGGTATATACCCAGTAATGGGATGGCTGGCTCAAATGGTATTTCTAGTTCTAGATCCCTGAGGAATCGCCACATTGACTTCCACAATGGTTGAACTAGTTTACAGTCCCATGAACAGTATAAAAGTGTTCCTATTTCTCCACATCTTCTCCAACACCTGTTGTTTCCTGACTTTTTAATGATCACCATTCTAACTGGTATGAGATGGTATCTCATTGTGGTTTTGATTCGCATTTCTCTGATGGCCAGTGATGATGAGCATTTTTTCATGTGTCTGTTGGCTGCATAAATATCTTCTTTTGAGAAGTGTCTGTTCATATCCTTTGCCCACTTTTTGATGGGGTTGTTTGCTTTTTCTTGTAAGTTTGTTTGAGTTCATTGTAGATTCTTTATATTAGCCCTCTGTCAGATGAGTAGATGGCAAAAATTTTCTCCCATTCTGTAGGATGTCTGTTCACTCTGATAGTAGTTTCTTTTGCTGTGCAGAAGCTCTTTAGTTTAATTAGATCCTATTTGTCAATTTTGGCTTTTGTTGCCATTGCTTTTGGTGTTTTAGACATGAAATCCTTGCCCATGCCTATGTCCTGAATGGTATTGCCTAGGTTTTCTTCTAGGGTTTCTATGGTTTTAGGTCAAAGATTTAAGTCTTTAATCCATCTTGAATTAATTTTTGTATAAGGTGTAAGGAAAGGATCCAGTTTCAGCTTTCTACATATGGCTAGCCAGTTTTCCCAGCACCATTTATTAAATAGGGAATCCTTTCCCCATTTCTTGTTTTTGCCAGGTTTGTCAAAGATCAGATGGTTGTAGATATGTGGAATTATTTCTGAGGGCTCTATTCTGTTCCATTGATCTATATCTCTGTTTTCGTACCAGTAGCATGCTGCTTTGGTTACTGTAGCCTTGTAGTATAGTTTGAAGTCAGGTAGCACGATGCCTCTAGCTTTGTTCTTTTGGCTTAGGGTTGACTTGGCAATGCAGGCTCTTTTTTGATTCCATATGAACTTTAAAGTAGTTTTTTCCAATTCTGTGAAGAAAGTCATTGGTAGCTTGATGGGGATGGCACTGAATCTATAAATTACCTTGGGCAGTATGGCCATTTTCATGACATTGATTCTTACCCATGAGCATGGAATGTTCTTCCATTCGTTTGTATCCTCTTTTATTTCATTGAGCAGTGGTTTGTAGTTCTCCTTGAAGAGGTCCTTCACGTCCCTTGTAAGTTGGATTACTAGGTATTTTATTCTCTTTGAAGAATTGTAAATAGGAGTTCACTCATTATTTGGCTCTCTGTTTGTCTGTTATTGGTGTATAAGAATGCTTGTGATTTTTGCATATTGATTTTGTATCCTGAGACTGCTGAAGTTGCCTATCAGCTTAAGGAGATTTTGGGCTGAGACAATGGGGTTTTCTAGATATACAATCATGTCATCTGCAAACAGGGACAATTTCACTTTCTCTTTTCCTAATTGAATACCCTTTATTTCCTTCTCCTGCCTGACTGCCCTGGCCAGAACTTCCAACACTATGTTGAATAGGAGTGGTGAGAGAGGGTATCCCTGTCTTGTGCCAGTTTTGAAAGAGAATGCTTCCAGTTTTTGCCAATTCAGTATGATATTGGCTGTGGGTTTGTCATAGATAGCTCTTATTATTTTGAGATACATCCCATCAATACCTAATTTATTGAGAGTTTTTAGCATGAAGCATTGTTGAATTTTGTCAAAGGCCTTTTGTTCATCTATTGAGATAATCATATAGTTTTTGTCTTTGGTTCTGTTTATATGCTGGATTACATTTATTGATTTGGGTATGTTGAACCAGCCTTGCATCCCAGGGATGAAGCCCACTTGATCATGGTGGATAAGCTTTTTGATGTGCTGCTGGATTTGTTTTGCCAGTATTTCATGTAGGACTTTTACATTGATGTTCATCAGGGATATTGGTCTAAAATTCTCTTTTTTTGTTGTGTCTCTGCCAGGCTTTGGTATCAGGATGATACTGGCCTCATAAAATGAGTTAAGGAGGATTCTCTCTTTTTCTATTGATTGGAATAGTTTCAGAAGGAATGGTACCAGCTCTTCCTTGTACTTCTGGTAGAATTCAGCTGTGAACCCATCTGGTCCTGGACTTTTTTTGTTGCTAAGCTATTAATTATTGCCACAATTTCTGAGCCTGTTATTTACCTATTCAGAGATTCAACTTCTTCCCGGTTTAGTCTTGGGACAGTGTATGTGTCAAGGAATTTGTCCATTTCTTCTAGATTTTCTAGTTTATTTGTAAAGAGGTGTTCATAGTATTCTCTGATGGTAGTTATTTCTGTGGGATCAGTGGTGATATCCCCTTTATCATTTTTTATTGCATCTATTTGATTCTTCTCTCTTTTCTTCTTTATTAATCTTGCTAGTGGTCTATTAATTTTGTTGATCTTTTCAAAAAAACCAGCTCCTGGATTCATTGATTTTTTGAAGAGTTTTTTCTGTCTCTATTTCCTTCAGTTCTGCTCTGATCTTAGTTATTTCTTGCCTTCTGCTAGCTTTTGAATGTGTTTGCTCTTGCTTCTCTAGTTATTTTAATTGTGATCTTAGGGTGTCAATTTTAGATTTTTCCTGCTTTCTCTTGTGGGCATTTAGTGCTATAAATTTCTCTCTACACACTGCTTTGAATGTGTCCCAGAGATTCTGGTATGTTGTGTCTTTGTTGTCTTTGGTTTCAAAGAACATCTTTATTTCTGCCTTCGTTATGTACCCAGTAGTCATTCGGGAGCAGGTTGTTCAGTTTCCATGTAGTTGAGCGGTTTTGAGTGAGCTTCTTAATCCTGAGTTCTGGTTTGATTGCCCTGTGGTCTGAGAGACAGTTTGTTATAATTTCTGTTCTTTTACATTTGCTGAGGAGTGCTTTACTTCCAACTATGTGGTCAATTTTGGAATAAGTGTGGTGTGGTGCTGAGAAGAATGTATATTCTGTTGATTTGGGGTGGAGAGTTATGTAGATGTCTATTAGGTCCACTTGGTGCAGAGCTGAGTTCAATTCCTGGGTATCCTTCTTAACTTTCTGTCTCGTTGATCTGTTTATGTTGACAGTGGGGGGTTAAAGTCTCCCATTATTATTCTGTGAGAGTCTAAGTCTCTTTCTAGTTCTCTAATGAGTTGCTTTATGAATCTGGGTGCTGCTGTATTGGATGCATATATATTTAGGATAGTTAGCTCTTCTTGTTGAATTGATCCCTTTACCATTATGTAATGGCCTTCTTTGTCTCTTTTCATCTTTGTTAGTTTAAAGTCTGTTTTTTCAGAGACTACAATTGCAACTCCTGCCTTTTTTTGTTTTCCATTTGCTTGGTAGATCTTCCTCCATCCCTTTATTTTGAGCCTATGTGTGTCTCTGCAGGTGAGATAGGTTTCCTGAATACAGCACACTGATGGATCTTGACTGTTTATCCAATTTGCCAGTCTGTGTCTTTTAATTGGAGTATTTAGCCCATTTACACTTAAGGTTAATATTGTTATGTGTGAATTTGATCCTGTCATTATGATGTTAGCTGGTTATTTTGCTCGTTAGTTGATGCAGTTTCTTCCTAGCCTTGTTGGTCTTTACAATTTGGCATGTTTTTGCAGTGGCTGGTACTGGTTGTTCCTTTCCATGTTTAGTGCTTCCTTCAGGAGCTCTTTTAGGGCAGGTCTGGTGGTGACAAAATCTCTCAGCATTTGCTTGTCTGTAAAGGATATTATTTCTCCTTCACTTATGAAGCTTAGTTCGGCTGGATATGAAATTCTGGATTGAAAATTCTTTTCTTTAAGCCTGTTGAATATTGGCCCCCACTCTCTTCTGGCTTGTAGAGTTTCTGCGGAGAGATCCACTATTAGTCTGATGGGCTTCCCTTTGTGGGTAACCCTTCATTTCCACTTTGGTGAATCCGACAATTATGTGTCTTGGAGTTGCTCTTCTTGAGGAGTATCTTTGTGGCTTTCTGTGCTTTTCCTGAATTTGAATGTTGTCCTGCCTTGCTAGGTTGGGAAATTTCTCCTGGATAATATCCTGCAGAGTGTTTTCCAACTTGGGTCCATTCTCCCCGTCACTTGCAGGTATACCAATCAGACATAGATTTGGTCTTTTCACATTGTCCCATATTTCTTGGAGGCTTTGTTCATTTCTTTTTATTCTTTTTTCTCTAAACTTCTCTTTTCACTTCATTTCATTTATTTGACCTCCCATCCCTGATACCCTTTCTTCCAGTTGATTGAATCAGCTACTGAGGCTTGTGCATTCATCATGTAGTTCTCGTGCCTTAATTTTCAGCTCCATCACATCCTTTAAGGATTTCTCTGCATTGGTTATTCTAGTTAGCCATTCAACTAATTTTTTTCAAGGTTTTTAGCTTCTTTACCATGGGTTCGAACTTCCTCCTTTAGCTCGGAGTAGTTTGATTGTCTGAAGCCTTCTTCTCTCAACTTGTCAAAGTCATTCTCCATCCAGCTTTGTTCCATTGCTGATGAGGAGTTGCATTCCTTTGGAGGAGGAGAGGCACTCTGATTTTTACAGTTTCCAGTTTTGCTGCTCTGTTTTTTCCCCATCTTTGTGGTTTTATCTACCTTTGGTCATTGATGATGGTGACATACAGATGGGGTTTTTGTGTGGATGTCCTTTCTGTTTGTTAGTTTTCTTTCTAACAGTCAGGACCCTCAGCTGCAGTTCTGTTGGAGTTTGCTGGAGGTCCACTCCAGACGCTGTTTGCCTGGATATTAGCAGCAGAGGCTGCAGAACAGTGGATATTGGTGAGCAGCAAATGTTGCTGCCTGATCGTTCCTCTGGAATTTTGTCTCAGAGGAGTACCCAGACGTGTGAGGTGTCAGCCTGCCCCTACTGGGGGATGCCTCCCAGTTAGACTACTCAGGGGTCAGGGACCCACTTGAGGAGGCAGTCTGTCAGTTCTCAGATCTCCAGCTGCATGCTGGGAGAATGACTACTCTCTTCAAAGCTGTCAGACAGGGACATTTAAGTCTGCAGAGGATTCTGCTGCCTTTTGTTTGGCTATTCCCTACCCCCAGAGGTGGAGTCTACAGAGCAGGCAGGCCTCCTTGAGCTGTGGTGGGCTCCACCCATGGCCACTTTGTTTACCTACTCAAGCCTGGGCAATGGTGGGTGCCCCACCCCCAGCCTGGCTGCTGCCTTGCAGTTTGATTTCAGACTGCTGTGCTAGGAAAGAGTGAGGTTCCGTGGGCATAGGACCCTCTGAGCCAGGGCATATGCCACTTTCCTACCTACCTACTGATGTATGGGCTTTAGAGTAATGTGGCCTATATTAATTTTCCAGGATTGTTCTTTTGTTTTTTGTTTTTCTCCCTTCTTCCCCTTATTTCGTCTTCATAGGACAGGAAAATTCATAACCTTCTAAAAATCAACTTTCCTAATAACTTAGGACCTACATGCCTAGGAATAAACCATCCTAGCCATGATAGATCAGATGAAACCTGAGACCAGAGACTCATTTTCTTCCAAAATGCTTTCTCCAAAAGATTTTTAAAAAGACAAGGCAGTAAATGTGAAAGGAAAATATCTTGGGCACCCCAAATCACTAAGTTAGAAGGAAAATTCAAGCTGGGAACTGCTTAGGGCAAACCTGCCTCCCATTCTATTCAATGTCAGCCCTCTACTCACTGAGATAAATGCACATGTGATTACCTCCTTTGGAAAGGCTAATCAGAAACTTAAAAGAATGCAACCCTTTGTCTCATATCAACCTATGACCTGGAAGCCCCCTCCCTCCTTGAGTTGTCCTGCCTTTCCAGACTGAACCAATTTTCATCTTACATATGTTGATTGATGTCTCATGTCTCTCTAATATGTATAAAATCAAACTGCGCTCTAAGCACCTTGGTCACATGTCATCAGGACATCCTGAGGCTGTGTCATGGGTGTGCATCCTTGACTTTGGCAAAATAAACTTTCTAAATCAACTGAGACCTGTCTCAGATTTTCGGGGTTCACAGATCTTTGACAAAGTTGCTAAGAACATACAACAGGGAAATAAATGTGTTTCGATAAATAGTGTTGGGAAAACTGGATATCCACATGCAGAAGAATGGAATTAGACTCTTTTCTTATACCATATAAAAATTAACTCAAAATAGATCAAAGGCTTAAATGTAAGTCCTGAGACTGTAAAACTACTAGATGCAACATAGAGAAAAAGCTTCTTGACATTGGTCAGGGCAATTATTCTTAGATATGACCCCAAAAGCATAAACAGCAAAAGCAAAAACAAAAATTAGATTGCATCAAACTAAAGCTGCTGCACAGCAATCGTAACAATCAACAGAATAAAGAGATAACCTATTACAGAACATAAAAAATATTTGCAAAGCATATATCTGATATGAAATTTAGTATCAAAAGTATATAAGAACTCAAATAACTCAATAGCAAGAAAACAAATAATCTGATTTAAAAGTGGCCAAAGGACCTAAATAAACATTTATCAAGAGAAGACATACAAAAGGCCAAGAAGTATATGAAAAAATGCTCAATATCCCTAATCATAAGTGCAGTACAAATTAAAACCACAATGAGATAGTGCCTCATATCTGCTAGAATGGCTATTATCAAAAAGACAATTAGATAGCAAATGTTAAGGTGAGGATGTGAAGAAAAAGAAACCTTTTTACACTGTTGATGGGAATGTAAATTCATATAGCCATTATGATAAACGGTATGAAATTTCTTCAAAAAATTATGAAATAGACTACTATTTGATCCAGCAATCCCACATCTGGGCATATAGCCAAAGGAAATGAAGTCAGTATGTTGAAAAGATATCTGCACTCCTATGTTCATTGCAGCAGTACTCACAATAGTCAAGATATGCAATAAACTTAAGTGTTCATCAACAGGTGAGTGGATAAAGAAAACATGGAATATATACACAATGGAATAGTATTCAGCCTTGAAAAAGAAAATCCTGCCATCTACAACAACATGGATGAACCTGGAGGACATTATGCTAACTGGCATAAGCCAGGCACAGAAAGACAAATATTGCATGATCTCACCAATATATGGAATCCAAAAAGTTGAATCCATAGAAGCATGGAGCAGAATGGTGGTTGCCAAAGGTTTGGAGGTAAGAAGATTAAAAAAAAAATAGAAAAGTTAGATTCTTTTCCTTCTATAAAAGTAGATGTATGCTATCAATGGAATCTATGCCATCAATCTGTTCCATTGATGGCATATATTTTCATTTATAACTGTACCACCACATTGTCTTGACTAATTGAAGGTGTGAGCTCTATAAGTTTATTCTTCAAGACTGTTGTGACCTCTCGAATTTCCATATGAATTTTACAGTCAGCTTGTCAGTTTCTGCAAAGAAGACAGTAGGAATTTTGATAGGAATTGCATGGAATCTGTATATCAATTTAGGGAGTATTGCTGCCATCTTAACAATGTTGGGTCTTCTATTCCAGTAACATGAGGTGTTTTTCCATCATTTTAACTATTTATTTTTATTTCAATAGTTGTTGGAGTACAGTTGGTTTTTGGTTACACGGATAAGTTCTTTAGTGGTGATTTCTGAGATTTTGGTGCACCTATCACTCATTGTGGGATAAAAGACTATAATGTCTTTCCATTTTAAAAATTTTTCTAAATTTCCTTCAAAATGTATTGCAGTTTTCAGACTATAACTTTACACTTCTTTTACTAAATGTAATCCTAAGTATTTTATCCTTTTTGATGCTGCTATAAATACAATTATTTTCTTAATTTTATTTTCAGATTGTTCATTACAATTGTATAGAAATAAAATTGATTTTACATATTGATCTTTTATCCTGAATCCTCAATGAACCAATTTATTAGTTCTAGTAGTTTGCTGTGCATCCTTTTGGATTTTCTTTATACTAGATTACATCATCTGCAAATAGAGATAGTTTTACTTTCTTTTCAATCCGGATGTTTTTTACTTCATTTTCTTGCCTAATTGCCCAGGATAGAACCTTTAGCACAATATTGAATAAAAATGACAAGAGCAGACAACCTTGTTACTGATTTTAGGTAACAGTATATATTGAGGATAAGATGTATAAATCATTTAAACAATTAGAATTATTAATGGGATAAATAATATTAAAGGAATAATATCAATGGCATAGTAGCCATGTTCTGAAAGAGGAAGTAAAGAGCTTTCCTGGTGGAAATTTCTGTGTGAGCCTTCAATTATCTGTAAAATGGAACAGCAGAGTTCACATCTTATGAGCAGTATCAGAACAAGGGGAACAGCATGTACTTTTTTTTTTTTTTTTTTTGAGATAGAGTCTCGCTTTGTTGCCCAGGCTGGAGTGCAGTGGCATGATCTTGGCTCACTGCAACCTCCACCTCCTGGATTCAAGCGATTCTTCTCCCTCAGCCTCCCAAGTAGCTGAGATTTTAAGTACACACCACTACACGTGGCTAATTTTTTATATTTTTGGTAGAGACGGGATTTCACCATGTTGGCCAGGCTGGTCTTGAATTGCTGACCTCAAGTGATCCACCCCCCTCGACCTCCCAAAATGTTGGGATTATAGGCATGAGCCACCGCACCTGACCAGCCGCATGTAACGTTCTTCATCAACCATCATCTATCAGCGAGATCATGCTGTCTTGGTCCCTTCTTTCATAATTCTTTAAGCGTCCGTCAGGTTAAGTGTTACCTCCTCAGGAAGTTCCTTCCTCACTCTCTTTTTCCCCAGGTAGAGCAGAGTGTCCTCTCTCTGAACACACACTTTTTACTTAGCTGACCTCTGTCACTGTACTAACCACCTTGAAAACCCAGTTGAGCCTGTCATCCTCAAAGATTATTAGCTCCCTTCTCATGCGTGTATCATGTCATCTGGCATAGAGAATTCAGATATTCAAGAAATGTTCATTGAATAAATAGAAAAATTTAACTTTTCACTTTGCAAACAGGGAATGGAGCTCTTCAGATTCTTCCTCTTTCCCAAGCATATATTGTATGTTATTAATGTCTCCATGAAAGAAGTTATATAGGGATTTGTGATTGCAGCTTGGAAATTCCATCTCTGCATCTTTGAGGCATCTTTCACCACAAGGGCCAGGCACTTAGGCATATATTTTCAAATTTCTTTTTAGTGCCTACATGAGTTGGGTGGAAAGGTGGGGGAGAGGGGAAATACTGAGAATTGTGTGATTCTTACGCACTTTCTTTATCAGGAGCCCCTGAAGAGCTCCCTGTTTTTTAAACGTAAGAGAAATGTTGTATATACATCTCCCATTTTTAGGGGCCATGGGTCTTTGTCTTTTCTGTTAACTTCAGGGCACGGCTGTGCCTAATCTTCAGGGCAGAAGGGCGGGCTCCTGGAAGTGGAGAAAAGTAAATGTTCCTAGACCATGAAGATTTGTCCCTAATCATGGCAGAGAACCAAGAACTGGGGTCTCAGATGACCTAAAGCCACTGCGACCCCAAAGCCACCCAGTGTGAGGCCAAGGGAGCAAAGCAAGCTCCTCCCATCTTACCTCCTCTGCCCTACCCCTCCCAGTATCACCTCCACTGCTCTGAAATCTAAATAGATCCTTTAGCCTTCTGGCCCAGAAAAAGGAAGGGGAGAACAAATTTCTCTCTGAGAGGCCAGGTCTGGGGGCCTCAGCTTCCTAAAGTGGAAGCCTGAGGTCTGCCAATGTCTTTCCCTCCAGCCTCTCCTGATGCTAAACAGATCACAGTCCCCACAAGTGCACTAATTGTTTTGTCAGAGTTAAGTCACTAGCTACTGTACTTATTGGTGAGGTGGTAATACATAGTAATGGGAAGCCACATTCCCAGTATCTTTTAAAGAAAACTTAATAGCCAACTTTTGCATGTGTTTCCCAAAGCAATGCAAACAGATAATTTACCAGAAGAGAAAAATTCAGTTAATATCTTCTGATGTCATATTCCTTCATTAAATATTGGCATTCTAAATACTTACAAATTACCTGCCTCTCTTCCTATTCCACATAGAGTTAAAATAATATTTGCCTAAAAGCAATATTTGCCTCCAAAACCATAGGAGTGAGAGTCAATACTCCTTGGTAGCTGTCCTAAAGAAGTATACAGAAAAAGATTGCTATCCTCAGTACTAAATCATAGCCCAGGCATGAGTCCAGCAGTTGAGAAACTCACATTGGAGTCTTTGGGCTTGGATACTGCTAACGCAGGAACTGCCAGGCCCCAACTCCTTTCTGTCTTCTGCACTCAACTAATTTCTTGCCATTAACATGTAGGAGAGGCTTTTATGGCAGGAGGAGGAAGGGGCAGAGCAAAAAGGAGGAAGAGGAGGATGCAGGGGCTGGCATGACCTCTGGTTCCTGCCCTGGGTCCTAAGGAACTCAGGATTCCTTTCTCCCCACCACTGCCAAGCCCATTCAGGTGGGGGCCTCCTTGGGACAGAAGCTTGGGAATTCTTGGCAACCACACTTTGGGGGTGGGCAAGGGTGTCACTCTCTGAACTTTTCTAAGTGGCTCCATCAACAGCTGGAGTGAAATAGGTGCCAGAACATAGGAAGAGAATCAGGGGACAACTGCTGATGACAAGCTGGTCTATGGGCATGTGAGAGGTTCCCTCACTGGATACACTTAGAAATAATTAGGGGTGTTTTGAAACAGAGGAACCAGGTCCTAGTGTTGCTTTGATAGGAGATTATATATATTGCATGTAAATAACAAAATTATATTATGTTAGGTTATGTTATACAATATCATACCATATCACATCATGCATATTATATTATCCTCTATTACATTTAAGCTTATGTAGGAATAGAACTTTGTATCTTAGAATGGATAGGCACTGAATATTGATGAATGAATAGTTAATGTTTGACGACATTTGGTATAGTCCCTTGCATCTAGAAAGAGACAATGGATGAGTTTATCCTTTCGCATCATTTCACATTTTTAAAAATTGCTATTTATTACAATTCACATAAAAAGTTGCTGATAAAATGCCAGTTTTTATAAAGCATCTCCAGCATGGAACTGTTTTAACTAAAGTTTGTGTACATCTCTTGGTTACGTACTATCCTTTACATTCTTTTATTTCACTTTCTTTTGTTACTAAAATAAGCAAAAGTTACACAAATTAATTTTGCTGGCTACATAAAACAGCTGGTTTTCATAAATAAAAATAGAATTGAATGCTTTTTTGCAGCTAATCAGCATTCTCTTTTCTTTATAATTATTTCCCCATTAAGACTGGGGTACTATGAGAACATCTTACTATAGAATGATTACACCCAAGTTCAGGTGTATGAATTTCTTCCTCCAGCAGGGAGGATGCCATGGCCATCCTCCTTTTTCCCAGGGCAATGTAGTGTGGTCAAGTGCTGTCCTACCTAGCCTTTAGCTTCCCTTTACTCATAGCTGCCATATTATTTTCTACCTGCAGAATCAGTTTCACCTTAGGCCAAAGGAATCTTATATTCAGGGACTCTTCCTTGAGTCACTTGGGTAGCCAGAATTGACAATAGGTTTCTGCATTGTTTCGTCTAATCTAAATTCTCCCTCTGTAACCTGCCTTGGACTCTAGTTTCCTTGGAGGGACTGGTATCCTGTCCCCAGTTCCCAGGACAATGATAAGAGAAGTCCATGACCAAAGTGTCCCTGAGTTTCCTATCCCAGGTCTCTTCTCCGCTCCCTCCACACCACTGCCTTGAATTTCCTAATTCTGCCTAGAGGTCAAGACCTTGATTCACTCCCCTTGCTTGGCCCTCCTCCTCCTCCACACTATGGCTGGTTGTTACCAGATCTGTGCGTTCTGTGTTTGACCTGCTGGACCTGCCACCCTCTCAATGCATTCCTCAAATCTGTCTCCTCAGTGGGTGAGCTTGGTCTAGATAGTCCCAGTTTAGCGGGAGCAGGAACCACTTGGGGAAACTGTTAAAAATGTAGATCCCTGGGTTCATCCCAGAAAGTATAATTCAGTAAGTCTGTAGTGGGACTAGATAATGTTTTGTATTCTCATTCAAGGTGCCATCCTGGGAGCCTACTTTACAAAACATTGACCTGGTGCAGGCTTCAGGCCAGTTGGCACCAGCTGCTGAAATTCATGGACCTGGTCTTAGGAGCAAGCAGGAGCCATACAGCAGGTATTGATGCTGAAGCACAAAGAACACAAGGCTCTTTGGGCCGAAGTCATTCTCTGACATTAAGATAGGGTCTTAGGAAGTGGTGAGAACTTACCTCCCAAATAGGCGTCCTTTTGACCTGGTTTAATTTTATGCATTTCAAGAGATAGAACAGCGGTTTACAAATCTGGCTACCCATTATAATGACCTGTGGTAGGCCATGAAAATATAGATTCAAGGGCCACAGCCCAACATTATTACTGAACCGTCTTCTCCAGAACGAAGTCTGGGAGTTTCTATTTTACCCCAAGCTGCAGATAAATGTGATGCAAACCTGTGATTGCTCTGTCAGCCATTAGAGACTAAAAGGATATTCATATTCCTTTCTGGTACCTGAGATTCATCCCTTTGGCCTGAAGGTTATTTTATTATTCTGTTAATATGCAAATATTCTTGGGAAAGAGGAACCCTTCAAATAGCAAAGAATGGTTGCTTTTGGGAGGGTATTTAGGTATGTTCCAACAATGTCAGTTGGAACCATGAGGCTACTTAGTTCTACATTCCTTTGTACAGACTTCTTAGCACTGTTCCCTGCCATCCCCACAATTACTTTCATGTAGAATTCTTCTTTTTATGCCCCTCCACCAGACTACACTGTTAAGAATAGAGAGCATCTAATTTGTCTCTGTATCTTAATATTATCCAGCATGTAAGTGTTCAGAAAATTGTGGCTTAATAAGAAGAAGATAGTAGCTTTATTCTCACATCTTAATCCAGTGGGCTTATCAGGCCTTTTTCTCTGAACAGGTTTTAATAAAGAATTAAAGAAGAATGAGAACATAAGAACCCTGGGATTCCATCTGTCAATGGGGAAAGAGAAAGCTGAAGACATATTAGACAGATGTCAAATGGTTATATGTTTTCTAGGTCAGCTCTGGAAAGGGTGAGCCTGTCTCATATCAGGACATCTCCTAGGCTGCCCATAATGTAGGTCTTTGCAGGGCTTGCTCTGGAGGCACGCAGAAGAGGTAACTCCCTGTGGATTTTGGTTTTGGTAGTGCCTAAAGGCTTGCTTCCCCTAGATATTCAGTCTGCTGATATCTAAGTAAGAACAAGCTGCTGATAAAATGAAAGGACACTAAATTTTGATGGAGTATCTAGAGATTGAGACACCACACCCAGAGGAAGAGTAGAGAATTTGCTTTCATACTTGGTAGAATTAACGTTTTTGCCCTGCAAGAAATAGGAAATAGAGCAGTGGACAGGCATCAAGGGACAATAGGAAAAGGAAAGACACTTAAAGGAGAAGGTTGGACAGTGTACCAAAGTCACCCTCCATCCAACTTACTCTTCTGTTTATCGCCAACCTAAAGAAGGTTGTGCTTAGGTAAAGGGTAGGGACTCTCCATGGTGGGATAATTTTAAACTGACATCAAGGGTAACAGAATAATGGGTTGATGAGCAGAAGACTTTATTTGATGAGGATGTTTGGAATTTATATTTGGATATCAAATGCCATGATCATCTAGACAAACTCATATACTAACTCATACCTTTAAAAAGGGATGGTTGAGTTTATCTGGTGAGATTTTCCCTTGATGATACAAATTATACTGGTAGCATGAAAACTGGTTGCATTAAAAAACGCAAAATCAGAACCTAGCATTAAAGTGTGACTTTGTCCTTTACACATTAAATATTGCAGGATCTTGCAACACGTCTTTCCTAACATACTACATGCTGCAATATGTCAACACAAACTGAAGAACAAATGTAGGACTGCGTGTAAATCTCAGTTTCATATTGACTTTCCCACTTTTCTGTTTGTTCATGTGTCTAAGGGTTAAAGGAACCTCTCTTGATATCAAGTACCAAATCCTCCTTAAAGTGGAGGTATTCTGGCCTTGTATCAGAGGCTCATTCCTTTCTGACTCACTCAGAAGCTTTTTCCAGTTCACAGTCTGGTTTATTATAAGAGTCAGACTTTTTTTTTTCTGAACTCTTTGTGGCAAGTTGAATTAACAAATTCCTTTACGCCCCATCTTGCTCATCAGTGGAGGATCCGATATCAAAAAGATTCCACCGAGCTAGATCATTTCTCCCAGATAGCAAAGGGAGCAACCACTGACAAGTAGTGTACTCTGATGTTTAGAGCCATGTGGCTGACCTAGGGCAGGGCAAAGACAAAAGCACTGTATTGGGGGGTGGATGAGATTTTCAGCTATTAAGAAAGGGCCAGGATAATAAAAGTAACCCTGGCTATCTCTAGAAAAGTAATGCATTGTCTTTGAGAGGTGTATAGATTCACAGGAAACCTAGTCACATAGACCAGCCTATGGTGGGGAGATAGAACTGGAATTTTAGTCCCACATTTATCTCATTTTGGAGACTAGAGCTTATCTGGCTCTGGAGAAAATGAGTAGAGAACAGCTGAGAAAGTCAGGTGTCCCTTTTGCTACCTAAGGCAACTGCTCCACTGAGATGAATCCCCCTCCTCCCACCATCTCAGGAGCACCAGCTCATAACCTGCTTCAACTGCAGGACTGGGCATCCTACAGCATATAAATATGCTGAGTTGCAATCGTCTTTAAGAAACAAACATTTTCTCATATTCATCTTTGAGTCATTTCCTCAGTGAAGTCTCTCCCCAGACCCAGTGTATCTTTTCATCCCTGCAGTTTTGTCATCCTGTATTTATTCCTCTCACTTTTTTATTAAAATATTTGCTTCTACCAAATTATAAACTCCACAAAGATGGGGATTGTGCCTGGTTTTGCTCACTATTCTGTTCCTAGCATCTAGCCTTTAAGAGGTACCCAATACATAACTGTTGTATCAGAGGATGAGTAAATGTGGACAGCCCCTGGTTTTCCAAGGAAGGAGATGGGGTCACCAGACTTGAATAGGGGGCTATCTATGGGCAGGCCGAGCCCAGAGGGAGAGACATCTCAAGGGAGGTCAGTGTCTGAGAGGCACAACTTCCTTGAGAAGGTGTTTGTGCCAGGGCCTTCCTTTGTGCAGCCAAATTAGCCAGAATTTCAAGTTTACTTTTCTATTCTGGAATACCCCTGACATGTGTTTCACTCTTCAGAACTTGGCATTATGTAGAGTCCTGCATTTGTGGGCTGATCAGGCAGGACGGCAATGAGAGACAAGGGCCAAGTCCAGACCTTCCATCTTTCTGAGAGTCTCATCAGAGAAGGGGCTGGAAAGGCACTGGTCCCCCAAGGGGAGTAGGAGGCAGATTGGCTCCTGGTCAGTGGCTGTTGCATGAAGATGCACAGAAGATGACTCCAGTCAGATTCAAATCCTCCAATGTATCACATAGGTTAGGAAGGTTTCTCCCTTCCAGACCAAAGTAAGATAAGGCTTCTCATCAAATTAGGTTGTAATTTTAGAACCCCTACATTCCAAAGTCTTTTTCATAGTAGGATTTCAATCAAAAAGGTTTGTTTGATACAATTATATTCTCATCTTTAATAAAATTATTTACTCAGCAAAACTTCTGAAAAGTAGAAAAGCTTGAATTGATTTATCCATCCATCCATTCGCTGATTTATTCCGCAAAAATATTCTGATAAAGCATCTACAGGACTTGCAGGATCAAGAGGAAACATGCAAACAACTGATTATATGATGAGACAGAATAGAAACAACACTGCAGCAATGAACAACCAAACACTGGAGGGGAATGAAAATGAGCACCTAATTCTGACCCCTTTCATGACACCCATCTCCTGCATTTGAAGATGAAAAGTTGAATGTTTCTATAGAACTTTGCAAGTTTTGTTTCATTTTAGAGTTAGCCTTGTGAAAATTAGAAAATAGATTAATATTCTCTATCTCTTCAGAAGGCAAATAATAGGAAACTTGAGTTTAATTCTGGCAACCAAGGAATAAAGGAAGCAAATACCCAGAATTGGAGCAATTGTAGGATATAAAGACCACCCAAGTATAAGGATCAATTAGTCACCTCTCTTGAACTAAGGTTTCAACATAAATCAAATCCAAATTCATATAAAATAAAAACATTTTACTATCATTAGAAGACTTACAGAGGTTCCCGCAGTTATGACAAAGCAAAAGAATTACTTTATAGAAATGTATTTTTAAAATCATAATTGTATGGCTAAACATGCCATTTGGGGTTGGCTCCACTGTAGACAGAAAAGCAATAATGAGTATCAGTAAAGAAAATGCTCAGAAGAAAAGGGAAGTGAGCTGTGGAAGGAGGGATGTTGAATTTAGAGCCAGAAAACCTAGTTCATACTTTAGTTTTGTCATTTATTGGCTCTATGTCTTTGGAAAAGTAACTTAACCTCTCTGAACCCAATTTCCTCTCCCATTGAAAGTGGAAAATAAAAATACCTACATCACAGGATTGTTTTGATATAAAGTAGCATAACACATGTGAAGATACTTTGAAACCTAAAGCCGCTTTACTAATTATGATAATTATTCTTTGAAAAATAACTCATGTTAAAACTCTACTGTCAAATAAAACATTAATTATATAAAAGCCTACTAAAATCACTGCAATCAGACTTCACAACGATAATCCATAAACCAATGAACTTCATAGCACTGTCATATGGTGTTTAAATAATAATTATGTTCTATGTCCTTCCTAAGGTATATGTTTATATTAAAGTCTATTAATGGTTCTCTGGATCATTAAACCTGTGAGATATTCCTTCACAAATCATGATCATAGAGAAATACTGCATGCTCTATCCCACCTTAAGAGTGTCATCGAGCTTTTGACTAACTAAAAACCTCAAAGAACAAAACACCCCAAATAGCCAAAGCAATCCTGGTTGAAAAGAACAAAGCTAGAGGTATCACACTACCTGATTTCAAAATATACTGCAAAGCTATAGTAACCAAATCGCATAGTACTGGCATAAAAATAGACATATAGACCAATGGAACATAACAGAGAACCCAGAAATAAATCTACACATTTACAGCCATCACGTTCTTGACAAAAGCACCAAGAGCATACACTGGGGAAGGGACAGTCTTCAAGAAATGGTGCTGGGAAAACTGGATATATACATGCAGAAGAAGGAAACTAGACCCTAATCTCTCATCATACACAAAAATCAAATCAAAATGGATTAAAGACTTAAATCTAAGGCCTGAAACTATGAAACTACTAGAAGAAAACATTGGGGAAAATTCTCCAAGACATGGATCTGGAAAAAGAGTTTTTGTGCAAGACCTAAAAAGCACAGGCAACAAAAGCCAAAATAGACAAATCTGCATGGCAAACAACAACAACAAATCAACAAAGGGAAGAGAAAACTCACAGAATGGGAGAATATTTGCAAACTATCCTTCTGACAAGTAATTAATAACCAGAATATACAAGAAGCTCAAATAACTCAATAGCAAAAAAAAAAAAAAACCCTAAAATTAAAAAAACGAGCAAAGGATGTGAATAGAAAATTTTCAAAAGAAGACATACAAATGGCCAACAGGCATATGAAAAAATGCTCAACATCACTAATCATCAGAGAAATACAAATCAAAATGACAAAAAGCACTATGCAGCCATAAAAAAGAATGAGATCATGTCCTTTGCAGTGACATGGATGGAGCTGGTGGCCATTAGCCTTAGCAAACCAATGCAGGAACAGAAAACCAAATACTGCATGTTCTCACTTATAAGTGGGAGCTAAATGGTGAAAACACATGGTCATATAGAGGGGAACAACACACAGGGGACTATCAGAGGGTGAAGGGTGGAATGAGGGAGAGAATCAGGAAAAATAACTAATGGGTACTAGGCTTAATACCTGGGTGATGAAGTAATTTGTACAAGAAACCCCCATGACACACGTTTACCAATGTAACAAACCTGCACATCCTGCACATGTACCCCTGAACTTAAAATATAAGTTAGAAAAACATATATAATTACATTTAATCTTTTTTTAAAAAACGATGTCATCTCACCCTAATTAAAATGGCTTTTATCAAAAAGATAGGAAGTAACAGATGCTGGCAAGGAAATGGAGAAAGGGGAAACCTCATGCACTGTTAGTGGAAATATAAACTAGTATAGCCATTATAGAAAACTGTATGGAGGTTCCTCAAAAAACTAACAATAGAACTACTATATAATCCAACAGCTCCACTTCTGGGTATATATCCAAAAGGAAGGAAATCAATATATTGAAGCTATATCTAAACTTCCACGTTTTTTGTGGTAATACTCAAAATTTCCAAAATATGGAATCAATCTAGGTGTCCATCGATGGAAGAATGGATAAAGAAAATGTGGTATATATATATACAAGGGAATATTATTCAGCTGAAAAAAGAATAACATCCTGTCATTTGCAGTAACATGGATAAAACTAGAGGTCATTATACTAACTAAAATAAGCCATACACAGAAAGACAAATACTGCATTTTCTCAGTGATATATGGGAGCTAAAAAAGTGGATCTCATCAAAATAAAGAGAAGATTGGTGGGTACAAAAGCGCAATTAGATAGAAGGAATAAGCCCTAGTATATAATAGATTAGTAGGATGACTATAGTTAACAATAATAATTGATTGTATATTTCAAAATATCTAGAAGAGAATAATTTTAATGCTTCTAGTATAAAGAAAAGACAAATATTTAAGGTAATAGCTCAATTACACTGATTTGATCTTTACAAATTATATGAATGTATTAAATTATCACATGTGCTTCAGATAATATGTACATCTATTTAAAAAAAAAAACCTTTGAGGAATCATGATAATTGTAACAGTGTTTTTTAAACTTGTTGCAGCATAGAACTCTGTCTACAAGTATTAGCTTCAGTTCTGAAAAATATATTTCATAAATTTTTAAATATAGATTTTTCTTAAAACAAAAGCAACCACAACAAAACCAATGACCACTCCTAAAACCAGAGTGTTAAAATAATTTTAGAGAGTTCCAATCAATTCAGCTTTATCAAAATGATGAGTAAATTCTAACTGTTCTGTAAGCTTCTGTTTTTCTCCATCACTAAGTGTGTTTGTAGTACTGTCTGAACTTGACTTAAGCCAGGAAAACAATGTATCAGGAAACATTCTGTATTTTTCAGATGAGAAACTGAGCCACTAAGAGCTAAAGAGACTTATCCAAGGTTCCATAGCTAGTAGGTGGCGACTCTGAGATTCTAAATCAAGCTATGTACTCTACAGCCAGTGAATGATCTGAGGAGAAACCAAAATGTGTTTCACAATGTGGCCTTCAGGAATACTCATGTCATTAGTTAGAATTGCTTCCCATCCTTTCAAACACTAGTTTAAAAGAAACCCTTGAGGATTGGTGAGCAGATTCAATGTGGCCATTAATGGTTCAAATTTTTTATTGTAACATAGAAAATAAAGAGTTGTCAGTTGTCTTATCCGACCCAGGCATTGCGTTAGATCTTCTCAGACTCTACTGATGTATAATAGCCATAATTTTGTTATTTTATAGATGAATACAAGACTCATTCAACCGCAACCCACAACCTGATTAATATTACTAGCACATATAAAGGTATAACTCATAGTTCTCTATTACATTAGACCATGAACCACTGCTTTTGATCTCTTCTGTACTAGCTAAGATATAGATGTCAAGAACTGATTAAATAAGCAGACCTTTTAAAAGTTGAGCAGTTGCGGTCGGGCACGGTGGCTCATGACTGTAATCCCAGCACTTTGGGAGGCCAAGGCGGGCGGATCACGAGGTCAGGAGATCGAGACCATCCTGGCTAACACGGTGAAACCCTGTCTCTACTAAAAATACAAAAAATTAGCCGGGTGTAGCTACTCCGGAGGCTGAGGCAGGAGAATGGCGTGAACCCGGGAGGCGGAGCTTTCAGTGAGCCGAGATTGTGCCACTGCACTCCAGCCTGGGCGACGAGTGAGACTCCGTCTCAAAAAAAAAAAAAAAAGAAAAGAAAAAAAAAAAGTTGAGCAGTTGCACAGTAAACCAGTTTGTGTTGTGGAATTACTTATCTTGAGAAGACTCAAATGATCTTATCTTCATTTGAGTCTTCCTTCTCTGGAATGGCTTTTTGTTTTATAAACCTGAGTTTTGCTTTTACTAAATCGCAGGTTAGGAAAACAGAAATGTGTATCTACCTTGATCTCACTAATTCTCTCCAAATCCTACCAATTTTGACATTTTAGTAGCTTTATAAAAGATGTTTATATTTATAAAATAAGAATCAATGGAGAAGTGTGATAATGTGAAGAGAATCTAGTTTCAACAAACTTATAAGGAATTCAAAACTATTCTGATATAGTCTAATTCCACAAAATGTAAACTTCTTGCTATGATAGAGAGGTTTGCCATATTTGCTTGGGGGCTTAGAAGAAAATCAGTTTTTATAAAACAAACATTTTTATATAATTTTTTTTTAGGTTCTGAAATTGTAGCCCCAGTGAAAATGTGTTACATCATCCTTCTATTGAATCTGTATTGTCAGATTGTCCTAGTGCAGTTTGATGTGTATGCGTGTGTGCATTAATGCAGTGTTCTTAGTGTTTCTGATTATTATGCATTATCCAGGTGAGTTTCTGCTGTTATTTTTTTAAAGCACTAAGCTGTTGCTGATTTTAGTTATTGGGAGCTATAAAACGAGAAAGTTCTAGGTGGACAGTATGGACAGGCAGTGAAACTTGCCATTCTGAATAAAGTTAAACTGGATGTGTGAGAATACAGAAGGTAAATTGTGCTGCCTGGTGAGTTAGTTACACTGTGGGGTCAAGGTCTCCATAGCATAACTTTCTTTCCCTAAAGAGTAACAACTCACTACTAAATAAATGGGGGACTGTGAACATATTTGTTACATAGGCCTTCTTTGAAACAAGAATTTTGTTTAATACTAGAGAATAGTTTTAACGTAAATAATTTTCTTTACAATGGTAGGTTGTAACTTTAACAAACAGAATTGAAGTTCGAGTGCTATTTATTATTATAGCCTAATTCCTTCTTCATATATACTGAGGATTGTACTTAAACTGGAATTCTAGAAAAAAAATTATCACCAAAGACCCACTCTTAAGTACTAGCAAGTTATCCCGTTTCTTTCATGCATAAAGTGACGTTTACTGTGAATGACAGGTTTTTCATTTGTACTCCTTCCTCAAATGTTTCTTTTTCTTTATGTAAAGTTCACGTTTGTCACCTCCATACCAGGAGGAAATTTAGTGAGTCACCTACCCTGAACACTCTTTTACAGACTTTAAAATAAAGATCCACATGTACTTCAGCTTATAGGACAGATCCAATAAATGCAACCTTGACTCATGGAAGAAATCTAACCGTCGAAAAATAAACCCACACCAAGATCTTCTCGGTTATCCCGGACCCAGGAAAGAGGGAGCAGGGACGGGGCTTCCAGGCTTCACTCCTGAAGGACAGCTGGACATCTCAGCCCCACCTGGGAGGATGCTTTGGTCTACTTCTCAGATTGCCGCCTGACGATTGGTGGCTGGCCTGGAAGGCAGGGTCCGCAGGAAACGCGACACTGGGGATGTTGCCCCTATCACATGATGGAAATTTCCACTCTTTAGAAAGGCGAAAAGAAAAGAAAGAAAGGTCTCTCCATCCATCCCTTTCTGATACTTTCCCTGAATCCCAGTCTGGAAAGGGTAGTAAAAGAGGCGGGTGAGTGAATTTTTTTTTGTATTTCCTGTTAGACTTAGAGACTTATCAATGTCCAAACTTGCAGCTGGATCCCAGCCTATCGGATGGGTGCCTGTGTGTATGCACGGGGGACATGCACACGTGTGCAGACCGGTCTCTCAGTCGTCTGGGGCTTATGTCTGGGGCTCTTCATGGCATGCTTATAGTTTCTAATTCTTATTATTTTCCAAACATTCACGCTTTGGGTGGGTTATTGCAGGCTAATGACTCGGTTGACTAGAAATAACGTAAACTAGGGCACACGGAGGGAAGAGACTGATTGGGCGGGCTCATGTGTGACTTCTTTTCAAGGAGAAGCGGTTGTGCCAAGGTAGCCTATTCCAGGGGGGCTGGGGCATGGGGCACCTCTGCCCCCCGCACTGGGATTCCCTGGGCTCTTGGATTTCGAGTTGGTTGTACTGGGACTGCGTTCCGTGGCCGCGCCGCCTGCCTGGCTGAGAAGCCCGACTCCGCCGCGGGGAGCTGGCTCCGCGACCGCCCGGGATCCTGCTGGCAAGGTGTTACCCGAGTCCCTGGACCCGCGCCCGCGTCCTCAGGATGGGGACACTGGGTGGAAGGCTTAAAATAGACCTGTCGTCTCTGACAGCTGGGTCGCCCCAGAGACCAGCATGATTCCCCGGGCGGGGTACTCTGACCTGGGGAGCCCCCAAGGAGTCTCTTTCAAGGGAGAAGGCGAGAGCAGAGCTGGATGTGGGCACCTGGTCTCTGGGCAGTGGGCGAGTCTGAAAACTGCGCCAGCGGTTCGGAGGGCGGCTTACTGCACGGTCGGATTGCCCGGCCTGCTGCGCGCTGGAGTGAAGGGCAGGGCGGTGCAGAAATGCGAGCGGGGATGGATAGTGGGATCGCGGGAACCGAGCTAAGAGAAGCCCAGGGAGGAGGGGCAGAAGGCGGGAATTGATTATAGGTTAGAGCTGATGGGGTGAGGACGGGAGGAAAAATTGAGAGCTGAGCGAATGAAGGAAGAAAGTGAGAGAGGGGAAAGGGAACCCGGATCCGGGAAGCCCCGAGAAGCGTGAGCCGGGAGCACCCTTGAGTCCAGGAGAGGTGGTGAGCGCCGCACACCAGCTGTGTGCCCAGGCAGCGCGCGGTGAGGGACTCTTCATCTAGCGGTGGCACAGGTGGACTCTGTGCTCTGGGCCAGCGCAGGTGCTGGTTGTGGGGGAAAACAGCGAATCTCCCAGCTCCTCTTTGTGATCCAGCAGGGAGAGGTGGAAGATTGCTCTTACTCTGAACACCAGGACTGACCCTGGAATGCTCACTGGGCTGCTGACTTGGACAAAAAGGGGTGAACTAAGCTAGGAAACTCAGGGATACGTGGTCGCGGGTGTGCCAGGGCATTTGCAGAGGAGTGCAGGAGGCAGTGATGCGGGCACTTGTGAAACTTGTGAACTAGGGCACTTGTGAATCTCCTGGCTAGGGCCGGGACAAGTTGGCGCTTGTCTATTTCTCAGAGTAAAATCTGCATCTCTACCTGTCTCAGGGAGCTATTAAATGCCGAGGTCTTAAATGCACAGTGTGAAGGGAGTAGGAGTGGCTCTAGAGCAATAAGCCCATTCTGGCAGGCACTTCCTGCAGACTCTTCCCTAGCCCAGAGCCCCATCCTCCAAAGCTAAAGGACCCACTGCTTGGTTATCCATTTAGTTGTGGGGACGGAGGCAGGCGGGCAGGCAGTTTCTCACCTTGGTAGGCAAGAAAGCGGGAAGAGGCGAGGGCTTCAACAGTGGATGGCCTGTTCCCGATTTCTAGCTATCCTATAGCCATCCTTTTTTGCTTCTGGGTAGCTGTGACATAATCATTAGGGCTAAACTGTGTTGTGTTGTAAAGAGAGCATCCTACACATAGATGTCAATTTCCAGGGCCTAGCAGGGGGTGGGAGAAATCAGCCTATGCTGTATTTTGTTGTTGTTCCCACGGCAAACAAGTCACCTAAAAAGTCGCTGAAATTGGTGAACTCTTTCCTGTGCAACACAAGAAGAGTGTGTGTGTGTGTGTGTGTGTGTGAGAGAGAGAGAGAGAGAGAGAGAGAGAGAATCTCTTAAATTCTAACAAATAAATCTATAGAAAATCTAAGTTTTGGGTAGAAGTCTGTAAAAATAGAGACATTGAAAAGAATATCTGATCTTTCCGTATTTCTGAATACCAGTGTCCAGAGACAGGAAACTTTTTATCAAGTCTGATTTTATCACAAAGCAACAAAAGGCTGTAAGATTGGTGGTGTAAAGAGATAAATAACTTTCTCTGGAGGCTGCTGGGACAGGAGGCAAGCTGGAGGCTGGTCTCAACTAGATTAATGGCAATTCCGGCTCACACATATGTAGGAACTGTTACATTATATGTTTCTAAGTACTTCCTTTATGTTAACATTTGACCTTCATAACAATCTTATAAGATAGATTCTATTTATTATACCCATTTTACAGGTCAGAAAATGGAGATACACAGTGTGAAGAACACAAAATATTTTGGAAGTTCTACTTGGGCATTAATTATTCATAAACGTAAATGAACAATTCTCTTTCACTGTGTTCTTTATCATGGGCAGAGCTGGACAGGTGACTTCTAAGGACCTGGGGCTGACTTCTTATTCTATTACAGACTAATCCTATTCCAAGCAAGCTAAAGACATGATCATGCAGCTGAACTCTCTGAATCTTTGCAGTCTTAGGACTGGATTTTTTCTACATAAGTGACATTTGAGAAAGGAATAGTGTACCTGTGTTCCATGTTAGTTTATCAGCACAAACATGTGGTGAGGACAATCACAGTACACATAACAGCTTGTGGACTTTGTGATTAATGTTTTCTTCTCATAGGGCATTGTCTTTGTTCATTTCTGCAGTGTTTTCAGGCATCTATGTATTAGTTGTTTTTTTCTTTTTGCCTTATCCTATTTTTAGGACCTTAACCCTCCTTTTTTCACTTTTTCATATCCAAAGCAAATATTTCTATAAAAATCAAAGGCTTAGTTACATATTTTATATATGTCAAAACAATAGTGTATCAAAATAATTACACAGTTTTAAAAAATGTGCTTCCATGTATCAATTGAAATCATCTTGCAAGCCACTACTGCCCTGATGATGTTCTGTGGGAAGGATAAGAGGTAGAAGTAGGGGAGGGACAAGTGAAAGGAAAGGTGCTTTAAGAGCCAGTCTTTATACTAAGCCCTTTAATGTGAATCTCATTTAATCTTCACATGAGGCTCTATTCTATAGGTATTTGTTATCTCTGTTTTACAGACAGGAAATTGAAGAGGTTAAGGAAAGAGCCAAGAGTCACAAAGCTAGTAAGTAACAATGCTGGTATTAGAATCAAATTCATCCTATGCAAAAGCTCCTGCTTGTTGCAGTAAAGACAGCAGTAAAATAAAGACAACCAGAGGGAGGAGAACGAAAACTTAAGGAAACAAGGGTGTTAGAAATGTGTTACATAACACAATATGGTGCGAGAGATAGGAGAAATGGAAAAACAGAATCACTTTCATGTCTCTCTTAGTTCTTCCTTCCACTATGTATGTAATGACCTAATTTCACTCATTCATTCCATAAATAATTATCAAGTGTTACTATCTTCAAAGAACTGTGTTAGGGAGTTTCTTTTATTTCTATCTTCCTAGCACCTAGCACAGTGCTGGGCAAATACCAGGTGCTCAAGAAATATTTGTGGAACAATGAATGAGTCTACTGGAGAAAAGAATAGACAAGGAAACATTTGCAATACAGCATGATTAAAAACCAGAGAAAAGGCTGGGCACCGTGGCTCATGCCTGTAATCCCAGCACTTTGGGAGGCTGAGGAGAGTGGATCACCTGAGGTCAGGAGTTCCAGACCAGCCTGACCAATATGGTGAAACACCATCTCTACTAAAATTACAAAAATTAGCCAGGTGTGCTGACATGCACCCGTAGTCCCAGCTACTCGAGAGGCTGAGGCAGGAGAATTGCTTGAACCCAGGAAGCAGAGGTTGCAGTGAGCCGAGATCATGCTACTGCACTCCAGCCTGGGCGACAGAGCGAGACTCCATCTCAAACAAACAACCAACAAAACAAACAAACAAACAAAAAAAAAAAAAAAAAGGAAAAATCAGATTTGAATACTCTACCAGAGAACCTGGCTTAGGAAAGGGGTCAGAGAACATTTCAAGACCAGGTGGTACCTGAGCGAGTTTTGAAGTAGAAATAAAAGTTAGCCAGGCAAAGAATTGGAGAATGTGAGGAAAGGACTCTCAGTGGAGAGACCAGACTGAGAAAGGATAAGGAGGCAGTCACTTCAGGAATTTAAGAGTTCAGTACTCTTAGTCAGTGGAGAATGCTTGGGAGGAGGCTGGGGAGGGAGGTGTGGTCAGGGAGGTCCTTGCACATTCTCTCTGCAAGTGTCCCTTAGCTCTGCCCCTCCCCTGAATTTTGAAAGTTACCTGTGCTAACAGAACAAAGTAACTGAACACAGGAATTAGCAATACATTTTATTATTTTATTATGGTCCCATAATAGAAAGCATATAGCTTTTCTGATTGCTTTTAATGTTAGGATTTAAAACCAGTGCTCAAATGAAAAGATAAGACAACAAAGTCTTGTCTTTCCATTTGAGGGAAAACCAAATTATTTTTCTGGTTCTCAAGGGCATATTCTATTTTAGCATAGATAAAATTTACACAAACATACAACAAAATCCAAACAAATGTTCTTCTATGCTTTTATGAGGGGAGAGGTGGAGGGGATTTCTCTTCTGATTTTAGTTTTTAATGGCTATATTTTTCATTTTAGTATATTATAACAGAGTCAGGAAGTACAAATGTATTTTAAAAAGGTTAGGTAGGGAATTGAATGACAGTAACAAACGCTATCCTTTTATCTTTTTAGTAGATGTTTATGCTAGTCAAGATCCTGGGTTTTCATAACAGACTTTGACAACTTTTGTTTTGTAAGGATCTATTATTCCAGGTTTTTATTCCAAGCTCAGAGGTCTGCATACCTCTTTACCATATCCATGCTTGTAAAATACTCTTGGTCATAATGTTATTAGGAAGGGAATTCAATTACTTCTACTACCCAAAACATTATTTGAAATGTTAACAAATGTCCATATGAAATGTTTTTTGATAGCGTGATTTCCTCTATCGTAACTAAAATAAAGGAAAAAGGAGAGGAGATGGAAAAAAGGACTAAATAATACTCATGCCAGAAGTCCAGCCCAGAGAATGTCATTCCCTGTATACGATTATTTCTTGTTGGCTATTTCCGCCTATTGTTCCCAATAAATCTAATGTGTATTCATCATTGAAATGACTATCATCTCAGGTCCCTTGTTTCCCCTCAATTTTGTCTCTTTTGTTCACTACTGTCACTCTGGTGCCTAACACAGTGCCTGGTATAAACAGACACTGGTACATGTTTGTTGAATGAATGAAGGAAGAAAGAAAACCTGTTTCTTTCTCTGTTTTTTGACAGAAAATATTCTTCAAATAAACACTTTTTTTCATGGACCTACTAAAGGCCTTTGCAAAATGATTTTGTGCATTGTTTATAGTCAATAAAAATACTTTTAAATTGTTTACTTAATTTGCGTGATTGCACATGATTAACAGTATAAGCTTGGTAGGCAAGGTAATGTGGATATGAATCCTAATGCCATCGTAAAGTTGGGCTTCCTGGGCTCAGATCTTGACTCTATCATCCAACTTCCTGGGTTCCAATTTTGGCTCTCCCAATTGTTACCTGAGTTACTTTGAGCAAGTCAGTCCACTTTATTGCTTCACTCATCTCTGAAATGGGGAAAATAATAGTTCCTACCTCACAGGGATTTTAGGAGGATCAAATTAGTGAATATTTGTAAAACATTTAGAATCATATCTGGCACTTTTTAAAAAAGCAGCTGTGGTATAGAATTATTGTGATGATGATACTGCATGGCACATAAACACTCAATAAAATAAGATTGCTACTGTAGATATTATTGCAATTCTTCATTTCTATAATCTGCTATGAGGATTTGGCGCCCTAACAGCCTTTCCATGTTTTGGTCCAGTGAAAGTCTTATTGATTCTACCTTCCCTTTCACTCGTAACTCTTTCTACTCACCCTGTGTTTGTCCTGTCATTTTGCCTTGCGTCATTTGTTCATTTTACACTGCATACTCCTAAGGGCAGGGACTTTGCTCTTTGTTTTGGCATAATTTAATAACACTGGGTACACTCGCGGTACTATAAAAATGTTAAAGAAGAAAAAGAAAAAAGATGCAATTTACCAACAAGCAACTTTGGCTTACAGCGGGATGGGTCGCTGTTCTGTCTGCAGTGTTGGTACTCCTGCAGGCCGCCCAGCAGCATCTAGGGGCGTGGCTGGGGGCTCTCCAGTGACCGCACGTCCTGGGCGGCCACTGGGGTGTGCGCAGCGCCTGGAGCATGAGCCGGGTGGTGGCGTGCACGGAGGTGGGAGCATGAGCCGGGTGGTGGCGTGCACGGAGGACCGCGGGAGGCTGCCGCCTCGGGACACCTCACTCACACAGGTTTGCTTGCTGCTTTTGCGTGGCAACTTGGTTAGAGGGACCAGGAAAGTGGGTGAGACGAACGTGGAAGGGGAAAGAGAAAAAGACATACAGCAAAGCACTGAAAAACGAGGTGGGTGGGAGGGATTCATTAAGAAGAGAGGCTGTGGCAGTCCTTGCCTTTAAGAAGCGTTTCGTGCATGCTAGATGGTGCTATTCAGGCTATAGTCTTGTTTCTGGAATTTTTCCAAATGGGAGGAATGTGTTTCATGGATGCAGAATATTCTTTAAAACCATATGACCAAACTGACCTCTATTGTTAAAGTGATCTAACTAAAAGGGTTCGTGTTTCCAACTTTGCTTTGTGAATGCCTGAAAAGCAATCCAAAGGTTGAGAACACTGGGAAACAGAGCTATTTTACTGCAGTCCTGAGAATGCAGTCATGACTGTTTTATTCCTTCTTATCTTTTGAAGCAATACTTTAGTAATTCTTTAGTAACAGTATGCTTTAAAAAAGGTATCTGACACATTTTTGGCATGTGCCACTATGCTATACTTCATTATTCTTTCTGTACAGAGGCATCTGTAAAGAATATATAGATATATATATATATTTTTAAACTTTGTATATTAAAGTAATTATAGATTTGCATCCAGTTGCACAGAGAGGCCACCTAAACCTTTCACCTGGTTTCCTCCAGTGGTTACACCTGACACACTTTAGTACAATATTAAACCCAGGAAGCTGACATTTAAACTTTGCATATTAATTATAGATTTGTATCCAGTTGCACAGAGAGGCCACCTAAACCTTTCACCTGGTTTCCTCCAGTGGTTACATCTGACACACTTTAGTAAATATTAAACCCAGGAAGCTGACATTGGCATAATGTGTGTATAGTTTCTATGCTATTTTGCCACGTGTGTAGATTTGTGCAATCTGACCCACTATAGGCCTGTCAAGATGCAGAACTTCCACCTGTATCTTGCACAAGATCTCCCTTGTTCCACCTCTTTATCATTATCTCCACCTGCTCCTCGCTACTCCTGGCAACCACTTGTTTTCCATCTCTATATTGTCATCGTTCTGAAACTGTTATATAAATGGAATCATACTGCATGTGATCTTTTTGAGACTGAGTTTTTTTCTTTTTACACTCAACTTGATGCTCCTGAGATCCATGCAAGTTGCTGAGTAGATGGATAGTTTGGTCGTTTTTCATGCTAAGTAGTATTCAGTTGTTTGAGTCTACCTAGTTCTGCACATTTTCCTTTGCTTTTTAAATCAGTGAAACTTGGAACTTCAGTGGGATTAAGGAGGTACTTGAGGGCACTTGAAGAGGTGAAAAGTATGAGGACAAAATGTGAATATTTTTATTTTCAAAATGACATTTGTTTGTGTTAGGGCAAAAGGATGTATACACTCCATCTTCATTTAAAACACTGGAGGATTGGAAAGGAGAAAAGGAACAGGACAGAAAAAAAGTATGTACTTAGACAATAAGGTATAAAATTTAGTACCTTTTAAAATTTTTACAGTGGTACAGTAATCTGTTACTTTACCTTAGTTAAGACATTTCAGAGTTCTTGAAATGAATCAAAACAATGCCTCTGCAGTCGGAAGTTCCCTGCCAATCTATGCTCAGACACATACTGCCAACTGAGGGATAGTGGCATGGCTGGAAATGACAGTGAGTAGCTCTTGGGTTTGACAGGGGTCACCCAGAGCCAAAACAGCATCTTTAGCCCAAAGGCAACTATCAAGGGCAGATGTTCAGGTTCAGAGACTGTCAGTGTTACACTACTTTGACCTCCGCCTCATCTGCTGCTGGGAGGAGGTCTCCCAGAGGTCCCTTCAAGTCAGGTTTTAAAATGAAATGTTATTCTTTATCTGCATGCTCACAAGCATGAGAAACCTTGAAACTGGAGGCTGTAACTAGCCAAGGGAAATGCATCACTTCTGAATAGTACCTGGAAGACTTAGGCTAAATCCCTTCCCTCAGCCCGTACCCATTGGAGAACTCCTCCCACCTCCAAAGAGAGAAGAGAACAAAATATCCACTACTCTCTGAAAGCATTTGTAAATATCCCTTTGAGGTTTCAGAATTTCACATTCTGGAGTTTCAGAGACATATTGTCAATTCACAGAATGAAACAGTCAGTCTGGAGCCGTGACTAGACTTGAGTTTAACTGAATGCACTGCCCTGAGTCTCCGTTTTAATGATTTCTGTTACCAGAAAAATATTCCTTGTCCTAAATCTTGGGAAAGGATGGAGTGTAGCTGGCAATGGTGGTTCCAAAGTCTCAGCATGAAGAAACATCACAGCTAAAATAATTTATAACTCTTTTTATAGGCAGATCTGCCTTTTCTGAGTCTTTTGAAATGGAATAGAATCATTTGTGCTGTCTTTATAATGTAATTTATTTTAAGTAAACATTAGGTATCTCACATTACTTTGCAGGCTGTTCTTCTGGGTCATATCTCCTGTGTGTGCGGGCAGGGCAGATAATTTAATCCTATAATCTTGAGGGAATGAACACTTCTCTGTAAGTCACGAGACCAAACAAAAGGCCCACTGAATTTTGCATACCGCTCTTACACTGCTTACTTATTTGACTAATGATGACAGTCATTAGGAAGGTGTGATAAGAAATGTAAATATATTGACTATGATTCTCAACATTGCAGGCATTGTTTTTTACAGGGTGATGGGAGGGTTGTTTTCTAATTTTTTAAAGCTTTTTCTTTGAAGAGAAGGGATACAGTTTTTGAAAGAAAAGTAAAATAGAAATGCCTTATGTGCATTGTATAATTACTTTTAAACTATATGTTAAACTGTATATGTTGCATAATTACTTTCAAGCTATTTCATAATATTATCATGGTATCCACATTGAAGAATTAAACCAAATATAATGCTTTCCATTATTCTTTATACCAAAATTCCTTAAAGTTTAAACTTCTTAACCTGGTAATCAAGATCAACCTCAGCCAAACTCTACACAAACATTCTATTTTAGCTGAAGTAGACACTTGTTTGTTGTTTCCAAGGTCAAACTTCTGATCCCATGTCTCCTGCCTGGAATCCCACTCTTCTGTCTCTGAAGTCACACCATTCTTCCTACACAAAACCTACTCTATTTGCCCCAGCTCTCCAGTTCAGTTCCACATGTCTTGGAGACAGGGATCCTATCTTATGAATCATGTTCAACATAAAGTAGGTACCCAGTGGTGACGGACTATCTTAGGAGCTGGGCTCAGAAGTTAGACAGTGGGTTGTGAGTTTTGGCTCATCCATCATGCCAGGACCTTATTAGCTTTGGTCTTTGAGTAAGTTGTCTCTCAACCCTAACTGCTGTCATAAGAAGGGGTAGGGTCCCTTTATGCCTATCAACTAGGAAGAGAGAATCTCCAGTTGCCCACCCACTGAGATAGAAACAAATAGAAGGAGTCTTCCCATCTTAGGTCTCATAAAAATATGTATGTTTGGCACAGATTTTATTTTTGGTAAAGTTGCAGGATACAAAATCAACATACAAAATCAGTTAGATTTCTATATGTTGACAATGAACTATTCTGAAAGGAAATTAACAAAACAATCATATTTATAGTAACATCAAAAAGAACAAAATACTTAGGAATGAATGTAATTAAAGAGGTAAAACTCCTGTATACTGAAAACTATAAAAGGTCAATGAAAGAAATTAAAGCAGCAAATAAATGGAAACACATCTTGGGTTAATGGAATGGAAGACTTAACATTGTTAAAATGCCCATACTATCCACAGTGAGCTACAAATTCAATGCTGTCCTCATCAAAATCCCAATGGCATTTTTTACAGAAATAGGAAAAATAATCATAAAATTTATATGGAACCATGAAAGACTCAAAATAGCCAAAGTGATTTTATTAAAGAACAAAGCTGGAGCCATCATACTTCCTGATTTCAAAATATATTACAAAGCTATAGTAACTGAAAAAATATGGTACCAAAAAACAAACAAAACAACAAAAGCAGTATGGTATTGGCATAAAGAGAGTGATAGATCAATAGAATGGCATAGAGAGCCCAGAAGTAAGCCCGCACATATATGGTCAACTGATCTTCAACAAGGGTCCCAAGAACACACAATAGGGAAGAGATAGCCTCTTCAACAAATGGTGATGGGAAAACTGTATATCCACATGCAAAAGAACGAAATTGGACTTTTATCTTATATCATAAACAAACAACAAAAAACTAAAAATGGATTAAAAACTTGAATGTAAGACTTGAAACTGTAAAACTCCTAGGATAAAACATAGGGAAAAATTTTTTAACATTGGTCTTAGCAGTGATTTATTGGATATGACACCAAAAGCACAGGCAACAAAGCAAAAATAGACACAGTACTACGTCAAACTAAAAGGCTTCTGCACAGGGAAGGAAATAATCAATAGAATGAAAAGGCAACCTATGGAATGGGAGAAAGTATTTGCAAACCATATATCTGATGAAATTAATATCCAAAATATATAAGGAACACCTACATAACAAATAACATGATTTAAAAAAGGATCGAAGGACTTGAATAGACATTTATTCAAAAAGACATACCAATGGCCAACAGGTATATGAAAAGATGGTCAACATCAGCAATCATCAGGACATGCAAATTAAAATCACAATGAAATATCACCACACACACATTAGGATGGCTATTATCAAAAACACAAAAGATAACAAATGTTAGCAAGCATATGGAGAAAAGGGAACTCTTGTACACTGTTGATGCGGATATAAATTAGTACCGGCAATATGGAAAACAGTATGGAGGTTCCTAAAAAATTAAAAATAGAACTTCTATATGATCCTACAATCCCATTTTCTGGGTATATATCCAAAGAATTGAAATCAAAATCTCAGAGCGATACCTGCACTCCCATGTTCATTGCTGCGCTATTCACAATAGCCAAGTTATGGAAACAACCCAAATGTCCATTGACAGATGAATAGATAAAGAAAATGTGGTATATACATAAAATGAAATATTACTCAGCCTTGATAAAGAAGGAAATCCTGCTATTTGTGACAACATGGATGAACCTGGATAACAATATGCTAAGTGAAATAAGCCAGTCACAGAAGGACAAATCCTGCATGACTCCACTTATATGAAGTAGCTAGAGTAGTCAAACTCAGAAGCAGAGAATAGGATGGTGGTTACCAGGGGCTGGAAGAAGTGGGGAATGGAGAGTTGCTGTTAAATTGGCATAAAGTTTTAGTTACGCAAGATGAGTTAGTTCTAGAGATCTGCTATATAGCATAATGCCTATCGTTAGGCACTAAAGTGTTGTTAATAGGGTAGATTTCATAAGTGTTCTTATCACAAACAAAACTAAACAAAATGACACAAAGAAACTTTTGAAAGTGAAGGATATATCTATTACATTGATCATGGTGACAGTTTCACAAGTGTATAGACATGTCCAGACTCATCGTTGTATACATTAAGTATGTATGATTTGTTGTATATCAGTCATACCTCAATAAAGCTGTTAAAACAACACAGTGAGGCCCACTTTAAAATCAAAATTTTGTTGCACACAATTTAACTCTTCAATGTTTCAGAGTGCCTCGGAGTCATCATTATAAATTTCATCTATAATGGCACAACTCAAGAGTGCTAGTTAATTAATACTTCTGGTTGACTGAAGGAATTTGTAGTATCTTCTTTCTTCTTTCAAACTTTTGAGGGAACCGTCAAGAAAACTATGTGTAGTAGTTCCAAACTAGGAAATTTGAACAAATCTTTTCAATTGGGAAATTTTTCAACATTCCCAAGTACAGAGAATAGTGTAATGAATCTCCAGCTTCACTTGGTTTCAACAATAATCAATACTTGTCTGTTGTAGTTTATCTATACTCACATCTTTTCTCCTCTGCTACCCCACCACAATCATTACTAAATTATTTCCAAGCCGATCTTACTCATCATATAATCTGATTCATGAATGATCACTATGTATCTCAAAATGATAAGAACTCTTTAAGAATAACTAAAATATCATCACATCTTAAATATAACCAACATTTATTTTCTTATTTTAATTTTTAATTGGTATTTAATAATTGGTACAGAGTGATATATTGATATATATAATGTGTAATGATCAAATCTGGGTAATTAGCATATTCATCAAACCAACATTTTCTTAATATTGTCAATTATTCATGCAGTGTTCATTTATTTCTCATATTCTCTCTCTCTCTCTCTCTCTCCCTCTCTCTCCCTCCCCTTAGTTAGTTTGAATCAGAATCCAGAGTTCTCACTCTCATTGGTTGATAAGTCTCTTAAGTCTCTTTCAGTCCTCAGAGTTAATAACTTCTCATGTCTTTTTTCCACATCTTACGATTTATTTGATGATGAAATCTAGTTATTTCTCTTACAGAATTACCCATATTCTGAATTGTGTTGATTTACATGACTTTTAAAATGTCATTCTCAAACTCCAAAATTCTGCCTTCTTCAATCCAACCTTCATAATATTGATTCTCTTTTTTTTTTTAATTGCAACTTGTCATTTCTTCTTCTGTTGCCCTGAGGATCCTCCAGGCTACATGTTGCCTAATTTTGATCAATTCCACTTTAATACCCATGATTTACCTAACATTTCTTCCTGAAAGAACTTAGCCTGTCTGAAGTGTCCTTTCAATCAGGTTTCAAAATGTGTACTGGTCTACTCACCCAGAGGCACTTGCTCAACTTTCTGTAAGATTGCAAGATATAACCAGTAAACACTGAGTGTTGTTTTGATTTTTAAAATTGTCCCACATGGCTACATTTTAAAAGAATTTTTCTATTACTGATATACATAGAAATATTTATTATGCAATTATGTATCTGGGATTTACCTTAAAATAATGGGAGAGGGGGCACAGTGGTTTAGATGCAATGATTGGCCACGGTTGAAATTGGATAATGCCAGCTGAGGGTTCCTTATATTATTCCATCTATTTATGTTCAGTTTAAATTTTTTCATAATAAAGAAGTAAAAATGAATTGTACTATATTACCAAAACTAAATAATCAGATCTTTCATTTTGGGGTCTAGATTATAATACTTTTGCCAAGGATCATGAAAAATCATGTTTAAGGAACAATTTACTTGCTTTTCTCATTCTGCAAATCTGATTTAGCTAAAATAATCGGCATATAAATAATATTTAAATAAAATAGGGAACTGGTTTGGAATGAATGAAAATATGACTCGTATAGAGGTAGTTCATAGGTTTTGTCTAAGCTGCTTCTCTTAAGACTCTAGTGTGGCAGAACTCACTGACATGCCCCTGTAACCTACCAATAGTTTACAGAATACTCCCAGAAGATGAGTGACAGCAAGACACAGACCATTGGATTATCTCATAAGAAACAAATGCTAGCATGGATTATGAAGGTCACACTTACATGCTCTCCCTACTACAATGACAGATGAACACGCAGGTCTTATTTTCCCAAGACAAAAGTCAAAAGCAAACTTTTGCAAAAACCTATCATCTTCTCACTTTAGTATTATTTCTCTTTATTCTATTCAACTCTTGAAAAAATAAGCAAATTTAACATTTTATGTTTACACTATTCACCTATACTAGAAAATATTTTTAAAGAACATATAACCTTTATTAATAATAATTTTCTATTACTTTATTAGTATATCTAAGTAATTTTACCAATAGGAATTAATTTTAACTGCAATCAGCTATGCAAAAATCATAGTATGAATTTGCTTCAATGTATCTTTTATGAAGTTGCATGAATTTATCATATATGCAAATCCCAGTCAGTCTGATTGAGAATAATTAAGAGAAAAAGAGTAAGACCCAGGGGCTCACTGATAGAAAGGGAATATAAATGGAAGCACAGTGAGAGGAGATCCTTTTGTCTAAAGGCTTAGAAGACATAAAAGGCTCCTAGGGCTTCAGGTAAGGCCTTAGAACTGGGTTTTGGTTTGAGGGGAGGGAGCAACAATAAGTGCAAGAAGGGTTGGCAATTTGTACCTTGTGATATCGTCTTCGTGCACCAGGTTAAAAACCTCTGCTTTGAGAGGCAGAGGAACAAGCTTGAGAAATATCTACTCATCTAGACCTAGTAGGTCAATTAAAGTTATCAGAAGTTTCTCCCTGTCAAGCATCTAAGTGAGTCCTGTTCCTAAACCAACAGTGGGAGTTAGCAAGCAGGAGACAATTCCTCTAATCCATAAAATCAAAAAGGCATTGGATGTCTTGATAGAAAAAGGCCAAACATTTCCCCTGGTATGTGTTTATCTACAACAAAGTAGTATGAGTTTGCCGTTGTTGGAACTCTTGTACAGAACCACTCTAGAAACTTTTTTAGTGAGCAAAAGGTGGGAACTCAAAATTTAATTGTATTTATTATTGCCACTGAAAACTATGTAAAAATATCATTGGTGATTTTTTTTTTTTTTACTTTTATTTGTGTGAAAATGTTTTACAGATATACACAAGCCCGGCCCCAACTGCGTAAACCATATCTTCCCCTTAAGCTATTAAGCTACTCAACCTGAAATTTTCCGATCATGGAGTTTTCAGGAATTTGATTCCCTCAACTGGGTAAGAGGTTATTCTATGCCAAGATCTCCCAATACCTCTGAGCTGTTACTTCCTACATAGTTACTTTCTGAATTTTTTTCATCAGAATTGAAATTAAAAGCCTATTTGGTGCCCCTTTGTAATTCTCTCAGTAAGACTAATATATATGCATGTATTTCTGAGTTTCTACCATTATAAATACTTTGTTTTGCAAAAAAATTTAGAAAACGGTTCAATAGCCATGTGAATACATTTTTATTACTACTTTATTCTCCACTAGAATTAACTGAGCAAAAATAAATGAGTGCAAACCTTCTAAATAGAGAAAGTGGGGAAATAGTCAAGTGTGGTAGGCTTCAAATTCCCCATAGGGTTTAGGCCACCAAATATGCTGATTGAGGCCGAAAGAAGGCCTAATCAGCTGCCCATATTTTTATTTCTATAAAAGTTGAAGCAACGTTTTATGCATATACTTTAGAAATAGGTATAGAATGCTTTTTGTTTGTCTGTTTTTTAAAGTTTTTTGAGGTTCACTTTCCACAAATCATACTTCAGACATACAGAAAGTGTCAGGCAAAAGAAAATAAAGACATTATATTTATGTATTGTGCTTTTTCTAAAGTGACAGTCATGACCCCAAATTCTTACATGTATGGTTTTGTGTTTTTTTGCCAGAGTCAATATTATGCATCCAGATATTACCCTTTAAGATTCCTTTTGTAAAGTAATAATAATAAGTAACTTATAAATTTTCTAAGGGTTTAGAAGTATTCTGTGGTCTGATATTAAAATATTGCTGCTACACATATTTCCATTTTGCGGAATATCTCATCGGTACCTATCACTAACATATTTTTGTATGTTTCTTTAAAAGAAAAAGTTTTCTTTATCTGAGAAACACATATATTCTTTGTGTTGCAGATGTTGCTACGGCAAGTCCATATATTTTATTAAATATCAGACTACCGTTAACAGATGTTGCAGCAGTGCTGGAGGAATTAAGACCATGTCAGCATTTCTCTTTAAATATATATTTTTTTCAGGGCTTTCTATGTGTGAAACGTTAACTCCTTAACAAGTTAACACAAGACAAGGAATGCTAATGCCCAAGTGGCTGGATATTTTAAGTGACCTACTAAAGAAAGCCATCTCTCCTGGGGACCTGTTAATATTATTAATAACAAAAGTTGGGAACCATTCTTGAAATGTTTGCCTGGAGGCCTACGAATTAAATTTGTCATCTGATTTTTAGCCAAGAAATACAGAATTAAATTTTTGAATTGGAGTTTAGTTATTTAATATTTGATCATTATTCTGAATTCAAAATAATCTGCTGCTTATGAATAGATTCCCTTAAAATATTGTGTGCCTAGGCTATTTTATGGAGTCCACTGATTTAAAAATATACAGCCAACAACAACAGCAACTAATATTTATTTAGCTCTTACTCTATCCCAGGCCATGTTCTAAGGTTGTAAATTATCTCATTGAAGGAAAGTAAATAAACTGGACACATGCCTTCTTTACTAAGTTACTGCTCTGTGCAAAAATAAAAAAGGAAGAAAGGGAAGGATGGAAGAGAGGAAGGGAGGAGTTGAATAACAAGCAAAAAGTGGTCTTAATTTACCAGTCTACTCAAGAGATAAAAGGAAGGCCATCTCAATATGATTCATATTCTGTGTGTGTGTGTGTGTGTGTGTGTGTGTGTGTGTGTGTATCCTTTAGCCATTTATAATCCTTGAAAAGTCATTTTGCCCAAAAATCTAGTTAATACAGTATACTATCTCATATACATCTTCTATTCAATTATCCTCAAATAATTTTAACAGCCATAACATAGAATAACTGTGATTACATGAGATAAAGCAAAGCTTTGGAAGAAAATTGTTTCTTAAGCATTTTAGGTGAAAACTCATGCCACAAAGCCATGGTACGTGATCTATTTCTGCACACTGAAATGAATAAAACTCCTCGTTTCTAAATCTCAAAGAATGAGTGAAACTGGACCTACTAAAGTATTTGACACCACAGCCTTTTAGTCTTCAACTCAAATTCTAAGCAATCTTAGCCAGGTTAACCTCAAATTAATGAGAAGTAGCATGTATGCATGCTTGCAAGACTGCCTTGAATTTAAGAGATGTAAAGATGGGAGATTCCCATGTATCTTGCCCAAAGACAAGTATGTTGTCTTGTTTGATCAAGAAACTGCCTCAGAGTCATCCATTCTTGCTGCCAGCTAATCCATGCACTGATGCATAATGATTAAAAGCATCTTATATTTGATTCTACTGAATGTGGTTAGACCAAAACTGTGTGGCTGTTTTGGCAATTAGTACTAAAATGCTCAGCAACGTCAAACGATACAGTGTAAGTGAAATGTAGGTCACTTACTTTGGCATTTGGAAAGTGTGTCATGGTACATCTTTGGGTCTTCATGTTTTATCAATCTTACAAAAAACATTAACCCAAAGCAAAGCCAACCAACCCCCCAAATCTGCCAGTACACTTGCATGTTTAAACACTGGTGCCGATGGCAGGTTCAGAGGTAAATATGTACCATGGGGCTGTTCAGCTTCACAGGTTGGTTAATATTAAACAAACACATATTGCAAACTGTGCCTTCTTATGAGGTTGTTTTCTGAGATTCCAGGGGTCAGGGTCAAAACCTCACATTTTTCACCTTTTCTCCAGTGCTAACCAATAGTATAACAAGTGAAATAATAGTCTAATACACAGTAACAATACACTTTCAAAGCAAAAAGTGTTGAAGCTAATTTAATTCTATAATCTATTTTGCTAATGTCATTTCACTTTTATAAAAAAGAACAATAGAAATACCTTGTATGTTTATAATGCTGTATATCCAATACCTCATTTAACCCTCACAATAACCTTGTCTAAGTTTTCATTAGACCCAGTATTAAAGAGAAAACTGAGTTCCGGAATATTTGCATGACTTTACTTATTCAAAAAAGACTTATTAAATAGGTATCATATTAGGTATTGAAGTCAGAGACAATTCTTTAAATATGCATATATAACAAATGCTCACAAATGTTCACTATGTGCCAGATGCTCTTCTCAATGTTCTACAAATATTAACTTACTTAATCCTCGTAACAGCAGTGTGAGGTAGGCACTATTATTATCTCCTTCTTGTAGATGCAGAAACTGAGGCATAGAAATGGCAAATAACTTGCCCAAAGTCAGACAGGATAAAAGACAGAAGTCGGATTTAAGTCTAGGCAGTGGAGCTCCAGAATCTACTATTTGACTCTGTGCTGTGCTGAATAAGACACAGTGTCTGTGTTTGAAGACTTCAGAGTCTAGAAGGGCAGACATGTAAACAAACATGTTACAGTGCAACCCTTAAGCTCAACAGTGAGGCTTGCAAGAGGCACAGGCAGCACAAAGGAGGAAGGGGTTAACTTGACTTATCTAAGGTCTCTCAGCTCCTAGGCAGCAGAGTGGGGATTAGATCCGAATCCTTGAGTTTGAACTCCAGAGTCAACGGGTTCTCTATTTAACTGGGCAGATCCATATTTGAGAAAAAGAGTTGGGAATTACAGTGAGAAAACAAAAACGAACTTAGAGGAACATAGCATCTGAACACAGGATGAAAGCTGAGCTCATCTGAACAGAAAATAAAGGACTGTGCTTTGTAATAAATATAAATACAGACATAAATATAGGTATGCAGATCTCTTTGTTTATATAACATATAATTAATAAATTCATGTACATATGTATATGTCAACAGAACTCTTGTGAATATCAGCTCAGCTGTAAAGCTCCCTGGTTATCTTAAGGCTTATGGTCAGTCAGAATAAAACAGGGCCAATGTGAGGAAACAGAAGGAAAGCCAAAAGACACGGAGACACTGATGTCAACCATTCTGGGTGCATAATAGATATTCAAAGATTACTCACTGAAGGAATAATTGGTTAATTGACTAATTGATTAAAAACAAGAAAGGGAATTTAAAAAAATACTAAAGACAGCTCATTCCAATTCACATTTGGTGAAAATTTTGCTGAGGAGAATTAGTGAAATTGAAACATTCAGAACTGAGATTTCATATCAACATGTCAGAATTTTATGCCCAACATTTCTTTTGGAAGACCACTTTGATATTTCTCTGACCCCTTTTTAAGTGTAATTACTACTTATTGACATTGCTAAGGTTTTTAATCCAAACAATGGCAAAAAAGAGTTCCACAGGGAGAAAGAAATTTGGCTAGTTTGAACTCCAGTCATGTTTATAGTTTATTTTAGGTTTGTAAAATTCCTTGTTTTAATTTACTAAAATAAAAGAATGTGTACATTTTATCTGCTGCCACCAATAGTTCTGTTGCCACCCTAGGAACTATATACTATTTTATAAATGAGAAAAAAAGCTTATAGAGTTTACCTAGTTGTTGATAGCACAGCTAGTAATTAATGGAGTCAGAATTAGAACCTAGATCTTCTGAATCAAAGTCCAGCACTGAGTGTTAGCATAACAGAAGAGAACATGTTCAGACATTCAGACCAATAGGGTGTCAGAAGATTTCTCATGTAGATATAAAGGGATAAACAGACAGTTTCAAGACAAAAACAGTGAAGCTCCTCTCAGGATTCCTCAGAAAAAGCTAATGCTAAAAGTCTTAAGCAAACATCAAAGGAAATGCCATCAGCCTTTAATTCAAAGAGAAAGAAAAGATGCAAGCAAAACTATTTAAGTCAATATGATTGTCTTATTCGCATGTAAAAATCAGATCACTCATCCAAATAAGCACATATCAGTCTTTCAACTGTTACTTATAACACTATACTAGACCCTATTAAGAAATAATTAAGGAATACAAATGCTTGCAAATTAAGATATTAATTAATATTACTGGAAAATTGCTCATATATAATTAACTTAAGCATTGATCTTCACTTAGGTGGATTTTAAAATAATTAAGACAAGTTGAAATACGTTGAAATTTAGAGTCTAACTTAAAAAATCAACTTCAAATATCTAGGAAGGAAGAGTCAGGATTTCTATAGCTAAATATTCAACTCCTGTAAGACTTGGAATTAGCTTTTTTTTGACATAGTTTACATCAGTTGAAGCAAAATACTTCATGAACCTAAGCTTTTCTGTTCTTAGCCTAATGCAATAATCCTGATGGTCCAAACACAAAGCAGAGGACCAGGTCCACATAAACACTCTCTCTAGGGATGCAATGTAAGAAGGATTGCCTCGTGCTACCCAGGTGGTTTTTACTGTTTGCAGTAACCTTTATTACCACAATTTCTAACAAAACACATTTTCTTCACATATCTGAAATCTCAAGCTCTATGTGGAACTGCTGAGCTGGACTTTTTTAATGAACCCATATGAATTAAACATAATAAAGAAAAGACCTGGTATCCACAGCCCTCTGTGATCCCTGCACTGACCTTTCCAGTGGTGTTTTCAGAAACACCCAGCTGCCAGGAACTGCTTCTTGCCTCCTTGCCTTTGCTTGTGCTATCTGCTCTGCCTGCAGTCTGCTCCCCATCGCATTTCTCCCGCCAACTTCTATTTGTTCTTTTGGCTTTAGCCCAGCTGTTACTTCCTCCAGAAGCTTCTCTGCCCCTTTCAAGCTGAGTTGGGTGCCACACTTCTCCTGCCCCTCAGATGTCATGGGCATTTTGTGCATTCTGTTACATCATCATGACCTACATATGCAATGAATTCACTTGAAAGACTAGGTCTTGAGAGGAGGGATTGGGTCTTTTATTTTTTAATTGTCTCTTTGCCTTAGCCCCTAGCATAAAATCTGGCGCATGTAGGTGTTCAGTAATATTTGTTGAATGAATGAGATGATTCTTTATTCTGCCATAATAGAAACTGATTATCTCACAGCATTGTAAAAAATATTATATGCCCATTTTTCTCAACAATATTTTGAGATCTATTTAGAATATCTCTTGCAGATGGGGAAAAAACAATCATTTTTTTCCCATTCTTTCAGAACAAACTGGAGATGTATAATTTTATCTAGATTCTAAATAGCTCATAAATGCCCATTCAGAATCAAAGATTTTTTAAGGGAGTTGATTGTTTGCTGGTTAAGTACCCCAAACTATAGATTTAGCTAGTGGCTAATGCCCAGGATTATTGTTGAAAAACCTAAGACAGGAACTCTTTGTTTTGTTGCTTTTGTTTCTAATTACGTTTATTCTTTTTTGATAATAAAAGTAATCTGTATTTTTTAAAGGTTAGCCGGCAAATATAAATTAAATAAAATAAACACTATCTACATTTCCACATTCTGGAAATAACCACGATTAACATTTTGATATACATGATTTCTCTTTGCATATATTTTTATATGTTTTGTATATAATTTTTATTTTATTTTATTTTATTTATTTGTTTATATTATACTTTAAGTTCTGGGGTACATGTGGAGAATGTGCAGTTTTGTTACATAGGTATACACATGCCATGGTGGTTTGCTGCACTCATCAACCTGTCACCTACGTTAGGCATTTCTCCTAATGTAATTATCCCTCCCCTAACCCCCTACCCCCCGACGGCCCCGGTGTGTGATGTTGCCCTCCCTATGCCCATGTCTTCTCATTGTTCAACTCCCACTTATGAGTGAGAACAACATAATCTTTGAAACAACATAGGGACCTTATTATTATTAGATTTTCTATCTCACCATTTGTAACTTATTTTAATTATAATTGCCCTATGTCCTTATTTCCTTGAACACAGCATTTGTAATTACTGCTTTATATTGAAGTAAGGCAGCTGTCTCTAAAGCAACTAATGGGTCCTTGCATATAGCATGAATATTTACCGTTTCACAACTGGATCTGAGGATAAGAAGGAACATTTTAATATATAGCAGGACCCATCAACTGAATAATTATTAGAATGTCTCTTGCTGCAACCTCATACATGAATAAGTTTTAAAGAAAGATTTTGAATGCACAAATTGAATCAGTGCCTTTAATAAAGATTTTCATTCATTCAGTGTTTATATGGTACCTATTATGCGTGAGGCATAGTCTAATATTAATCAAGGTAAACAGAAAAGGAGATTACTTATAATTAATGCAAATTGGCCATCTAAACATACTTGAATCCATCCCCAAACCTAAATATACCATCTGCCCAAAGTCTGCCCTTTGCTGCTGTCCCACCGAATGAAGTCAAAACATTTACTTTTCTGAATAGAAATTGCATTCTATTCTGAATTTATTTTTCCTATATTTAAAGAAAGACTGGTGCTACCAATTTTATACCCAGCCTTCCAAGAATTATAATTCCTAACTAAAGCAACCATAAAGTACAAAAAGCTCAGTTAATGTCCCATGCTGGGCACTGCAAACTCTTGTGGTGAAGAATGGGTGCATTAGGCAACAAATGTCCCTGTGAAGGGCTCTGACTACACCATGGCCCTACCTGGGAGCTGCTTGGAGTCCAGCAGTAGAAATAAGCTTTTAAGGCAGAAGCCTGCCCTCTTCTCTACTGAGGAGACCTGACTCGGAAATCCTCCCAAGTTCATTAAAAAGTGAATTAGGAAATGTCAATGACACTATTATTTCTCTCTCTCTGCTCAGATTCCTTTGAAAGACATTTTCTAGTGAACATGCATTTCTTATTTCTAACATTCTGGATAGGATAGTAAAAAGGCCAGCCTGAACATATCTTTATGTTCTTTGAAGCATATGTTAGCATTATCACCTGATTCTTTGAAGCATATGTTAGCATTATCACCATTTAGGAGGGCCCCCTTGCTTTTAAAGTCTAGCCACACAGCATATTGGGTCACAGCTTAAACTACCGAAAGTCCAAATTTAAGCAAGATGATAACAGGTTTACAAAGTCCAATCACTAACGAAATTACAAAATCAAAATGCATCAAAATTGTTCTGGTAGGGACAGGCAGGAATACGAAAGAGAGTAATGGAAATTAATATGCTGTGATCTAAGAAGAATGTAATTTTTTAAACTATCAATTGCTATGAACTAGAGAGTCAACCCAGCCCAGCACTGCCATAATATGTATTCCATATGAAGAACTTACGTTAATAAGGTGAGTCAGTTTTCAGGAAGTATTGTTATAATTATACATCTCTTAGCAGTGCTGTTTTCTCAAGCAGGCATTTTAAAGGCTAGAAATTATTCTTTAAAGCAAGCTTCTAAAAGTTCTAATTTAACGTTTAGAATTTCAGTACATTATTTAAGTTGTAATCACCCATAAGTCCTATAGACTTTGTTACATTATATTTCTGCTTAGGTGGAAGCCTGAAATAAACCTGTGATGCTTTTCACTGCATCATTTCAGTGTGGGATCAATAAATGAAATGGATCAGAAGGATCTTTTTTTTTTTTTTTTTTTTTTGAGACGGAGTCTCACTCTGTCGCCCAGGCTGGAGTGCAGTGGCGCGATCTCGGCTCACTGCAAGCTCCGCCTCCCGGGTTCATGCCATTCTCCTGCCTCAGCCTCCCAAGTAGCTGGGACTACAGTTGCCCGCCACCACGCCCGGCTAATTTTTTTGTATTTTTAGTAGAGACGGGGTTTCACAGTGTTAGCCAGGATGGTCTTGATCTCCTGACCTCATGATCCACCCGCCTCGGCCTCCCAAAGTGCTGGGATCACAGGCGTGAGCCACCACGCCCGGCCCAGAAGGATCTTTTTCAAAGGTGAAAGGCAGAGGCAAAATATAGACATCATGGGCTGTTGTCTAACCAGATTTTTTTTTAATTTAATTTTCTTGTTTTGTCAGTGGAGGCTAAAAGCAATTTTCTATTTAGGTCTGTGGCAAAGTCAATAAATTTGTCAACCTGAACCAAACTTGTTTGCTAATTTTGCAACATAGTAGTTGACTATTCAAACATTTCCAAAATGCTCCATTATATAACTGTAAAGGTGGGTTAGGTTGAGTTGAAGAGAGGGGCATGCGATCAACTGAGCCATTTCCTCAAAACTCGTGGGTCATTGCATTTCACTTGGTGGGGTTTCTTAGAATGGAAAATCAGAGCCTCTCCCAGGGGCCTGGGCTGAAAGCTCTTTGGGGCTTCATATTTGGGAGGGTCTCAAATTTAGATTTTTTGAAGGTATCATCAAATGATCCTAATCATGTAGTCATTTGTGTTGTATGTGTGTTAAGATATTGTGTTGTTAAATAGGAATATTGAAAATGCACTACATTTTAGTAATCCCATTTTGGATTAAAACAATGTAAAGATATATATGTAAATTTGGTGTCTTAAAAAAATAGAAGTGGCTCAAGCTTCCATGGAAGTCTGAGAGGCTTTGCCAAAGCAAATTAGAAAATTATTATTCTTTACTTCTCTGTTTGCAATTAATTTGATATGTGGCTTTTGGGGGGGTAACATTTAATTATCTCTTCTTTTATTTCCAATTTTTTATTTTGTAAGTTGAGGTTAATAATTACAGAACCATGTAAAGAGATGCCTATAGTGTACCTAAGTTTTCATTACTTTACAAGGGATACAAATAATATGACAGCTCGGGTATAGAAGTGCTTGACTCCCCTTTATCATGGCAGAGAATTCTGCTATTTGAATACTTTAGAAAGATTTCTGTAACATTTTTCTATGGATTTTCTCTATTTTTCTTTTTTTGCAAGTATCTATATTAAAAGAGAAATAAAATGAAGAATTTGAAGTGCCAAAACAATGGCATCAAAAATGATCACAAATTCTCTTTAACACTGTAAGTCTGAAAACCAAAAGGCAGACGGCAAATCTATATTAAAAGGAAATAATCAAAATATTGTTTCTTTCTGCAGTCTTGCTAGTATTTCCACTTTTTAGGAAAGACCTGGGAGGTCAGATAGACATTTACCTATGATGTGATAAAAAAAATCAATTAGATTTTGAGTTTATGAATCTATAGTAAAAGGTAACTTCTTGGAGAATAGGGCATCATAAATACAATGTGGTATAGAAAAGTTAACAAGAAATGGAAGCAAGAAAAAAGGGAGATGACCTAAAGGGAAATTGAAGTGAGAGCAAAGAAAAGCAATGAATACAGAAACAAAGGCATTACAAAAGTATTAAAAAATACATAATTTGTTTCTTAGTCATTACTGTTTCTAAATGTCTCCTTCCAATTTGGCTACAACCAAATTTTATTTTCAAATATCATTTTGTCCTATGACTAAAATTAGAAATTTGGGTATAGTCATGGTGAGAACAACAGGTTATCTCTCCTAGTGTCATTCCAAAATACCATGATGGTCTAAGATTTTTTTTTTTAATTGTTGACTAATTTTAACTTGATCCCGCTGGAACTTTCTCTTTAAGGTCATTGTTGGAGGTAGAAATTTTAAACCATATAATCAATGATTTTAAATACGTATAAGAAAATTTCTTATTCAATGTACAGGTATAATCTGAATCACTGTATTTTGAGCCAACATTCTTGTATTTTCAATAGATAACATTACATTGGGATGTACATTCTAAGACCTTCTCTATACTATTTGAAGATGATAGTGATAGATTGATGAAACGGGTGCTGAAATGGATGAATTATCACCATACGTTCTCTTTCTCTATGTAAGGAAAATGAAGATTTTATTGCTAGTTCTTGTTTTTCATAAAATGATCACTTAAAATTCATAGCATTGTGAGCTAGTGAAAGTGATAACAAGAAATAGGAATACAAGAAAAAGAGTCAAATTACCATTGGTTCCAATTTAAATTTTGTCTGTCTACCTTTCCTTCTGCCATTATTCTCAGATAGGCAAACATCACCAAACCCAAACTATCAGTCAACCTTCCTACTGGCCTCCCTGTACCCACCTCCACCTCCACCACTACCTCCACCCCATCATCTCTCCTACATTTTTACTATGCTGATTTTCTTACTTTCTTCAGAAGCTTTCAAAAGATCTTCATCACTAAAAATTTGAGTTCCCTAGACTTAACACCTTTTGCAGTCTGTACTATTCCATTCTGTTCTCCTATTTTGCTCCAGAAGGTCTCTACTGGAGCCAGAATGATTCTCACTGTTGCCAGAATATACTTCTGGCATTTTAATTTTTAGCTTTTAATTTTAATCCAACATGCTAATTTACTGTAACTATTTAGTATACTTGAAGATCAGAATTACAAGGGTATTTTTCATCTAGGATGTCTTTCCTTTTCCTCTCCACCTACTAGAATCTCACATGGACTTTTTTAATAGCCGCCTCAAGGTCTGTGGGCTCTCTGAAATCTTGAATGTCCTCAGTCCCTAGGGACTCCTTATTTCCTGGAGTCCTGGAGCACCCTGTGCAGTTCTGCTGACACTAATTAGGTTCTAGTCTGGTAAGCCAAGTCTCCCTTTATGTGGATGTGTCTTACCCCCAGCCCCTACCCCTATAGACACACAGACCAAATCTCATATATCTATTCATGGTGGCACATATTTTAATTTCTTATGTGAAGTTCAAGTTAAAGTGTTTGTCATCTCATTTCCAGGCTTGATTCATTATTCACTACTTACATATTTTTCATTTTATTCATTTTTAAGTTCTGCCCATATTCTGATGATTAGCTCTTTCTACTATGATACATGAAACGAGCATGAGCCTAATTGAATCTGTTGCATGTGCCATGCATTAAAATTCAAAACAGCACAAGTCTATTAGCAAATGCACATGAGATTACATTGTGGTATGATTTTAATAAATATTCAGAACATTAAATTATAATGCTTAAGTCTGTGTTTTGCTTATGAAAGAAAAGTTATTGTGAGTTTTGTTGAGAGCAGACCATATATTTCTTCATTAATTTTGGCCACATTTGAAAATGTCAAATGATCTAGGGAAAAAAATAGTCAAACAATGAACCAGATACTTCATTGTTTTAATTTATTAACTTTTGTCAAATTAGTTTTCATGTGTATATATTTGATTTTTAAGTCAGTGTTAGAAAAGTTTTGTAATAAGAATTTTGCTATGTAGAGTAGTTTTAAAAGAAATATGATTAAACTCTTCAATAGAAGTCTCTTATGTGTGCTTTTAATTTTTATCCAATGCTAATTTACTATAATTATTTACTATACTTGAAGATCAGAATTACAACAAAGCCAAAGCTTACAATTTTAGGAAGAGTAAAACTTTAACGATCTATACATTTATCTCCACCCTATTTTATATGATATTATAATTTAATATCAAATTAACATATTGGAGTGCATTCATTCTTGTTTGATTGACCCACTATTAAATGAAATTTTGCCAGAATAGATTTGATTTTCTAATAATTATTGCAACTTTTTGCATGGTTAATCTTATATTTATCTGGTAACTTTGCAAACAGAAAGAAATCTTAAATTGGAAGCATCACTATTAAATGATGAAAATAGAAATTTTAAAAGGAATTTTTTTGAGATTTCCCTACCATTAAAATTAGTACATTTGTTATTATCATTGTTCTCCTAGACCGTAATACTTCTCATCGGATAAAAGACAAAACTATGGGGTAACTCTAAAAAATAGACAATGAGCTAAGAGACAAGTAAAAGTAAGTTTGCCATACTTACTTTTATGGTTAATAGAACAAACGGGCACATTTGGAAAGGAAAAAAAATAGTTAACTACACATTTTGTTTAATGTTTAATGTCTTGCATCAACTTAAGAATATCTTACTCGAGGAGCAATGTTTAGTTTTCTTTTATAGAAATAGGAATTGACACATCTGTTGTAATCTAGCATTGCCTCTGATTGGTTATTAGATTGTTCATTCATGTCATAAATACTTAAAAGGCAAAGAACCCTCAATTCTTGATTCGTTTGTGATTCGTTTTTCTTGCCTACTTTCAGAGTAGTGTCTAGTTGATACATTTTAATAGCAGAGTAAATAAATGATTTGCCAACATATAAAATATGGTAGAGTTAAAAACTCTACCTTTGACATGTGGAAAACCAAGTAGATTTTTTTTTTAATGGAGAAAATACCTACTTAAAAATTCTTTTAAAATGCCAAACAGCCTTTTGCCTACTCAGCACACTGCCTTTGGTGTAGGAGTGGTGGCTGATATTGGCCTGTGATTTCCAACTTCATGGCATCTTGAGTAACAGTACTGTTTGGAAGTGTTTGTCATTCTGTAAAATTTTCTCTAAAAAGATCAACAACTCAAAAGAAAATAACTCTTTCACTATGTAATCAATATTTTCTGGAGATTTTGATTATAATGTTTCATTAAACAATCTGACCTCATAACTACTGTTATTGCATTGTTTTACTTTGACTTCAACTCATAAGTCTTTTGAAAAAGGAATATTTCCGGATTCATCAGTCAACCAACCTAGTAAAATCTTAATAGAGAATGACACCAACCAACCTAAAACTTTCAGTGATTATTTTATTGTATTAAAGTCAAAATTCTAAAAGCAAATAGAAATTGGTGTAACTGATGTTTAATCCAAATGTACAACAGTAAACTGACTTAGCTTCTCTGTCTTTTTTTTTTTTTTTTCAAGAGCTGACGCAAGTTAGACAGAAGGAGGTGTTGGGGTGAGGTGGTGGTGTTGATTGGCTTGTCTCGTTCACTCCCACTGGTTTTTAAATCAATGTCTAGATCTCTAAAGTTTCATATAAATCAAAGCTGTTACAAGGGTCTGCCATTCCAAACAAGTTAGGAAAGCCTGCACAGGACTGGATAAATAATTAAGGTACAGCTGTTTTTACATGAATATTTGCAGTGTTAAAATAATGCTTACTTTCTTATTTTTATTGTGTTGATTGTTTATTCATTATAAATTAAAATGTTTGAAAATACTACTTGGATAACTTTTTTTCCTCATTTTAGAAATGATCAATTCAGTATAATGTCAAACATTGAAATTATTTACCCAGGTCCTGATTGCAGTTTTCTTTTACAGATAATTTTAGGTTTAACATAAAATTAGGACAGTGAATAACAAGAAAGGGAAACATTGCAAATACAGCCGGTAAAATGTGTTTAGTTATTTATATCTCCAGGTTGATCATGGACTATAATGAAGAATTGACATAATCTGTCTTAGGAAAAAATATGAAAGTTTAGAAGTACATTCTCAATATTACACTATTAAAGATTTTTGTTTATCTTGAAAACAAATAAAAAACCCACAAAATTTTTGACTAATCAAAAAAGGAACATCACTTCAGTGCAGCAGATGTGAATGGCTAAGAGTTTGGGCTGCACCATTCTCAAATGAAAAAGAAAAAATCTTGTGTCTTACCTATTCTTCTTAATTTGACCATTTTAGTTAAGGAGTATTTTTATAACAAAGTTACTAGAAGAAACTAGGGAATTGAATGGAATATAAGCATAGCTTTAGATTTTGAAGGAGTAGAGTCAATTATCTAAAAGTAGAGATGTTCTCCTCAAATTTATTAATCAGACAGAGGAGAATTCCCAGTGGATTTAAGTATCCCTGTACTTTCAGTATCTTACAGAGCATATGTGGATGGTTTTAGTTAAATGCCCAGGGTTTAGTAAAACTAAGAGTGTTTTGTAACTCAGTGGAAGAATATTTGAATTGATGATATATATCACATTCATGAACACTGGGCTAAAAAGTTTTAGTTTTGATAAAGTAAAGAAATTTGGGAGTGTTTTTCATAAAAGATTGCCATTTAGTTTATAGTTGAAGATCCTCCAGTTCCGATTTATATTTAGATAGCGTTCTGGGATTTTCTTGAAAGTATTTACATTCCTACTCCTAAGAAGTATATAAGCAACATTTAAGACCTGAAAAATGTAGCTCTAATGACTCAACTTTTGAGTTTTCTTTAAACATGTTAAACAGTGTGCTTTAAGGTTATTGAAGCTATTTTTTCAGTTATGTGAGTTAGTTTAAAGAAAGTGAAAATAATTATTCTAAGAAGAAGAAAAAAGTACCTCTGGGAATGGTCCAGTGTCTATTATAATGAATGGAACTTACTGCATCCAGAACTCATGACAGATTAAGTATCAGGCATTAAAATGTGGAGCATAAAGAGTTCACTATGTTAATATCATGTATGTTACATACCCCTGTGCATTCTGGAAACTACTCTTTGGGAAAATATGAACTAAAATTTATGTGGCAATTTATGTTTAAGATGACTATGTTTTCTCCTAAGAGCGGAGCTACAACGTCTGTAAACAAAATCGCATATTCAAATCTTATGACCAGTCCTTTATACCTCATCAAATGACTGCTTTAATTCTTATATTAGCAAGCATGTAATCTTTTCAGAAATGGGAAAAGACCTTGGTATTTGGTTATTTATCTTAACTTTTCTAGTTCCTCCTAGATATTACGTGTAAGCTATATCTGAGTAGAGGAAAAAAAAGGAAATGCTAAAATATTAGCACTAGCAATAGGAAATGGTCAAGTACAGTTCTGCTGTTATTGTTGGTTTCTTCTTTAAGAGCTACCTCAGACTGAATACTTTTATGGAGGCTAATTTCTGTGAGAACTCATGCTATAGACCAACAAGCGCTCTCACTGACAAAATATGACAAGAATGGCATTGTTGGGGAAATTAAGATAATTTAATATAAAGGCAATATTAGATTGACTGTAGTGTGAAAGCTACATTCATTTATCTGTGGTACAGGGTGGATGTAGATTTAAAGAAGTTCCTTGGATACAAGATGATTTGGCTTTTAGAAGTTGCATGACCCTTGCTCAACCAAAGGGTAAATGATAGGTGAGGCTATCTGCTACCTAAATCTAAATTTCAAAGTGAATTTGTCAATACCGGGTAGGCATGAAAGATGAGACAGATAGCAATGCTGGGAAATCTGCTCTGGCAATATTAGCTCCCTTTTTCACTTTCACTTATCAGGTAAAATAAATGTTTACAGTAACTAGGGAAGGTCAGAACTTTTGCTTCTCGACTCAAGGACTGCTTTGCTTTCCAGACTTGATGTCTTTCTTTGAAGTTGAACCATATAGGTAAAATTTAAGAAATTTACTGTTTTGACACCCTTACACTCTGAACTTCCTAGGTACCCATCCAAAGAACAAGACATTACAATGTTTGATAATTAGAATTTGGATATAAAGAATTAGCTACTCAGAACACTTAGATATCTTTTAATTAATATGATAGAAATGAAATTATTCTAATATAATAATATTCTAAATACTTGGTTTCAAGTTTTGACTTTGTATTTTCATGAAGAGTGAATTAAATTAACAACGCAGTTGAGCACTGCTGTGCTAGAAAATCCAGTCTGCTTCTGCAAGACCTCTTTGCATTACAGAGAAACTTAACTTTAATGAGGAGAAAGGCTAGCCTATAGAAAATTCTGTTGAACTAAATTTGACTTTTCTTTTAGAAGCATTTTGAACATTCTCTGTGCAACAAAGCGATTTTTTCTCCTGACAATCAGAGGAGAGAATTTTCATTTCATTTTGAAGCATTATCCTATAAAACTATAATCAAAAAGCATGCCTCTATCTATTAATATAACACAGATCATATCAAATTGTATTTATCTTAGTGGAATGTAACACTAGGCACTGTGCTAGATGCTGGGAATATGTAGAATCCACAACCCCAGCACCATTCCTATTCTCATGAAGCTTCCTGCCTAAGACAGTTAATTATCAAATAGGCAACTAAAAGAGTAAGTAAAAAGTGTGATAAATGCTCTGCAGGAGAGGAGAGCATACAGTGGCAGATCTAGTGTAATGTGGGAATATGGGGTGAGAGAAGGACACTGACCAATTGGCCTTTAAAGATTTTCAGGTTGTTTTACTTAATATTGGGAGGGACGTGGGCTAAGAATGTGGGGAATGGCAGTCCAAGCAGAGGGAACAGCGCCTTAAGAGGTCCTGCAGTGGCAGTGGGTAAATGAAAGAAGACCAATATATTCAGTGAGTGAGGGGTGGTGGGATTCAGTATGAGACTAAAGAACTATGTCTGGGTCAAAGTGTATAGACCTTCCAGTGTATTAGGAAATTTGACTTTAGTCTAAAAGTGATGACAAAATCACAGTAGGGCCTTCAGTAGGGCAGTCATTTGGAATAACATAGTGGCCATGGAGATAGAAGTGGATGAATTTTAAATAAATGTTGAAAGAAGGACTGATAGGACTTGGTGATACGCTGGACATGAGTAGGAGGTGAAGGATAGAGAATGGGACATCCAGGTCTGCCCAGTGAGTGGTTGGGTGAATGAAGGTAGCATGTTCTGAGATGGCAAACAGCAGAAGAATCTATGCCTATGAAAATTTTATGTTTCAATTACAGTGTTTGCCAGCAATACTCTTTTCTATCCTACTCATGCAACAATTCTTTGATTAATTCCATACATATTTATTCCAAGAAAAAGGTAAAAAATGTTATTTATATTATGGTCTAAGAGTGCTCAAAATCTGTTTGTTTTGGTAGGCTGAGTTCCTCAGGTGCAAGGAGTCTATTTTATTCATCTTCTGTGTCTTCCATAGTTTCTGATTAAATTTTAGCAATTATGATATAGTCTAAAGACTTCAAGGTATATACTTTGTGCTGTAGACAGATGATTCAGAATATTTAGTTTCTAATAACGTGCTAATTCTTTTTGAATTGTGCATTTAACCATTGTTCCCTTAAAATAGATCAGTAATATAATCTTCAGAATTAAGATATAAGCTATGAAAACGTGTCCTAACTTTTGTGATAGCTCCCTTGGCCAAGGCAAAAATAGAATACATTTTTTTTTTTTTTTGAAATGGAGTCTTCGTTGCCCAGGCTGGAATGCAGTGGTGCAATCTCGGCTCACTGCAACCTCTGACGCTGGGTTCAAGCCATTCTTCTGCCTCAGCCTCCTGATTAGCTGGGACTACAGGCATGCGCCACCATGCCCAGCTAATTTTTGTATTTTTAGGGGAGATGGAGTTTTGCCATTTTGGCCAGGCCGGTCTCAACTCCTAACCTCAGGAGATAGACCCTCCTCAGCCTCCCAAAGCTCTGGGATTACAGGGGTGAGCCACCGTGACCATCCCAATAAATATTTTATATATGCTAAAACAGCATAAAATTAGGTCTTAATTTGTTCACTTGTGAAGGGGCATCTACCTCACTCATAATGTTTGTGAGAGTTTTGGGAACTGTAAAGCCCTCTTTTGTAAGTGTCTATGTATATGAAATACTATGTATGTTTGCAGGTAGATAAAGACATCAATTCAATTCTGATTGCTGGAAGAGAGAAAACAGATTTAAATTTATTGAAGGTCTAGTATAGGCCAAACTTTGACACTCATTATCTCATTTAAATTCTCACAACACTGCTTTGTGGTAAATAATATTACTTTTATTTTATAGAAGATAGAAAAGTCAGAAGTGAGTTAATGTAGCCAGGATTTATATCCAGTTTTGCTTACTGCCAAAGCCATAGTTCCTGTTCCCTGATTAGGCTTTAGTTCTCTGTAGTAGAGACAGCAATACAAAGGTGGCATAGCATGGAGGCCACTCAACTTGGTGCCTCCATTACCTCATCTGTACAATGGGAATAAGAAAACAAATTGTACTCACCTCAGAGGACCGCGCTGAAGAACTGATAGATGTAAGGCCTTAAAACAGTGGCTGGCATGTGGTAAGTGTTCGATATATCTTTTTTTAAAAAAATCCTTGGATTAGCATGGCTTAATGCAAATGCAATGAATGAGGTTCCTATTAATATACAAAGTAGAACAGACTTTAACTGAAGCTTTTGGACTGCAGACATGTATACTTACAGCAGCAAAGATCTCAGCCCCACTGCTCCTTCCTCAGAGAAGCCTTCCCTGATCCCACAGACTAAATTGGATACTATGAAAGACACTGCTATGGCCCCCTAGAGGGGCTGCATAAATTCAGGTTGGAGTGGAGGAGGGAGGGGAGCATGCCAGTCACTGTGACCCACATGTTCAAATGACCTGAGATGTAGAGAACACGGTGGATTTCTGGAATGGAAAGACTAGTGTAGCTAGAACACTAAGGTGAGGAGAGTGTGGAAGGAGATGAGACCAGAGAGGTGGGTGGACCAGGCAGAATCTTATCAGGCATGTTGAGAACTTTGGACTTTATCCTCAGAGTAAAGGGAAGACATTAAAGGGTTTTAAGCAAATAAATGATATGATCTGTGTTGTTGCTGTTATGTTTCAAAGATCACTCTGGGTATTGGATAAAGAATGAATGGTGCAGGTGGTTAGGGGAGGCGAAAGAGAATTGAAGATCAATTAGGAGATTTTTACAGTAGACATGATGGTAGCTTGGACAAGAGTGAAGGTAAAAGAAACGAAGAGAAAAAGATTAACTTGAGAAATACTTCAGTTTATTGTAAAAGTCAACCAGACTTTGTAAAGAACTGGATGTGGAGGGTAAGAAAGAAAAATTTATAATAGAAGGCTCTTATGCTTTTGACTTGAATAACTGGATAAATGGTGACAACATTCTTTGGAATGGAAACATTGGAAGAAGAGGGCCTATCACAAGTTAGACTTTGAACACATTGAATTTAAACTGCCTTTGAGATATATAGATGATATTTAGGTCCCTGGACATATGGAACTCGAGTTCCCAGGAGAAGCCTAGGCTGATGTAACTTGAGGAGTCTTTGGTATATGTATTCGTCAGAGTTCTCCAGAGAAACAGAACCAACTGGAGATAAATAGACAGACAGGTATAGATGTATATAGATATAAGATGATATTTATAATGGGAATTGGCTTTCATGATCATGGAGCCAAGAGGTCTCAAAGTACAGCATCTGCAAGCTGGAAAGCTGGTGGCATAATTTAATCTGAGGCTGAAGGCTGAGAAATGCTGCTGGTATAAGTATCAGAATTGCAAGGTCTGGGAAGCAGGAGCTCCAATGTTCGAGGGCAGGAGAAGGCAAGAGAAGATGGATGTCCTAGCTCAAGCAGAGATAGTAAATTTGCCCTTCCTCCGCCTTTTTGTTCTATCTGGAACCTGGAGTGTTTGGAGGATGCTCACCTTCAGTGGTGAGTGGACCTTTTTTACTCAGTCTATTGATTCAAATGGTAATCTTTTCCAGAAACACCCTCACAGACACACCCCAAAATAAAGTTTTACTTGCTATCTTCCCATCCTTTAATGCAGCCACAATGACATATAAAATTAACCATTACATTATATGAAGTCTTGGGAGTGGCCTGGAAGAATGGGGCTTAGGATCTAGCTTTAAGGAAGTCAAGCAATGAAATGTCACATATTTTTAAAAGGACAAACGACAAAAACTGTGAAAAGCAATAGCGGTGTCATCAGCAAATAGAAACTTTTGAGAATTCCTAGAAGGCAGAAAGAAGATAGGGTTGGAAAATCTAAGAGGAAAGGAACCAAGATAAGTGTGCTTTTCCCATAGGGAGCCCTGCAGTAGCTTCAAATTAAGTCGATGTAGACAAAGAGGAGGCATAGATCATGGGCAACCAGTGATCAGGTATCCACCAAGGAACCTCAGTTTAGACATGATGGTCTGTTTGGGATGCCATTTTTGACTATAAGATAAAGCTGTGATCCAATCTGTAAAGAAAGCTCAAGGGAGGATGCTAGGATAAGTATTAGGGCCTCTACTGCAGACAAAGAGGTATCACAAGCAGGAATGGAAGCTCTACCAAAAAGAAGATAATTAAAATGCTTCATCCCCAGAGTAACTGCTCCTAGAGTGGCAGCTGTGTCTGGGAGTGGGATGCTCCTCCCACAGACAAGCAGCAGAAGAGCCACTTACACAGAACCTACAAGGGAGCAGCCCATCAGTGAAATGGGCCCACACAATTTCAGAGAAGCTCTGAGTACCAGCTGTCCAAGCTAATCAATGCGCTCCATCATTCACAAATATGAACAGATAACCTAGGAACACTTGAAACTAAGGAAAACGCGCAGCCTGGAAGAGAAGGACCAAAGGGAACAAACAGAATAACTAACTTCAGAAGAAACATATAATTTAGGGAACAAAAGGAACTTCTGAAAACCTCACATCAATAGCCTTAGAAAAATCTGAGAAAATATTGTATACATAAAACAAAAAAAGTGATATGAAAAAAGAGAAAGAGGATAAGAGCAAATAATTAGAAATTAAGAGCGTGATTGAGAAAAATAGCTGACAAGTTGAAAATGAAATGGATATAGCTGAAGGTGAAATTTGTTATTTTGGATGTGACATTGAGGAAATACTCCTAAACATCGAGTAGTAAGATGAATAGATTGAACATAAACAGAAAAGCTTAGCAATATGGATCAAGAGGTCGAATACCTGATTAATAAAAGTTTTAGGAGTAAACAAAGGGGAAGAAATAGTTTTTTTAAATAGTAGAACTTTTTCTTATTTTTAGAAGAAAATGTGTCTTCTGTATAAGAAAGACACAAGCCTTTTGATTGAATAGGCCGTCTGCATGCTGAGTATGATGAATTTTAAAAGCGACTCACATCTAGTCACGTCATGATGAAAGGATAAGGATAAAAATTCTAAAATCCTCAGAAAAACATCGATACATTATAAAGAAATAAGAACCAGACTCATCAATAGAAGCTAGAAGAGAGATGTTTCTTCAATATTCTGAAGGAAAATGCTTCTGAATCTAGAATTCAAACAATTAACAAAGTTTGAAGGCAAAATAAAGACATTTCCAACATGAAGCCACTCAGAAATTCTATTTACAGACATAGGCTCATTGTGTGAAAAAAGTTATTCAAGGCATTATTTTAGCATAATGCAAAATAAACTGAAGAAAGAAGATAGAATGGCGTTCAAGAAACTAGCAGTTGAGCAAGACTCAGAGATTGGAGGAGGAAGCCATTCAGAATGAGAAAGAGCATAGAAAATTTGCTTTCAAAGTTTTGGTAATATAGGATTATATTTCATTTATTATGTAGTCAAATACACCACTTTGTCTTTAGGGCATACTATTTATACAATGATAATACTGTAATTGCTGCTTACTGGTTTTCCATGTTTAGAAACAATGTACAGGTAAGTTATGACACTTTTGTTTCACAGAACAAGATGAAAATATTATGATTCTCAAATTGTTTTTATTAACTAAAATAATTAGGAGTGTAGGAAAAGGAAGGAAAGAGAAAGTATGCTAATGTCCTTATTTTTTATGGGTAACCAGTCTAAAATCAGTAAACCAAGTCGAAAAAGCTTTAGTGAATTATTTAGATCTAGAATGGCTAATTTTAAATAACAAGCTAAAAACAGAAACCGTCAATAGTGGTTGCTGCCGGGGAGTGAGACTGGTACTGTGTGAAGAGTGAGGAAAACCTTTGTACTTATTTAGTGAGTTTCTTTTTTTTTCTCTTAACCATATGCATGTCTTAATTCTATTCTCTCTTAGCTTTTAACCTGTTTGTTTTGATCTTTTATGTATGTACACTTAGGCTGCCTTATATTAATAATAGATTCATTTTTGTTCTTCTTGCTTAAAATGCTGTGTGCCATTTTTTTAAATTCTGAGAACTGCTTTCTTTATTTCTGGACAATTCTCTGCCATTATCTCTTTCTGTTTTGTCTCACCCTAGTCTCACAATTCTCTATATTGGAATGACTATCAGTGTATATTTGAACTTGTAATTCTTATTTTTTCCCCATTCCTCTTAACTTCTTATTTGTATTTTTCTTTTTTTAATCTCTTCGTGCTATAATTTGAGTGATTTCCACAGATCTGTCTTTCAATTTTATAAGTCTTCCTTCAGCTGAGTTTTTTTTTATTTCAATGATTCTATTTTTTCTTAAGAATTCCTTTTTTTGACTTTTTGCAACAGCCTGTTCTCCTTTTATATTCCTTTATAATGTTTTTATCCTGTGAAAGTTATTCTCTTATTTTGAATGTTTTCTTTCAAAATGTCTTTCTTTTTATTATAATAATGTAAAAGTCCCTTTTAAATTGCTTTGTTATTTGTAGTTCCTTAGATGTGAATTTTATCATTTCTTGTGCCTACTGGCACTCTTACTAGTGAGTTTCCATGTGTGTTTTATATGTTTTGTAATTTGAGGATGTGAACTTTTCTCAAGTGTGAGTTGCCTTTCAAAAAAGTACTGCCATGGCACTGGGTTGTGGAGGTATTCCCATGTGGTAGTTTTCGTTGTCAGAGGAATAGCAGATTTCGTGACTTCTGGAGCAATTTTTATGTTAGTTTCTCTGCTCAAGATTTCCTTATCAAATGGGTATTGCACATTTCAGGACCACACTTTTCAAGAATGATAGTGTTTCTCCTAATATAATGGTTCAACAATAATTGAATGAATCTAATGGTAAGAATTTCAGAAGAAATTATATCAGCAACATATAGTAGATTCAAGGCATTTTTCAGAAACACAATGCCAGTCCACCCCTTTTCACTACACAGTTGAGGAAAATGAGGTCCCCAAATGTTAAATGACTTATGCTGAGATCCAGTGAATTAAAGGCAGAGCAGAGGCTAAAATCTAGATCTCTTTGTTGTTAAAATACATTTTAATTTGACATAGATGATGAGTGATGCTGACCCAGAGGTAAATCTGAACTTTCTTTTGTTACTATTCTTAACTTTGGCTTCAGGATCCAAGTGCCTAGAAAGTTACTTCCTAAACTTGATCCTCACCTGTGTTGCATATTATCAAGCATTTGGTGGCGTTAATTCTTTCATGTACAATTAAATTAAAGCAGTAATTTTCTTTCTAGTTATTGCTAGTAGAGACACTGGTAGATTCTACCTTGGTAGACCTTTGTTTGTCAACAATTTACTTTTGTCTTTCTTTCTTTTAAAACATGCATCCCACTCACAAACACCTAAATTTCCTTGAAGACTGCTGCCATGTCTTAAGATTTCTTTTTTTTCCATAGTGACTAGTAAAACCTTCCATTTTCATTATACATAGGCACTCTATAAATATCTGCTAATTTAGCAATTATTAGTAATTTCCTTTCTTCTCTTCCATTTTTTTCTTTCTTGTATTGGGTAAAGGAACCTTTCAGGATTTGCTTATGTAAAGTTTTCAGGAGTTTCCTTCCTCCCTCCCTTTTACAGAGAGCATACAAAATGTAGATGATTCATATTCACTTATTTCATTTAAATAAAATTATAATGATGTATGTTGTGTTCTGTTTGCAGAACAGAGTGTTCTGAACATCAACACAAAGTGGAAGAACCTTAAGCTGAAGGTACAGTATATTATTTACACTGAAGGGGCTTGTGTGTGGACAAGAAAGCGCTGACAGCTCAAATGGATCCCATGGAACTGAGAAATGTCAACATCGAACCAGATGATGAGAGCAGCAGCGGAGAAAGTGTTCCAGATAGCTACATCGGGATAGGAAATTCAGAAAAGGCAGCAATGAGCAGGTATGGGGTTAAAAATTACTAGGTTCCATGGAAAAATAAGACAGGATGTGGACATGGAAAACAGGGTCTTGATGGGAAGAACTGGATTTATTACAGGTAAATTTGAGAAAACAATGATATTGATGCTAGCACATCAATTCCCTGGTCCTGAAATACAGTGATAATGTCAATCTATTTTGTGACTGATTTAGAATTGAGGTTACAATGTTCTTGTCTCCATTAATAATGTGTAATAATTTTAATTATTTTAGCCTATTGCTCCTCTTACCTTTCTCAGGTTCCTCTTTGAATGTTGCTACACTTTCTGGTTTCTGTAGGGATTCTTTTCTCTCTTAAAGTATCCTCTGGGCAAGCTCGCTCACAACTATTACGGCCTTACCCACCAAATATGTGCCATATACCCAGCCTGTTAAGTTTCTCTACTGAATTTCAGATCATTATATCTGAATGTCTACTGCACATCTCTACTGGACCACTACTGTGTCTGAATTGCCTCATTTATAAAGTTAAACCTGTAATGTCTAACACTGAACTCCTATCTTTCCCTTCAAAACCTGCTCCTCCTCTAGTAATCCCCATCCTAGTGAAAATCACTGCTATCATCTAGCAACTCACTCAAAAGCCCCTAGGTGTAAACTTTGACCCACATAGCCAACGGTCAGTCATATCCAGTTGGTTTGACCTTATTAATGCTTCAAATACACCTACTTTTCTGTACCCATTCTTCTGTGGTCTTACCTTAGGCCTACATTAAATGTGAGACAGGGAGAGAGCCCTGATTTGTCTCCCTGTCTTACATTTTGCTCTCCTCTGTCGAGCCCTCTACACTTCTGCAAGAGTAATCTCTTACAATTGCAAATTGAATCAATTTCCCTCCTTAGATAAAGCCCTTCAGCACCTCTCCAATAGCCATAAGAGAAAGTAGATTACACACTGCTGGGCATGTAAGGTCCTTTGTGAGCTGTTCTTGACCTGCCACTCCTGTCCTGTTTTTTGCCCTCTCCCTATTTGTTACTTGTTGCCTTCACTCATTCTGCTCCAACTGCCTGGAATCAGTCACCTGCTCCCGCTTTCTCTGTGTTGACACCTCTCATCCTTCAAGAATCAGCTCAACATCAGGTCTCCTATGCAGCCTTTTCCAAATTACTCTACTCCCCCAGGTGGAAGTGACTGCCCCTCCTTTGTGTACCCTCTCCCTGTACGGATGTTAATTACGCCACTACTACAGGCTAATGGCCTCTGTGGTCCCACCACCTGCCACATTGCCTGGAGCATAGTAAGTGCACAATAGTTATTTGATAAGTCAATTGATTTCCCACAAAATGTTATATCAAATTGTACATGATTTAAGATGCTCAGAAGGGAATTTTTGACCAAATCTAGGCCTGAAATAGAGAATATTGTGCTCAAAGACTCCTCATTTTATTCACAACACCCAGGAAAATCCATCAGGAGAAAGCACTGTTCTTCCTTCAAGTAGCTCAGTGCAATGAACTTTAGGGATGTCAGACTAGAGAGGCCACTGAGATGTAAATTATGGCATTTTCTAAATTAGGTGACCCTTGAGGAAACACTAGGGTGGTAGAAGACAGGGCTTTGGAGTCCGCAGAGTAGTTGCCTGACTTTAGAGAAGCTGTTTGTCCTCTTTGAGCTTCAGTGGAAAATGTAAAATGGCAAACCAACAGCTGCTTTTCAAGGATAGGATGGGTGCCCAGAATACAGATGACATTCAATACTTTTTTATTACTTCTCCTTCACTGCATTACTCTTAGTAAATTGATTCAAACCTGAGGATGCTTGTTTCTGAAAGGGATGCACACAAATATGAGCTCTGACGATGTTGACAGAGTTGAAGGGGACGTCCTCCTAAGAACTGTCATAGTGTCATTCCACTTGATCCTCAAAAGCCAGAATGGAAAGAGCATGAATGCTTTTGTTAAGCTTCATGCAATGTGTTCCAAACCACTCACAGTGACTTACCTTTTATCTCCTGGCTTAAACATAGGACATCATTTTGCAGTTTTTAAAATCAGTTTAAAGAGATGGGTTTAACTATGTGTGGTTCAGATTGAACCCTTAAATGTAAATTGTTGAGAAATTCAACATAATGTATTTATTTGTGATCATTATACTTGTGTTTTCAATACATGCTGGGTTTGGTATCAAAACATTTAACATACTGGGGACATTTCCCATCTACTTTATACAATCTTGGCATGTTAAATGACTACAACTCATCTCATGCCAAAATAAGAACATGCAAATGCCTCAAAGAAAGAAAATCTGTTTACTTTCAAATTCTCAATTTTAAAAACTACTATGGAATACAGATTTTAGTTTATTGATTAAAATAAAGAATAGAGTGTTGGACATTCCAGAGCTTAAATTCTAGGTGGCACTTTTGTTTTTATAGTCCTCAGGCCCATTTTAGGCTTCATTTTATCCTGTCATCTCAGTCTCCAACTGTGAACATTATGTACCAGTCTTCACAAAGCAGATACATTAATTACAGACCATTAATGTAAACCACAAAAGAGTGGTGGGCGGGGGGCCGGGGTGAATGGAAATGGAAGGAGACAACAACTGAGGGCATTGTGCTTTCTATGAGAAATATGGGGAGAAGTCCAGGAAATGTTCTTAACTTGTGTACTCAGAGCTATTTATGCCTTGAATTCTAGAAAAGGACATACAACTTTGTGGTTTTGTCTGGTGTTTCTATCTACATCTCATACTGTCTCCTATTCTCAAAAAGTAACCCTGCCATCCTCTTTCCTCTCCATGTTATTTTCAGGATTAGCTTCTGTTATAAAAAATAGCTTGTACAGATATCCTACAATAATTATTTTCTATTTTATTTCTAAGGTTTATTTATTTATTTATTGAGACAGAGTTTCACTCTTGTGGCCCATGCTGGAGTGCAATGGTGCGATCTCGGCTCACTACAACCTCTGCCTCCCAGGTTCAAGCGAGCAGCTGGGATTACAGGCGCCTGCCACCACATTCGGCTAACTTTTTGTATTTCTAGTAGAGACGAAGTTTCACCATGTTGGCCAGGCTGGTCTCGAACTCCTGACCTCAGGTTATCCACCTACCTCGGCCTCCCAAAGTGCTGGGATTACAGCTGTGAGCCAGTGTGCCTGGCCTCTAGGATTATATTAATAGAACAATCTTTAATTATTTTATCTTTCTTTTCATGTAGGAAATGTCCTAAAATTTTCAACCCATCAATTTGAAAGCACTTTTAAAATCATACATAGTTGAGCATTTCATATAAAAACAACTAAAAAGTCTGTGACATTTCACAGTATAAAAATGCAATGGCAGCAGCCGGCCTTATTAATGGAGCTTCTTGGAAATGTGGCTGGTCCTAGGTCCATAGCCTCAAAGGCCCTGGCGTGTAACTGCAGGAGCTGACCAGCACAGATCTATGACCAAGTTGTACATCTTCTAGCCTGTGTCCAAGAAAACCAGAATCACAATGCTCTGTGGATAGTGACATCTTAAAGTTTTCTTTCCCTCCCAACTGTTTTGCCAATTCATTGAATTGCTTTAATAATTTCCTTAGTTTCATTCATTATCTGTTAATAATCCATGTACATTTTGAGAGTAATTAAAACACATACGCACACATAGAAACAACCAACGCAACACAGAGCTACCACTGAATTCCTTTCCAATAAGAGATATATGTATAAATGATTGTACCAAAAAAATACACTGGACAATTCTCTGCCATTATCTCTTTCTGTTTTGTCTATATTGGAATGACTATCAGTGTATATTTGAACTTGTAATTCTTATTTTTTTCCCCATTGCTCTGAACTTCTTATTTGTATTTTTCTTTTTTTAATCTCTTTGTGCTATAATTTGAGTGATTTCCACAGATCTGTCTTTCAATTTTATAAGTCTTCCTTCAGCTGAGTTTTTTTTTATTTCAATTATTCTATTTTTTTCTTTTTTTTAAGAATTCCTTTTTTTGACTCTTTTTGCAACAGCCTGTTCTCCTTTTATATTCCTTTATAATGTTTTTATTCTGTCCCACTGCCTGGGACTGGTTGATGCCAGGGGGAGAATGGGGTCTCCCCCTGGGTATGAGTGGGTATGGGCCTGCTGCTTCACCTTTCTGAGCCACAGTTCCCTATAGGGATATTTTGAGCATCAGATGAGATAAGGATCACAGTGCCTAGGCATTTAATAAATATTTGTTGAATTAATAAAATCATCTGATTATAGTACGGTAGTAGTTCAGAAAACTCTGTCATAACCCTGTACTCTTTCTTTGGAAGGGCTCTAAATGGGAACACAATTAGTTGTAGTCTCTTGCATAGCTAATGTGAGAAAGAGGAAATGTGGTATAAACAATTTTTTAACTAAAAATAATATTTCCCTCCTTCATAACATCCTTCTTCCATCCCAAAGTATAGCTGTAAATGGAGCTCAGTTGTTGGTCTGGAATGACCATTAGTGTGAAGGAGGAAAAGAAAATTGGGGTGTCTTATTTCCCCTCCTCCGATTCAGTTACTTAGATCACCTGAAACATACATATGATTCAGAGCATATATTTAGATGTTTTCACTTTCTTATTTGTGTGTGTGTGTGTTCAGTCAATTTGCTAACGAAGACGCTGAAAGTCAGAAATTCCTGACAAATGGATTTTTGGGGAAAAAGAAGCTGGCAGATTATGGTGATGAACATGTAAGTGAATCTATGCTTTCAGGCAATAAACGGGACTGAGGGTGTCTGATCTACCTAGGTCTCTGTGGGAAAACAATGTGACTGAAATTTTCCAAGCCTTGATCAGCACATTCTCTGTTTATTCAGGCTCTTACTGGAATAAGGGCTTGTTTTTTCCTGTTCGCCATATGGCTGCATAAATCATTTATGAAATTTATGTGTTTTGGGGGGAAATCATTCTAACCCAAAGGTAATCTGCGATCATACATGTTTTCTCTTCTTTATGTGACTCCCCTTGTAATTTGTATTTTTACTGAGGCCTCTGCTGAAACCAAGTACTGCATTCCATTGAAAATTACATGCTTTTATTGATGTTGAGTAATGGCTTTACTCACTGTAATTTTATCTTAGTCTTCAATTTTGGACTGTAATCTGCAGATAATGTGAGAATAAGGATAACCCCTAAAGGTATGCCCTTTGGCAAATGTTTGCTTATAATACATCCCTTCTTCTTCAAGCATCCCGGAACCACTTCCTTTGGAATGTCTTCATTTAACCTGAGTAATGCCATCATGGGCAGTGGGATCCTGGGCTTGTCCTATGCCATGGCCAACACAGGGATCATACTTTTTATGTAAGTGAATGTGTATGTCTACATTTGATGATGAAGTCCATGCATACCTGGTGGCTTTTTCAATTAACAATCTCAAGTTTGATCTTTGTGAACGTGAAGGATCTGAGAAAGTATTAGTGAATTCCTCTGGCTTTTAGATAGAACTGCAACCTGAGGAAAAACTCAGAGGAGGCTAATCATGGCACTTGGTCACCCAACCATCCCTAACCCAACGGCAGAAAGTGTATGTGCTCAATCAACCAAAGTGCTGGAGCAGCCTCGCCAGAAGAATTTTGTTATTCAGTAAATACTTGAAATAATTTGGTGTTTAGCAACCAAAAAGATCTTTCCCAGAAGCAAATCTGATTTTATCTCATTCTTAGGAAAGAAGCAACCAAGCCTAAGAGCCCTGCATGCCCTTGCCTACCTTATGTCCCATTCCCTGTGCCTCTGTGCGACAGATACACTGGGCACAATAGCCTTCTCTCCATCCCATGAAGATGCCACATTCCCTCTCACCACTGGACTTTTGCACATGGTCTTGGAACCCTCTTCTCTACCTTCTTCATCTAGTTAACTCCTCATATGTCAGTTCAGTCTCACCTGAATACTGCCCGCCCTGACCTCCATGACTGGGGCAAATCACCTTATCATAACACTCACCACAGTTTTAATGTTTTAGTGCCATTTGTCTGATTCATTTGGTTAATATCTGTCTCCCTTGCTGGACTATAAGCTCTAGAAAGTTGAGCCCATGTCTGTTTTTGCTCACCAATGTCTCTACCTCCAAACCTAGAGCAGTGCCCGGTACAGGCAATATTTGTTGAGTGACCAAACCTTATTCCTAAACCTACGCACTTTCACCAAACTTGTTCAAATGCTGCCTAGGGGTAGCAGCATCTGGTAGCTGACCTGTAGGGTGGATACTGCACTGTCTATGACAGACAACAACAGACGTTTATGTGCATCGTGTACAGCCTGGTATTTTCCAAGATATAGTTGGCAGCAGTGGAATTCTTCACAAGAATAAAGTCTGATGTTAGGCACCACTGTGGACACAGATCCTAATCCCAAATGCAATGCTAGAGAGTTAAATAACTGTCTAAGAATGCAACATTTATATCACAAATATGTGCTGTTTATGTTCTGAATATCATGTATGATTAGTAATCACACAGCTATTTGTGGGCTAAGGATCAGGACTATAAATATTTATATTGTGTTAGTGCTTTGATTGAACTGTTTTATGTATAATATTCTTTAGCTGAACGGGTTTTTATATCAACTTTACTTTTATATAAGCCATGTTTTGAAATAAACTAGGATTTTAATAATCTGAATTTTAATAGCTATGTATGTAGTCATATATTCGTATGCTTTTGTAATGTGCATTACCTCTAAGACAAAAAAGCTGCCTTTCCTTATTAATTATACATACCATTAAAATGAATTAGGAAGTTACAGCTTGCTGATGAATAGAAATAGGAAAAACTTCCCCTAATCCCACATTCATAGATCATCTTCATGAGAGAAGAATATTCCACTTTTTAAAATGAGGGCCTCATTTTAGGCTTATAAACACTTAGCAGATTAATTTGGTCAGAACAATTAAATCACTAAACATCATGGGGTGTGTTTTGTGTGTCTAAGTAGCACAGACTGGATTAGGCTTTCTCTCTTAATTTATAGCAAGTGACACACTATTTTACTGGTTTTACTCTTAGTATTTTCTGCCAGAGAAAGTACATCCTTAGAATACAGGGAATGCTCATTATTTTTCCAGGGCACAAAATTATATAATCTGAATTACATTATTCCTTAAAAACAGTTAAGCTCATAAGGCATATGGAAAAATATAGGAATAAGTCATTGGTTAAACAGTTCTGGCAGACATACTTTATGGAAAATAAGAGTGCAATATAGCTCTACAGGGGTTATAAAATTTATAATTCATGGTCCAAATATACATTTGTAGTATTGATTTCATTGGGAATTACCAAAGGATTAGATCAATTGTGGGGAAAGTGTATTTTTTAAAAATAAACAAAGATAAAGATTTTTTTCTGAATTCCAGGTAAAAGTTAGCATTGCTCCTCCATTTATTACATAGATGCTTCTATCAACATTCTTATTTTTGTGCTCCAAATCTTGGATTTGGAAAAATAACAATCGGTATAAACATACAGAAACCATACAGGCATGTGGGGGTCCTAACACCAGAAATGACTCTGAATGCAAAAAAAAAAAAAAAAAAAAAAGGGGAATTTTCCTGCCCCATCCTTAGCTTTCTCTGCTTTCTCTATTATATATGCAACTGCCTGCCCCTCTAGCTTACAAAGTACTTTGTTTTCTAATGCACAGGATCAGCAGTAATGCAGCTCAGACTGCATGCTTTGGCCTTTGGATTCCTAGATTTCAGATTAAGGTTTAGTCAGGCTATTGAATAGACCTTCAATTCTAAGTGCTGATGTGAATATCATGCAAATATGATGTACATATTCCCATGTGCTGAGTAAGTAGATGTAGCATTTGCTAATGTTGCTATACACTTAGCATCTAAGTTATGAACCATATTCTACAACTGGGTAACATTAAAAAAAAAGTTAGGGACTTCAGGTATGTAAAATATAGCAAATTCTATTTCTACGACTTTAAAGGGTATGTGTAGAGTTCTGAAAAGAATTTCTCAGCCTCCCCCAAATCCACATACTTTTGGAAAGTTGATCATTGAAAAGATTAATGTGATCCTTTATTGTAACATCTAACATGACTACATTTTATTTATTGTAGAAACTTTATTACCTACTCTCTTTTCCCTTTGCAGAATCATGCTGCTTGCTGTGGCAATATTATCACTGTATTCAGTTCACCTTTTATTAAAAACAGCCAAGGAAGGAGGTATGCTACCACTTGAGTCCAACACATTCTATTTCAATTCTCATAAAACAGTATTTCAGTCTGTTGTTTCATAACCTTAGGATGATTATAGTCAGTTTCACATTTCATTTTCTTCTGAGCCCAGTGACACGATCTCTCAGTGTTTATAGTTGTTTGGGCAAGTGAGAGGCAGGAGTGAAAGTCAACTGGCTCAGGTTCAAGACAAATAGAAAAAAAGAAATTTCTGATATATGATAGAAATAACTGTTTTGACTTGCTACATGCAGCTAAAATAAATAAAGCCATTGATTCCTGTTTGGAGAACATTTTGATATGTTGCTTATTGGTTTTCGAGGTTGCATCTTTTGGGCTTAAAATCTCTATATGATGTTTATTTACATGTTTGAGACTCCAGCGTGGAATTATATGACAAAAATATTTTAGTCATTAAAACAATCTCTTTAACAAGGCTATTTTATCTTTGATTGTAGGGTCTTTGATTTATGAAAAATTAGGAGAAAAGGCATTTGGATGGCCGGGAAAAATTGGAGCTTTTGTTTCCATTACAATGCAGAACATTGGAGGTAAGGGGATATACTTTTCAATGGATCGTGTAAACTTTCTATAGCATGTTCAATAAATGAGAAAACTTACGGCAATGAACAGGCACTTTAGATACAGAAAAATTGCTACTTATAGTTCTTTAATTTTAAAACGTTAGTTTTAAATAGGTTTGTGTCCTGCTTTAATTAAAAACAGCAATATCGAAGAATGAAATAACATATAAAACCCTGCCAATTGAATTCTAGAATTAAAATATAAAATAAAAGCTTTCTTGATTTTTAATGTTGTTACAGCATGAATTATTACTCTTAAAAATTGAAGAATTTGTGCTTATATCTGTCACTGCCAAAACAGTTGACATTTTCTATGTGTGACTGAGTTCGTTTTACAAAACTCAAAAGTGGGTGTCTGGGGGAACATAGCCAAATGCTGTGGTCCTTGAAACGCAGCCTGCACTGAGCCAGCCCACTAGACAGTGTCTCTAGAAGTTTACTAAGGCAAAGTCTGGCTAGGCATCAAATGCACTATAAACCCTGGTTTGTTGATTCTGTGGATTCTTATAATTCCCACTGAATTATCATTTCCAGTGTAGGACCTAGAAATATATATATTTTTTTAACAATGTTCTCTCGTTGGTGTGTTTGCCCACCAGCTTCATACTGTTTCTGTTGTGTCTTTGGCCCTCAGAAGGCATCCAAACCCATATTTCAGATGTCCTGCCGGCTGCTTCCTGGCACATGGTCCCAGCCGTCTCCCCACATAGTGACACTTACTCCCTCACCTCCTACCCAGTCCCTAAACCTGCTATTCTATTTCTCTGATCTTTCTTTTCTCAGTGAATACCACCAGCAGTCATCCAGTTTCTGAGGGCAGAAATCTGGATGTCAGCGTAAACGTTTCCTTTTCCCCAACTCTGCATGTCCAATCAAATGGCAAATTCTGTTCATTTGATCTCTTTCTTATCTCTTGAACCTCTCCTCTCTGTCTGTCCTCATGACCACAGATGATCACCATTTATAGCTCAGACTATTGCAGTAGTCTTCTAACTGGTCTTCCTGGCTTGAGTTTCCCCTGCTCCCAGATAAACTCTGATTTGTTCTCCAGATAAACTTTCTCAGATTTAAGTCTGTTTCTACTTTTGTCGTGCATAAAATTCTTCAGCATGCCCTCATTATTTTCAAGGTAAAACTTAAACTCATTGGACTGACACAGGATCTTCGTCTAGTTCTTCTGCTCAATCTTTCTAAACCTTTCCTAGCAATGCCTCTATCTATCTATCTATCTATCTATCTATCTATCTATCTATCTATCTATCTATCATCTATCTATCTATCTATCTATCTATCTATCTATCTATCTATCTATCCATCCATCCATCATCTATACCCTACATGTCCTGTGTCAAACCATAACAAATTATATTTATTCCCCTATTTTAATATTTTTAAAAATAATCCATGCCTTCTTTTCACAGGCTGTTTTCTCCCCTTGCAAGTCTCTCAACGTCCTCCAACCCTCACACACACACACACACACACATTTTCTCTCTCATTCTGCTCACCTGGTCTATTGCTTCTCTAGACTGGTAAATACTAGTCCTTCTGGGGCTCTCATGGTCCTGTTTGTATCTGGTATGTTACTGTTTTCTAAAGGATATTTTAAAACACCTGAGTAGAGAATAAGCTTTTGGAGTCGGATGGACCTGAATTTGAGTCTGTTTCTGTCACTATCTGTGAACTTGGGAAGATCGCTTTACTCCTTTGTCTAATTTTTTCATGTATAAAAATTACCTTACAAAGGCCATTGTGAGGATGAAATAAGGTAACGTATGGCACATAATAAGTGTTCTGTATATGCTTCTCTCCTCCCTGGTTCTCTGCTTCCATATCCATTACTCTGGAGTTGCCTGAATTATTTTTTAAATAGGCATCTTAAAAAATTATAAAACAAATATATGACAGTTGTGAAAAACTAAAACACTACATAAATATATAAATTACCAAGAAAAGTTTATGTCAGTCATCCTCAGAAATAACTACTCATAGGTTTTCCTCTATGCCTAATTCAACAAATACATTGAATATTGTTAGTATTGGATCATCTTATGATACCAATTTTCAGCTTTCTTTTTAAATTTAACAATATGCCTTGAATATATTTGCATGTTATTCTTTTTAATGATTTTTGAGGTTTCCATTACACAAATGCCATAATTGGTTTACAGTATCCTTATTGATGAACAGTTGGATTGTTTCTAATTTTTCACTGTTATAAAAATGCTACAATAAATACACTTGCACAGAGATCTTGCAAACAGGCAACCCATTTTAATAAATAAATTCACTGGAGTTATCGAGGATTTCTGGAATGCAGAAATTTCTTTAGTAACCTATCTAACTATACTCACCCTGATAATGGATAGTTGGTAAGCAGATAAATAAAATTCAGCCATATCTTAATGATTTGTGTTAAAAAAATTTTTTATATGTTAAGACTACAATCTTGGGTAGAATTTGACAGTAATATCAGAATTGTCTCATTCATTTTACTGGTTTGGAGTCATATGCATATTAGCCCCCCGAATCCCAACAAATAGACCACTTTACATTTGTTTCAAACTCTCAGCCTTATTAAGGTTTAAAGTATCGAGCATTTCATAGGATTGCCTTATAGTTGGTCTAATTTAACAACTGAAATAACCAGGCATAAGCATAATTAACCCTGAACTCAACAAGTTGAGTGGCAGCAACTCAGCTGTGGTTCAAAGTACAGCCACTGCTATGCTTCTAAATAATGGAATAAACTATAAAGCGGTCTCTCAGTCAAGCCTCACACATGTAAGAGGTGTGACTTTAAGGGAGTAAGATGAAATGTCATAACATCACCCCAGAAATAATGCTCTCGCTTTGGTTACTTTATTTGATTAGTTGATATTTGGCATAAGATAAATCACTCGTATTTCTGTATTTAACAACTCTACATTTAGAACATTTAATTTTCTCAATCCCCTAAAAAGTTAACATTTATTTATTAACAGATTAATGTCTGGATCATTCTGAATTTTTGAAGACCAAACATGTTGACATCACTGACATCACTGAAAATCAGCAATTAATAGCTCTAACACTGAATGGTACCTCACCAAACCAGCTAATCAGAAATACCTCCTGTGTTCACACTCTGTAAGGTTTAGCTTTAGCCAAGGTCTTTGCAAAGATTAACCAAATAATGTGTACAGAAGATACATCTGCTATTGTAAAAATTATTTCACTTTGACAGTAGAGAAGAAGCACCAGCCCTTCTGTTTTAGATGTAGTCCGTCCTTTTCAAGCTGTGTGATTGTGGACATGTCAACTTAACATCTCGGAGTTTTTATATCTTCATCAGTGGAATGAGAATAACAACATATATCTTGTCATCTCACAGGGTTTTTCACATGATCAAATGAAGTAATGTGCAGAACTAAACAATGTGGGGAATTATTATCATCATTGTTACATATGAAGTGAAGAAAATATTTTTAAACTCAGTAGTTTAATTTACAATTTAAGTATGTGTTTCAAAGCGTCTGTTAGCAAAAGTTCACTAGAAGGATGTAGGACACACTTAAAGTTTTCATGTAAAATTTGTGAGTTCTATTTTTAACTGAATCTTTTGGCCATGTGTCAACAAATTAACGTTATCCTTCACCAAATGGGTGGGCTTGAAAAAGGCATGATGCATAAATACTTACAATTGTAGGCAAAATTGTAATGTTATACATATGAATACGTATTCATTTTTTCAGGGAGAGGGCTTGTAGATTTCATCAAGAAATCTTTCACAAGAGTAGATAATCACTCATATATCACTTACGTAGATGCTCATGAAATTTTGCCACTTTATATAATTCCTTAGTTGGCCAAAAGAAGAGTAAGATGAAGAGCGGAAAAAAAAAAAAAAAAAAAAACCTTTTTTGACAAAGATGGAGAGAAGCTGTCATCTCTTGTATTCTTGTATCAATCCAGGAAGACTTTGGTTCTGGCGACAAGTGGTCTGAGACTTTGTGTGCTCCTCAGACAGATCCCAGAGGACTAGATTGGTGCCCATCTGCAGAAAACCAGAGGGGATGTATTGACTCTGCAGATCTGCCCTTTGATTCTGCCATATCTCAGCTGGCCCATGCCTTTTATTGCCAGACTACTGCCCAAGTTATAGACACTAACACAGGCACACTGAGTATGGGCTATGTTGATTTATAACTAATGAGGGCAGAACCTTAGAACTGCAGCTTCACTGTAAACTTTGGAGCAGGATTTAACACACAATCAGCCCTGATACTGTTAACAAGAGCTGGAGGGTCAAATGTCTATCTTGGAAGAGAACTTGGAAGCAGTGCCAAATACACAATGACTTTTTTTCCATTTGGGGGATTAGATGTTCGTCTTACTTATCCCAAATGTCATAACTTGCTTGCATGTGACTTCAGTGCTATCCACACCATTAAGATGTCACATTTTCCATTTTAGCAATGTCAAGCTACCTCTTTATCATTAAATATGAACTACCTGAAGTAATCAGAGCATTCATGGGACTTGAAGAAAATACTGGGTATGTCTTATGTTCCTTCTGTGACATCAAGTGACTCATTCTACTTGGTCTTTTCTGATTGTAATATCCTTGTCTCTCTGTTCTAGAGAATGGTACCTCAATGGCAACTACCTCATCATATTTGTGTCTGTTGGAATTATTCTTCCACTTTCGCTCCTTAAAAATTTAGGTAAAGATATTTTCTAACTGGAAATATTTTTATTTTTATTTCACATTTAAATAGGTTAGCTAATTGTAGATGCCATATTCACCTTCCAAAATGCTTCTTCTAACTTCTAGGTTATCTTGGCTATACCAGTGGATTTTCTCTTACATGCATGGTGTTTTTTGTTAGTGTGGTAAGTGATGTGATGACATGATCCTTGTAGGTTGGTTAGCATGAATTTTTTTGTGCCTAAATTAGTGTCCTCATTTTGTTCAAGCACTTCACTAATATGAAATAGTTCTTGTATCACAAGTGATTTTCTTGTAGACTAATTTAGAACAAAAAAAGAGCAGCTACGATTTAAAGATAGTTGAGGTAGAACATCAAAGCTACTACTAATGGTTTGGTCTAGGCACACTGGTTATATATGGGGAAAAAAGGAAAACTTCAAGCAGGAACATGACAATAATCTGGTATTTAGAACAGTAGAGGAGAGTCCCAGAAGAGAAACAAGAAGGCTATAGCCATATTCACATGAATCAGCCATTCTCTTTTACACATTCCAACCATTAAGAGAGGACAAGCACAGTGGAATTAAAGAAGAAATCCTCCTCTCTAGGCCCCTGACAAAAGAGGGAATTTCTTGCACTATCATGAATGCCAAAACTTATAAAGCATTTCCCCAAAGAGGTAAAGGAGAAGGAAAAAAAGTTTTGAAGGCCCATGTCACCTTAGTTTGAAGAAATAAGGAAATGATCATCTTTCTCATGGAAGGGCATGAAAGAGGGTGGGAAGGCCTCATTCAAAATATTGTCCTGTTAACTCTAAGAGGCAGGGCTGCCAATCACAGCTCCAACTCTTCCCTTAGAACAGAGGCTAGAGGAAGTTTACTTTGTCCATTAGTCTAAAAGGAATCCCTAACTGAGTTCCCTCACACCCTACCCCGTAAGCCACACATATGGATTCTTATTTCATTGTTTTTTCTCAAAAAGCTGATTTTTTTTCTTTTTTAATGACTGAGTCTAGGTGATTTACAAGAAATTCCAAATACCCTGCCCTCTACCTGTTTTGGATCACAGTGTTGGAAATCTGTCATTCAACAACACATTTCCAATGCATGTGGTAATGTTACCCAACAACTCTGAGAGTTCTGATGTGAATTTCATGATGGATTACACCCACCGCAATCCTGCAGGGCTGGATGAGAACCAGGCCAAGGGCTCTCTTCATGACAGTGGAGTAGAATATGAAGCTCATAGTGATGACAAATGTCAACCCAAATACTTTGTATTCAACTCCCGGGTAAGTGAGAGGTCCAGGCTTCTAATGAGTATAGTTATGTGTTTTCTAAGTTTTTATTCAATAAACTGAGATGGCCTGAGATCACCTTTTATATTGGAATGCTAAACACGTGGTGTTGTCTTTGTTTTTCAGACGGCCTATGCAATTCCTATCCTAGCATTTGCCTTCGTATGCCACCCTGAGGTCCTTCCCATCTACAGTGAACTTAAAGAGTAAGGCAGCCATCATTTTAGCATTCTAATTTGCTTTGAAAATCTGCTCATATGTTCAAAGATTCTTTAAGAGGAAACACAGTTTATAGCTTCCTCTTCAGAGAAAATATGTACTCCCTCCTCTCCTCAGTAACATGCTTTAATCAGAAAGGTGGGAATCAGCCCACTACAGCACTACCTTATCTTCTTCTTTCTCTCCTTTCTCTCCACCATAATGGTTCAGGGGAGGGGTTCATGGCAAGTGGACAAGGAGTCGATGGTTGTAATAATTTTGGCAGGTGTTGGGAATTTAAATTTGAATTTTGTTGGGAAGAAATGATGTCAGCTGGACTAGAAATGAAAACACCCATGACAACCAAAACTTAAGGTTAGGGGCAGCCTCGATAAGCCACTGATGTCATTTATAGTCAGCACCTAACCCTTGTCTAGAACACATTCATTACAAGAGATGTGTCAATATCTGTCCTTAGTTGTCTTATTTGTACAATAGAGTCACTGGCTAGAAAATCTTGTTTCTTCCAGCTGATGGTCTATGATTCATTTGTATTCTTTTCCCTTTGAAGTTGTTGATATTTGCTTGGGAACAAAGGGTATGAACTCATTATAGCTGTCTTCCTCTTTCCTTTAAGGGAGGGTATTATATAATAATTCTCAACTTCTTTAATCTAGACATCAGTAACCTCAGTCTTCATTCTCACTAAATAGCAAACTTTCCCCATAAATTCTGATTTACCTCATAAAAAATTTCAGAACACTTTCAAGTATTTGGATGTCTTTGATTTACTTTGAAAATCACGTGTAGCACTTAATCCAGAAGACTGACAATTGATCTTTGGCAGCCAGGTTCGCTCTAGAATGGTTTCCAGAAGCTTTTCAGGTAACAATGTCAGGATTGCCGGTAGTCTGGACTCTTGGCAGTGTTACTTTGCTGACTCTAGTAGGTTCTTTTCCTCATCTAAAGTCATCTCATTATGAAATGCAAAAGCTTTCTACGTTAGGAGCCTGTTTGATCTTTATGTTAATTATATTCTTATTCAGTGGGCAGGCTTACTGACTGACATGAAATAGACTGTTCCTCTTCTAAGGAAATGGTTGTTTTTAAGACTGAAGGGGTAGTGTTTAAGAAAAATGGAAATGAATCCTCATTAGCTCTCTAAGACAAATTTAAATCAGCTATAAGTTTATGTACTAAATATGTCTTCACGATGAACAATATAGATATACATTTTTATTATTATTTTCATTTTGAAAAGTGATTTTTTTATAAGTTTAAAAAACAAAGCTTGGTGTTCTTTCTTTTTCCAGTCGGTCCCGGAGAAAAATGCAAACAGTGTCAAATATTTCCATCACGGGGATGCTTGTCATGTACCTGCTTGCTGCCCTCTTTGGTTACCTAACCTTCTATGGTAGGTCACTCTGTGAAAGTCATTCTCTATATGCAAGTCCTTGTTAGGCTGATCCTTGACCTGGGTAGGTATGATTTTTAAAACTTGCCTTCTATAAGCATGATCTATAGATGACACATATTCAATTAATATACTATTTTAGCTTTGTCACTTGACCTGAGGAAATGGGGCCTGATTCAGCCTGGCTAACAAGTTACAACAATTTGTGAATTAACACATATTTTATAAAAAATATCCCTCAGGCAAAATTATTTTCCTTTAGGGATAGATGATATTTCTTTGGCTAGATTCCATAGTCCAACTCGGGCTACAAGTGATGAGAAAGAATCCACTTGCATGTGATAAAGCTCCTTTGATGGAATTATTAACTGCCACACAAATGGCAGGGAAACTGCCAGGTCCTCAAGTTTGAATTTGCCTCCTCTTTACCAGTCAAGTCAAATCTGGGAGCTTGGGACTTTAGGTAAAATTTCTGACATATCCCATTCTATTTTGTTATACTAAACGATTTCCTAAGAAAGAGGACATGACAGAATTTCCTTCAATCTAAGAATGCACTACCAAAAAAAAGTGACTATGGCCACATTAGATTATGCCTGCAACATTTCCTCTCTGGCATCTTAACTGTTCACAAAGGGAGTAGGATTGTACTCCTTCCATGAAGTGTGGCCACATAAACAGATTTCATGGAATCACATATTGACCTGGTAGCATATGTTTACATGAATCAGTGTATCAATATAAATACATTTTTGTATAAACCTACTTTTAAAGTTTTAACTTAATTTTTTTTTCTTACTGACTTGGTAAATTGAATTGCAGGTATGACAAATTGTGGAGGAAAAGATTCAGGAGTAGGCCACCATTTGCTTAGGTTTTCTTTCTGTTTGACTAATATTTGACTATTAACCAAACATGTGCTTTAGATTGGGCATTAACTTTTTGCTGGTTATGAAATAATGAATGTCGAGGTCAATACTACTGAAGGTATTTTCACTTCTTTTTGTCTGATCTTGAGGTGAAAATCCAACTACGTTTGATTCCATAAATATTTTCTTGTTATTTGTGTTTGGAATCCTGAATGAATGTGTTTTCAAGTAGGGCAGCATCTTCGTCTTAGAGTAGTACCCACTGGGAGACCCTCTAAAAATTATGCTAATTTATCCCTGTGTGTTACTTATACTTATTTTAATGAGTTTCATAAGACAAGCAAAAACTTGAAAAAGCCCAAAAATATCTGTTTTAGTGTGGTGATGGAGTCATAGTTGTTGAGCTTGAAAAAATGGTAGCAATCATTCATCCTAGAGTTTACACACTGGGTTTGTAACCTGCATCAGGAGTGGCTGCACAGGTAGGGGCAGGGGAGGTGGTAGGCTGGGAGAGACAAGACGTGGGGCTTGGGCCTCTCATCCCCTTCAACAAGAGCACCTTGGTCTCTGTCTGATTTGTAATTGCTTCTGTACAGCGGAGATAGATTTATCACAATGTAAATGAGCTTGAGAGGCTCTTTATTTTGTATTATAGCTTCTGCAACGTTATCAGCTTCAGGACCTCTTTGTTCCTTTGAATGAAGGTTGCATGGCTAATGAGCTCAGAGGCAAGACCAGAGGTGCCCGGATTCCCAACCTAGGTCTTTTCCTCTGTTCTGTGCTCTCTCTATAAAATGTTGCCATAAGTGACCTGTGCTGATTTGACAACACCAAGCGGGCTCATTCTCTTTTTCCTGTTGTAGGAGAAGTTGAAGATGAATTACTTCATGCCTACAGCAAAGTGTATACATTCGACATCCCTCTTCTCATGGTTCGCCTGGCAGTCCTTGTGGCAGTAACACTAACTGTACCCATTGTCCTCTTCCCAGTAAGTACATAAGACTTTGATGAAAGAAACCTACTTGACCCCATAAATTAGTACGTGTTCTACCTTCATTTTGATTCAATTATAGGGTGAGTTTGCAATTGCAATGCCTGAGGATATTATTATTTTCCTATAGCATTTTGAGCCATTTAAAATTGGCCATTTAATGTGTAGATAGAGCAAGTAGTTTCAGGTGGAATTTTTATTGTATAGGAAAAAAATCATAAAACTTATTTTTAAACTCAAATTTGAAAAGTGGAGCTGGAGCTTCTATCTTGTGGATTAGTAAAACTGAGTAGGAGTTCATATAACTTTGGAACCTTGAAAGCCAAAACCATATTAACTTTCAAATCGTATTAAATTTCTTCACAGTTTTGAAGACATTTCATTTTTTTCCAGTTTGTCGTGCTGCAATAATATACAAAAGTTGCCTTATTTAACCTGATGCCTTGAAGGCTAATGAAAAGGGGATTCATGTTAAGTAAATTATATACCAGAACAAAATTTTTCAAAAAACAGTTATACTATCTATCACATATCTCTTTTACACATGGCCTCTGCCAGACTCATACCAAGTCACCCCTCCCTGGCATTTGTCATTGGCGTCAGTTTGTTCTGAGATCCCAGAGCAGAGCTGGTAGTGAAGGTTTGGGCTGCGTGAGTTAAAACCACCACCTAAGGATAAACACAGGTCTTCACCCTCCTGCCAACCCCTCTTTCATAAACACTGAATTTACTCATTCATTTGAGGGGGAAAAAAATAAGTGACACAGTAACCAGCACTGTCCTGGACATAATGTTCCATACACGGCTGGCATATGAAGACTATTTCTATAATGACACTGTGGTCACTTTAAATGAAGCTTGTGTGCTGAAATATATTTTGGCACATTCCTTTCTCATGAGTGCATGAAATCAGATCCGTATTACTATGGTGGCTAATATTTTACTCTTAAATCATGTCTTGCCTCTAATATATCTGAAAGTATTTCAGATGACATACACATACATAGCTTTAGCCTAAAATCAGCTCCGTCTTGGGTACAAGACAGAAGACAACTATAAACAGAAGGTATACGATACGGTAAAATTGCCAGGCAAACAACTTCACTGAGAAAAGAATATCTGGAGCCCTTCTTTTTATGTGTAAAAAAAACACTAACTAAATTTTGGCACAGTGTAAGCATTCACATCATTGTAGAATTAAAGCATAAGAAATCTGTGATGTGCTTCTTCTGTATTGCTTTATTCATATTCATATAGTGTTTTCAAGCCATGGTCTTAAGGGATTGCCAGAATTGGCCATCGTCACACACACAGCTGGTAACAGTTCAACTAGTGCAGCTCATAGCCCACCACTGAGGGCTGCAATGATTGTCATGGGAAGTAAAAGTCATTTACTGATGAACATTTTACCTCAGCGCGGAAAATCCAAATCTCCCCTTAGAAATTCTTACCCTATGTGAGAAATAAAGCACTGGTATAAATCTGACCATCAGGAACAGCAATAGTGTGTAAACATTAGATGCCATTAGAACCAAAATTGACCATAAGAACCAGAGTTCAGAAAAATGACTAACTGCTATCCTTCATTATGTATTTCCACTCAACATTAGCATTTATGAAACATTTTGCACATTATCCTGTCCTCACCCTTGCAATGTTAAATTTATATAATCTGTGCAAGTGCTCCACTGCCCCACAGAGTCATAAGTCCCTGGGACTTGGGGATGTGCACAGTGACTGGCACAGAGGGTGAGCTCCATCGTGCTTGGGAAGAAAAATGGTCTTCAAATGAATCTTGCCTTGTCTTGAAATGTATAAACTGCCTTGTCTAGCAAAAGCATTGACACTCTTTCCCTTGGTGACATGTGCCACAAATTCAGCTGGGTTGAGGATCTGGGCTAAATGAACCAAACCTCCCTATAGATGATGGATACATAGAGATGGTGACAGAGAGTGGTCACTTCCGTGAGTGGATCTCAGTCAAGTCCTCTGAGGCTAAATTCAAATTTTTTTCTTTCCTAAAATGATAAAAGTTGTTATTGGTGCTTTTGCTTGTTTATTTCATATAACTTAGGGCTCAGATTTCCAGTGTGTCAAATGCTGACTCACAGCATGGTTCTCCTGACAGTTTATTTCATTTAAGGAACTCTTCACCAATAAGTTTATTTCCTTGCCTTGATATCTCCACATATTAATAATAAAACTAATAAAACCTAATCTGAATTAAAATCTATCAGCTTTAGGCATTAATTTATGTTCTCCTTCCTTCAGCATGGTAGCTGGGCTCTCTTTCTTAGGAGCCTGAGAAGATATGACTGGGGTTTGTTTTTCTCTACTTCATTTATTATCTTTCTTTTTTCCAATCAGGTTAGTTTTTTCCTTCTTAGTAAAACGTGCATAGTAACTGCTTGTAGTATTTGTTGAACAAGTGAATAAATGAAATGAATTAAGGTAGTGTTTTCACTAGCAGCCCAACATTTCTTTCTCTCTTAATAGTGGGTGGGGTATCAATTATGGAATGGCACCTCCTTCCAGAGGACTGATCATGTCATTTTCAGCTTATGCTTCCCTTTTAGCAGTAAAGTTCCCATATTTCCATAAAGAACAAGAAACCAAATAATCCTAACAGATATATCATGAACACACAGACGCAAATTTCACCTGCCACGCCTTTGAAAAAAGATCCCTAGCTACTTGTATTTCATCTTATAGTTAAAATCAGTCTTTTCACTTATGTTGCCTTCGGATCTCCTGTTTTGAAGTGTATGTAGATATCGACATAGAAATGCAGCATATATCGCTATCAACTGCAGTGGAGCAGTGATTCGTAGGTATTTCCAACATCCTTGCCTTAAGCAAACCTGCAAAATCAAAGTGTGAGCTAAGTCTAAACAATGGGAGAGGCTTTTTTTTTTTTTTAAGAGTTAGAGCTAAGATTCTCACTTCCTGCTGTGCCTCCACATTTTTGACCTTCACATTGGGCCCCTGCATCAGAATACAGCACCCCCTAACAGGCTCCTGTTCAGGACTCTTTCTCTGGAAATAACAGATGTTGTCTCTAGAGCTGCATAGAACCTTAATGGAATCATTGTGGGTCAGAGGCCCTGGATGGTGCTGGGGACCTCCCTGACCCACAGCATCTGACCCACATTTCCAGGTTCTTAGCGACTTGTGTCAGTAAAGAAAAAGGCACATAGCTAAGTGGAAGAGTAGATGAGGCTTGGTGGGAGTCAGCCAGTGGCCTGCCCTAGCAAAGGTAAACAGAACTGCTGGGGGCTTTTGGTCCTAGGCTCACTCCTCAGGGAAGCACTTTAACGTGGAATGACCAGCAAGTTTCCCTCCTGATCTTTTCCACCACCACCACAAGCCTAGTACCTCTCTCCCTCTTTGCTCTGTTGCCCTCTTCAGAAATGCATTGGAAACCACCTTCAGTTCTGTTTGGAATTTTCCTATTCCTTATTCACAAAGAGGAAGAAGCTTTTGTGTTTACTCCAACCGTTCTACCTATTATTCCCATAAATTTTCTGTGATCTCATATCATTAGGCCAAATGTTAATCTTTCTGGGAGCCAGGAGACTGCTTTCACATTCAGAGGCCCTGGACATATAGGACTGCCTCTAACTCACTCTAACTCAGCTTATTGACTTGAATGCACCATTTTAACAAGCGACTAAAAAACAAACTGTGACTATTCTCTGAAAATGAGCCTATATTTCATACTTGTTTATTCTGTTTAACACTGTGAAACAAATTAAGTCCTCAAGCACTATGTATATACCATAAAAAGCTAATTTGTAAGCCTACTAATTGGACCAGTTTTGACAATATTGAATAAGCACTAATTGCAGATCATAATATAGAATTATAGGCTGCTGAGGAAAACAATATCACACCATTTGCTTTCCTCAGTTTACTTTTCAGAATGAGTTTCATAATGTTCACTAATCCAATTTTTAAAATCCTTTACAAAGTTATTCTTAAACTATTTCCAGAGACTATCTGGTTTATCATTCTAGAAATGAAATTGTCTTTTCAGCCTAAACAGATGGCCTTAATTTTTGGTGGAGTGGTATGAAAGGAATGTCACATGAGAAACTGCAAGCTATTTAGCTTGAATTTTTTGTCATTCATACATGTTTCAAAATATATTTTACATTTTCTCTCTTTTAAATGAGTTCCCATCTCTGCACCTTAAGTGACTTCAGAACTAAAATTTTAAAGTGAAAATCAATCACAGCATTTCCAAAAATGTGAACTCCTAGCTTAACCAAAGTATTTACTTATTGGAAAGTTGATAGAGTAATTCCACTAAGTCCAAAAAGTGTCCTCTAAAAGATTCCAAAGATAAGAGTGTTTTCAACTTTGTCAAGCTGTACAAACACAAATGTCACTCCCTCCCTCTGCCCACAGGGATCTTTATCCAGTTACAACAGTGTAACTTGAGCAGCTGCTGCAAACTGAGGCTCTCTTGACCCTTCGCCTACTTATTTCAACTGCTAAAATAGGGCTGAAATCTGTCAAGGATCCTGAAGGGAAGGATAAGATTCCTACTATTCGATTTAATTTAAGCTTTCATTCAGTGCCTGCTGTGTGCACAACACTAAGCTAGAAAGTCTGAGGAATGTTTAGATTATTAGGTCCTGTTCCCTGCCTTTCATAGATTTACAATCTATTGATAGGGAGAGCTAAAAAGGAGAGAAAGAGGAAGAAGCAAACACAAAAACATCAAAATTTTAAAATACCATTTTAAAATTTTATTTTAAAATGTTAAATACAATGCAAAATTAAGGAAAACCTAGATTTGTAAAAATTCCTTTCACAATCTTGTGTAAATCTATTCAGTGCTTGCCCTTAATGTCTCATCCAGTCTGATGAGACATGTTTTGTGATCAACAAGGGTTTTACTGTGTTTCTTAATTATGTGTCTTACCTGTTATCTCTTTCTGACTGAGATTATTTTTAACAATAAATTCTGAAAACTAAGAAAGTGAACACATAAAATATTGTCTTATAAAATACACCAAGGAAAAAATGACACTCCATCTCAAATATCAAAAGTTAGCATCAAGACTGCACAAGATGAATGTACAGTCATGTGTTGCTTAAAAATGTGGACATATTCTGAGAAATGCATCTTTAGGCAATTTTGTCATTGTGCAAACACCATAAATTGTACTTGCAACCTAACTGGTGGAGCCTACTATACACTAAGGCTATATGGCATAGCCTAGTACTCCTAGGCTACAAACCTGTACAGCATGTTACTGTACTGAATAGTGGAGGTAACTGTAACACAATGGTAAGTATTTGTGACCCCAAACATAGAAAAGGTACCATAAAAATACAGTATTACAACCTTAGGGTATCACTGTCTTATATGTGGTCTGTTGTTGACTGAAATGACTGTACTTAATACCACTGAACTCTACACTTAAAAATGGTTAAGATGGTAAATTCTATGTTATGTATGTTTTATAATAATAAAAAAATTGAAAAAAGCATCAAGATCTTTTCTGGGAAAAAAGAAAAAGAAAGAAAATGCATTAGAGTGATAAGAATATTTGAAGTAATAGATAAAGTCAAAAACAAAGAAATGATCTTGCCTTTGAACTTTCTTGTTTAAGATTCGTACATCAGTGACCACACTGTTATTTCCCAAAAGACCCTTCAGCTGGATACGACATTTCCTGATTGCAGCTGTGCTTATTGCACTTAATAATGTTCTGGTCATCCTTGTGCCAACTATAAAATACATCTTCGGATTCATAGGTGAGTTTCAGAAAGGCTTCAATTTGGTCAACCCAAACTCGTGCCTCATTAAATGGTGGACAGGGAACCAGTGCTGGGTCATCCAGATCCCAGTCTTTCTCAGGCTCATGGATTCCCTTTATCCCTGCGAGGCTCTGGTGATTGAGCTGGTCACTTTCTGTTCCTCCTGACTGACACTGGGAGCCACCTTATAGGTCATTTAGTCAAGCTGCTTTTTCTGACAGATGAGGAAACTGACCCCATAAAAGTCAAGTCATATACCTTGGTGTGGACCCAGGATTTGGACTTAGGTATTAGCTCTGTCATCAGGAAAAGAGGAAGATAGATTTTACCTACCAGAAGCTCTCTGATACTATGAGTATCAGCTGAACATTGAAAGATATCTTCAGAGGAGTAGGAAGTTGATTATATAAAGTATATTGTTAGTATTTCCCACAACTGTGTGGTCTATTAATTTTCATTCTACTCATTGAGGGGTTAAACTTTAAACACAATCTAAAACTTTAAAAAAGCCATGTGTAGGTCACTTGCAAAGTAAGAGTTGGATAGGTTGTGTCCCAAGTTCAGTCACCTTAGTATGTATTTATATTACTAATCCCCTATAAATTTGTGTTAAATTCAGCCTTTTGTTGCTTATTATATGTTGCATATACTTATGCAGCTTTGATGTTAGGTACATTTTAATTATCTCTATAAACATACCTTCTATGAATAAATAACCAAGATGAGCTTATGTGACTTAAGTGTGTGTTTTTAGTGCTAAGTATAGGATAGCTTTATATTTGGTTTTCTTAAAGTGTGTGCTGGCATCTCCTTTGCTAAGACCTGCTGGGTAAGACATTGACCTTGCCCTGTGTTTGTCTTTTCAGGGGCTTCTTCTGCCACTATGCTGATTTTTATTCTTCCAGCAGTTTTTTATCTTAAACTTGTCAAGAAAGAACCTTTCAGGTCACCCCAAAAGGTCGGGGTAAGTAAACCTTGCAATTTCCCCCATTATTGGTTGTTCTTCCAACTACTTAGAATAAACTGGAAAATACACATAGTTTAGAAAAATGAATCAATGTACAAGAACCAAAAATCCAAAATGGGCTAGAACTTTCTGGTAGCAGAGAAAGGGGATATATTTCTGAAACTCAAATGATTCTACTTCAAATATCAAATACCCTGTGTTGAGTCTGTCATACATGTCAAATAGTAGTAGCCTTTCCCACAGGCACATATGCTTCAGGCACATAGCAGTGTCCAATACCAAGCTGCTGTTGCACTATCCATGGAAAATCATGCAAGAAGGAATTAGGCTCCCTAGCGGTGTTATGGAATAATTTAAATATTTTGGTCATGGTTATTAGGTTTGTAAAGCCAAAGGAAAGATGTTGCTTTTGTTTTCCCCTCCGTAGTACCTGTTGTCCCTGGTGTGGACTAAGATCCAGAACAGAACCATTCATCATTCTGTTAACCTCTTTAGATATAAAATACAGTCTTATTAAATTAGGGAGTACATATTTCTTTTCCATAAGACTACTATAGAAACAAATGCTAGAAATAATTGTTTTTCCAATAAGGAAATATTATCTTTCACTCCTTAACAAAGTCATGTTAAGGCTTGAAAAGAGTATTTCTTACTGAATTACTCTGAATTTTTACCTTGAAGTCATTTACCTTTGGGATGTTTTGGGGACTTCAGGATAATTTGGTATCAAAAGGTCCACCCAGCAGCTTGCCCCCATATTTTAACTCTATGTAGTCCATCTTGCTTGGATTTTAACAGCAGTATGAACTTGGCAAATTACTTGTCCTGTTTGTGACCTATTTTCAGTTTGACCAATTGTGAAATGAGTACAATTATCTCCTAGACCCATTCTAGTGAAAAATGTTTAGTTGCTGCTTTCTTATATGTAGAATTAGGAGGTTTAAGTATGCGATAAAATGTAAGGCGTCTTCTAGTGTTGAAATGCTGAAGTATTTTATATGTAGATATGTACATATATCCTTATATATGTGTGTGTATATTATATGTATGCACACACACACATATATACACTTTTTTGTTGCCACATCTATTAAGCTTTTGGTTTTGTTTGCCTTATAAAATTAGAATCATATCATATATGCTATTCTTTTATAACCTGCTCTTTTTCACCTAAAAGATTTTAAGCATTCTCTAGATTATTGAATCTTTTTCTGTCCCTTGATTTTTAATAATCACAGGGTATTCCATCATCTTGATGTACTAAATCAGTTACCTACTACTCCATTGTTGAACCTGTAGGTTGTATCTCCCCACTGTATTCCTCTTCTTTCTTCAACTAGGATTCTAAATTGACTGATAGGTTAGGACTGGGCATCTGAGATATTAAGAATAATATGGCTCAATATCTAGATCAGATTGCCACATTATGTAAACAACTAAAAAACAAATTGTTCTAAGTATGGTTTCTGTGTTCCTAACAAAGTCTCTCTGAATTACAGGCTTTAATTTTCCTTGTGGTTGGAATCATCTTCATGATTGGAAGCATGGCACTCATTATAATTGACTGGATTTATGATCCTCCAAATTCCAAGCATCACTAACACAAGGAAAAATACTTTCTTTTTCTATTGGAAATGGTTGCAAGTTATACTCCAAAAGACATTTGAATTATCTTGATTGGAATGTTATTCATAGGAAATAACAGGAAGATTCCAAAGATGTTTACCAGTAATATCACCAGGCACCTGCAGAAGAGGAAAATCACTGTTTTTGTCAAGGATGGTTGTGTATGTGTTTAAAATAAAACCTGTGGTGCACATTTCTGCCCAGGTTTTACTAGAGCAGTGTGAGATGATGAAGGTGTATTTTTGCAGCTTTACGAGCAGAATAAGGGTAACTGCATGTAACAATCATCAGATAGTACTCTTTCCCCTGCCGTCTCCTCACCCTGCACCCCCTAAAAAAGTACCAAACATTTGCATTCTCAGAACATCAAACAAAAATGCCCTGGTGGCAAAGCTATCACCATTTAATGCCTTCTCTCAGTCTTGCACCGAAGTCTCTGGTCTGTTTACTAACAGAGGCAAAAGGCATGTCTTAGGAACTGTTTCTGTAAGGTACATGAATGGCCAAACACCAGTCTAGAGCATCTCAGTGTCAACAGCAAAATAATATTTTGCCCACCCCGTTTGTGACATTGAGTTGTGACTTCTATATTAAATAGATTTTTTGTAGATGTTAAGGCCGGGCGCGGTGGCTCACGCTTGTAATCCCAGCACTTTGGGAGGCCGAGGCGGGCGGATCACGAGGTCAGGAGATCGAGACCACGGTGAAACCCCGTCTCTACCAAAAATACAAAAAATTAGCCGGGCGTGGTGGCGGGCGCCTGTAGTCCCAGATACTCGGAGAGGCTGAGGCAGGAGAATGGCGTGAACCCGGGAGGCGGAGGTTGCAGTGAGCCGAGATCGCGCCACTGCACTCCAGCCTGGGCGACAGAGCAAGACTCCGTCTCAAAAAAAAAAAAAAAAAATCTATATTTAAATGTTAAAACACTAAATATAGAGAGGGGCTTTATTTCAATCGTAGAGCAACAACAAAAATAATGCTTATAGCTAAACTGCCTGTTCTAGAAAGCACCTGCTTTTTCATGTTATTCCTAAATCCTCTTGTCATACTTTTGTCATTGAACAATGCTCTCCCTCTCGTCTTCCATCCTCATTCAGAATTTTTAGAAGACCACAATCGTGGAGATACACTACCCAGTATTGTTTGATACATTTTTATTTGATAAACATTCAGTGCAGGAAACTGTGATTTGCTATATGTTTATGTATATAATCTTATTCTGTAGTCATCAGAATGTTAATGTATGGTACATTTGATTTTTATTTTTTACATGTGTAGTTTTCTTTCTTCACAGTCAAAGCATTTATATTATTGGGGGTGGGGGCAGGAAATTAAGTTGGTGGGCTCGAAAATCCATTCATATGTATCTGTCTACAAATGTCTGGGGATAATTTAAATTTGAAACCTAAGTTATATATAGTTCGGCAATGCTCTTCTTCAATATTTACAATAATAGGATGATCCACAAGAAAATAAGTTTCTTTTTGCAAATTATTATCAATATTAAAGTTGTTCTTTTAATTTAGCATATCTAAAATAGGATTTAGTTCAGTTTAGCTCACACAGGTGTTTGCTGACATTCATTGGCCATTTAATACAGTGTTGAGTGGTTCTCCATAAAAGTATAAGTGCTAACACTACAAAGAAATGCACACGATCATTCTTGCTCACTTCCATAACAAACTTACATAAAATGGATTTAAAAATTCCTACTCACAGCCTATAACTTCTGGAGTTCACTACCTTTTTTCCAAATCATAGTAAGAACACTTGTGTATTTTATATTTTAGTAAAGCCAATTATGAAATACAAGTATCATACACGTATGATAATACTAAATCATATTTCAATAAATTTTCTGGACTGTGCCTAAGAAAATATATTGGTCTTATGCATTATTTTCTAGAGGCATAATACTGTAAAAATAGTGCACTTTGTTATGGAAATTGAGCATTACTAGAAAGTATCATAACTTTTGAGCTACTATTATTTGAAAAAAATCTGCTAAATAGCATCTTTAAGATATATTTACATTTTCACTCATCTAAAGAGTATACAAAAATAAAAAGTGGAAAAAGATATCTTCTGAATGTTCAAGAGCATCCTATAGTGCCAAATAATAAAGCACCATTTTTTTCTTCATAACCAGGATTAAAATTCATATATACTGCAGGGCAGACATACATATGATAGCTTGTGCTGATTAATTTAACCCCATTTGTAAACAGATGAAAATTTTATTTTCTTATTTCATTTATAAGATGGCTCAATGTATTGGGAGGCTTCTTTTTTATTACAGAAAGTGTATATTGGTATATAATAAATGAACTTTTCAAATGATTATGATGTGATTTTTGATCTATTGTTAAAGAATGTTGTGTTATTTGTCCATGAAACAAAATTTAAAATCCAAATACTGTCTGTCTTATATTGGTGTATGTTCCATTTTCATTGTTACCTTTGACACATAGCTAACATCTATAGCCATCATCATGAAAATAATTGCCATCTTATTTTGGCAAAATAGATATTTAATCCTAAATTATTATGATGATTATAATTTTGGCATCACATGCATACCACCTAGAATGAATGTGGAAGAAATGAGTCTTTTATGGTGAGTTTGAAAGAATCCATTGAAGATAGAAAATGAGAGAATAGAAGAAACATGAGAATAGTAAAATAAAGAGCAGAGAAAATATGAGAGCAAGGAAAACATGTGAGTGCTAAGGATTGATTATGAATGAACGATTAGGGGGATTGATGGGTCATAGGGTAAGTATATGCTTAACTTTATAAGAAAGTTCCACATAGTTTTCCACAGTGTTTCTACCATTTTCATTTCCACTCGTACTACCTACAACTTCTACTGATTCCACAGCCCTGCCAACATTTGGTGTTGTCTTTTGTACTTTAGCCTTTCTAGAGGGTCTGAAATGGTAACTCATTATGATTTTTATTTCTGCTTCTCTGACAACTAATGTTGAAAGCTTTTCATGTGTTTAATGGTCACTCATGTATCTTCTTTTGTGAAGTGTGTATTCAAATGTTTTGCCCATTTTTAAAATTTAGGTTTTGTCTTTTTATTGTGTATTTGTAGAAGCTCTTTAAATATGGATCCATGTCCAGATTGCCAATATATTTTCCCAGTCTATGGTATGGTTGCTTATTTTCCTAAACGTGTCTTAATTACATCTTTCTGGGACCAGGTCAGTATAGCTCAAAGTTTTGCAATTTATGTCTTAATGAAATAAGATTAATCAGAGTGGTATAGTCATAATTAAATGTTTTGATGTTCTGGGCCCATACAGGTAGGACTGGATCATCTAACCAAGATGCAAAAAAAAAAAAAAAATAGTACTTAGAAAAACTTATTTTAAACTAAACATTTTTATAAAAGCAAACTAGATCAGCATACATTAAAGCTAGCCACAAGGCAAAAACTATACCAAGAAAAAAATAACAGAAATTTTAAAAAGAAGCCTCAGAAGCCTCTTGATATGGTATGGATCTGTGTCCCCACCAAATCTCATGTAGAATTGTAATCTCTAATGTTGGAGGTGGGGCCTGGTGGGAGGTGATTGGATCATGGGGATGGTTTTGGTTTAACACCATACCTTTTGGTACTGTCATAGTGAAACTGAGTGAGTGATCTCAAAATCTAGTTGTTTAAAAGTGTGTGGCATTTCCTCCTTCTCTCTTTGCCTCCTGCTCTGGCCTTGTGAAGTGCCAGCTCCCTCTCCACCTTCCACTACTATTGTAAGTTTCCTGAGGCCTTCCCAGAAGCCAAGCAGATGCCAGCATCATACTTCCCATACAGCCTGCAGAACCATGAACCAATTAAACTTATTTTCTTTATAAATTATCCAGTCTCTGATATTTCTTTATAGCAGTATAAGAATAAACAAATACAGCTCCTATCCTCCAAACTTAAATGCTAAACCTTTAATTTGTTGCACACCTACTCTTAAAGATTGACTAAAGGAAGTTCTTCAAACACAAAGTCAATGATAAAAGGACAAATGTTGGAGTATCAGGAAAGAAGAAGAAACAAAGGAAGATAAGAAATATGGGCACATATATAAGACTTTTCTGTTCTTAATGAGTTTTATAAATACATTTTTGATTGAAAAAAATACTGATACTCAAGATAAAGATATTTTTTTAATGGGGAAGGTAAGGGACCTAAATAGAAGTAATGTGTCTACACTTCATTCAAGGTGGTTAAATGCTGATACCAATAGACTGCAATAAGTCACATATGTCTAATGTAATATACAAAACAACCACTATAAAAACTATACACAGACATACATTCAACAACACTATAAATCAATTAAGATGAATTTATTTAAGTATTTAAATATTTAAGTAACCCACTGGAACCCAAGAAAAGCAAAGCAGGAACAAGAACCAAAGAAAACAAATAATAAAATGGTAGGCCTAAGCACTAATATATCAATATTACCTTATAAGTTAGTGGTCTGAATATACCAATCAACAGAGATTGGAGAATGAATAAAACCATGACCCAACTATATGCCATTTATAAGAGATTCACTTCTAGTTCAATGACATAGTTTGTTGAAAATAAAAGGAAGGAAATAGATATACATACAAAAATTAGTAATAATATAAAGAAGGAGTATCTATATTAATATATGGTAAAACAGACTTTAGAGAAAATAAAATTACTACAGACAAGAGGTGTCCATTTTTCCTATCATGAACATAAGAATAAAGGATCAATTAATCAGGAAGAGATAAGCCTAAGCGTGCACACACCAAGCAATAGGTTTCAAAACACAAGAAGCAAAAACTGATAAGAGTAGAAAGGAGAAGCAGATATATCTGCATTGTAGTTGAGGACTTCAACACCCACCTTTCAGAAACTGATAGAACTACTAGATAGAAAATTAGCAAAGATATAGAAGATATAAACAACACAATCAACCGACAGGTTCTAATTGATATATATATAGAACAGTTTGCCAGCAACAGTGGAAAACACAGTTTTTTCATATTCCCATGATAGACCATATTCTGGGACATAAAACAAACCTTACAAATTTAAAAAATTGAAATAATATAGAGTGCATTTTCTGACCATAATGGAATCAATTAAAAATCAATAACAGGCAATAGCAAAATCTCTAAATAAATGATAATTAAACAACACGCTTCTATGTTACCCATGAGTCAAAGAAGAAGCATCAAATGACATTTTAAAATACATAGAGCTGAATGAAAATTTTAAACTCACATATTAAAATATGGAGGATGCATTCAATGCAGTGCTAGGAGGAAAATTTACAGCACTAAATGCTTGTATTAGAAATGAGGAAAAGTTGACCAGGCATGGTGGCTCATGCCTGTAATCCCAGCACTTTGGGAGGCCGAGGTGGGTGGATCATGAGGTCAGGAGATCAAGACCATCCTGGCTAATATGGTGAAACTCCATCTCAACTAAAAATACAAAAAATTAGCCAAGCGTGGTGGCGGGCACCTGTAGTCCCAGCTACTCGGGAGGCGGAGGCAGGAGAATGGCATGAGCCTGGGAGGCGGAGCTTGCAGTGAGCTGAGATGATGCCACTGCACTCCAGACTGGGCAGCAGAGTGAGACTCTGTCTCAAAAAAAAAAAAAAAGAAATGAGGAAAAGTCTCAAGCCAATAATCTAAGTTCCTATAGCAAGAAACTATGCTGATGGGTTGATGAAAGGGTAAAGCTGCTGCTAAGATAATAGAATTCCTCATCTTGCTGTGCAGAAAAAGGAAAAAATGAAATTGGATTATTTTACCAAATAATTATTTGACTATGAAAAGTACTCATCACATGGACCATTTTCTATTTTAAAATGTGATAAAACAAAATATTGTTTAGTAGAGCTTTGTCATTATTTTGGCTAGTTGTTTAGAATCAAGGGTTGACTAAATTATATGATGTTACTACTGACTCCAGCTCTACTAATGGGAGAGTAGAAAAGTCATGGACTGGCTGGGCACGGTGGCTCATGCCTGTAATCCCAGCACTTTGGGAGGCCAAGGCACACAGATAATGAGGTCAGGAGATGGTTAACACAGTGAAACCCTGTCTCTACTAAAAATAAAAAAAATTAGCCAGGCATGGTGGCACACATCTGTAGTCCCAGCTACTCGGAGGCTGAGGCAGGAGAATTGCTTGAATAGGGAGGCGGAGGTTGCAGTGAGCCGAGATTGCACCACTGGACTGCAGCCTGGGTGACAGAGCGAGACTCTGTCTCAAAAAAAAAAAAAAAAAAAGAAAGAAAAGAAAAAGAAAAACCAGGGATTGAGGTTCTGGAAGTCTGAGTGCTAGTCACCACCTCCTACCAGGTGATCCTGGGAAAGCCCTTCCCTCCATCCAATCTCTACCATCAGAAAACACCAAGGAACTGAACTGGATCACCCCAAGAGACTCTCTGGGTCAAAAAAGGAGGCTGCAGCTAGTGGGAAATTTATCAAGAGTTGTAAAACAGCTGGATTCCTATGATATTTTAAAATATCACCTGGCCCAGGTGCAGTGGCTCTAGCCTGTAATCCCAGCACTTTGGGAGGCCGAGATGGGCAGATCATCTGAGGTCTGGAGTTTGAGACCAGCCTGGCCAACATGGCGAAACCCCACCTCTACTAAAAATTCAAAAATTAGCCAGGGGTGGTGGTGCGCCTTTAATTCCAGCTACTCAGGAAGCTGAGGCACGAGAATCACTTGAATCCGGGAGGTGAGGTTGCAGTGAGCCAAGATTGCGCCACTGCGCTCCACCTTGGGTGATAGAGCAAGACTGTCTCAAGAGAAAAAAAAAAAAAACTCCCTGAAAGACAGATTGCCCCACAGATTGGGCAGAATCTTGTGTTAAAGCAGAGGGTCCAGATGTGACCTACTGGTTTACACAACTCTTGACATCCCAGCCCTGTGTTTCTCTTACCAGTGATACACACACTATTATGGATTGAATATTTGTGTTTCCCCCAAATTCATATGTGGAAGCACTAACCGCTGATGTGATTGTATTAGTCTTTTTTCACACTACTAATAAAGACTTACCAGAGATTGGGCAATTTACAAAAGGAAGAGGTTTAGTGGACTCACAGTTTCACGTGGCTTGGGAGGTCTCACAATCATGGCGGAAGGTGAAAGTCACCTCTCGCATGGTGGCAGACAAGAGAAGAATGAAAACCAAGTGAAATTGGTTTCCCCTTATAAAACCATCAGATCTCATGAGACTTATTCACTATCATGAGAACAGTATGGAGGAAAACTCCCCCATGATTCAATTATCTCCATGGGGTCCCTTCCACAACATGAGGGAATTATGGGAGCTAAAATTCAAAATGAGATTTGGGTAGGGACACAGCCAAACCATACCATTCCACCCCAACCCCTCTCAAATCTGATATCCTCACATTTAAAAACCAATCATGCCTTCCCAACAGTCCCACAAAGTCCTAACTCATTTCAGCATTAACTCAAAAGTGTGCAGTCCCAAGATAGGGCAGTTTTCTTCCACCTATGAGCCTGTAAAATCAAAAGCAAGTTAGTTGTTTCCTGGATACAATGGGGGCACAGGTATTGGGTAAACACAGCCATTCCAACTGGGAGAAATTGGCCAAAACAAGGGGGCTACACCCATGCAAGTCTGAAATCCAGGGGGGCAGTCAAATCTTAAGGTTCCAAAATGATTTCCTTTGGCTCCATGTCTTATATCTGGGTCATGCTGATGCAAGAGGTGAGTTCCCATGGTCTTGGACTGCTCCACCCCTGTGGCTTTACAGGGTACAGCCTCTCTCCCAGCTGCTTTCATGGGCTGGTGTTAAGTGTCTGTGGCTTTTCCACAGGTGAATGATGCAAGTTGTTGGTGCATCTATCATTCTCGGTTCTGGAGGATGGTGGCCCTCTTCTCACAGCTCCACTTGGCAGTGCCCCAGTGGGGACTCTGTGTGGGGGCACCCATCCAACATTCCCCTTCTGGACTGCCCTAGCAGAGGTTCTCCATGAGTGCCCTGCCCCTGCAGCAAACTTCTGCCTGGACATCCAGGCATTTCCATATATCCTCTGAAATCTAGGCAGAGGTTCCCAAACCTCAGTTCTTGACTTCTACACACCTGTAGACTCAACACCACATGGAAGCTGCCAAAGCTTGGAGCTTGCACCCTCTGAAACCATGGCCTGAGCTGTACGTTGGCCTCTTTTAGTCATGCCTGGAGTAGCTGTGACACAGGGCACCAAGACCCTAGACTGCACACAGCAGAGGGACACTGGACCTGGCCCACAAAACCATTTTTACCTCCTAGGCCTCCGGGCCTGTGATGGGAGCGGCTGCTGCAAAAGTCTCTGACATGCCCTGGAGACATTTTCCCCATTGTCTTGGGGATTAACATTCGGCTCCTCATTACTTATGCAAATTTCTGCAGCTGGCTTGAATTTCTTCTCAGAAAATGGGGTTTTCTTTTCTATTGCATTCCCAGGCTGCAAATTTCCCAAATTTTTATACTCTGTTTCCCTTTTAAAACTGAATGCCTTTAACAGCACCCAAGTCACCTCTTGAATGCTTTGCTGCTTAAAAATTTTTTTCTGCCAGAAACCCTAAATCATCTCTCTCAAGTTCAAAGTTCCACAAATCTCTAGGGCAGGAAAAAAATGCCACCAGTCTCTTTGCTAAAACATAACAAGAGTCACCTTTGCTTCAGTTCCCAAATTCCTCACCCCCATCTGAGACCACCTCAGCCTGGATTTCCTTGTTCATATTGTTATCAGTATTTTGGTCAAAGCGATTCAACAAATCTCTAGGAAGTTCCAAACTTTTTCACATTTTCTTGTCTTCTTCTGAGCCCTCCAAACAGTTTCAACCTCTGTTACCCAGTTCCAAAGTTGCTTCAATATTTTTTGGTATCTTTTCAGCAGTGCCCCACTCTACTGGTACCAATTTATTATATTAGTTTATTTTCATGCTGCTGTTAAAGACATAACAAGATTGAGCAATCTACAAAAGAAAGAGGTTTAATTGATTCACAGTTCCACATGGCTGGGGAGGCCTCACAATCATGGCAGAAGGTGAAAGGCATGTCTCACATGGTGGCCCACAAGAGAAGAATGAAAACCAAATGAAAAGGGTTTTTCCTCATAAAACCATAAGATCTCATGAGACTTATTCACTACCATGAGAAAAGTATGGAGGAAACCCCCCCCACCCACCGTGATTCAATTATCTCCCACTGGGTCCCTCCCACAACATGAGGGAATTATGGGAGCTACAATTCAAGATGAGATTTGGGTGGGGGCACAGCCAAACCATAACAGTGATGGTATTTGAAAGCAGGGCTTTTGGGAGATAATTAGGTTTAGAGGGGTTCATAAGAGTAGGGCTCCTGTAATGAGAATAGTGTACTTATAAGAAGTGAAAGAGACCATAGCTCTCTCTCTGCCATGTGAAGACAGTGAGAAGGTAGTCAACTGCATGCCAGAAAGAGGCTCTCACCAAACACCAAATCCATTGCCCCCTTGATCTCAGACTTCCTACCCTCTAGAACTGTGAGAAATAAATATCTGCTGTTCAATCCACCCAGTGTATGGTATTTTGTTATGGCAGCTGGAGTTGAATAAGACACCAGCATGCATGTACACATAAATACACTCTCATTGTACTAAATGCACATGTGCATAAGCACAGATACCATACACAGATAACATACTATACACACTTACACACAATTTCATGCATATATACACACCACACTACATACAAAGCCCATGTACACACACCCCTCCCCATCTACCTTCACACACACATATCACTCAGCACCATGCCCTTGATCCACATTGATTAGTCATTCTCCAGGTGTGCAAGGTCCTTTCTCGCCTTTCAGGCCTTGACACATGCATTGTCTACACATGGAATATTTCTCTGTGACTGTCTTCATCTAACTCATTCTTCCTCATCCTTCAGTTCTCATCTTAGATGGCTCTTCCTCCAGAAAGCCTTCCTGACATCCCCATTCTCCTACCCTAACTGGCTTAGATCTGATAGGGCCCTGTTGTTGGCCTGTACAATAGTTCCTGCTGATCTATGGCTCCACTTCCCATAGTTTCAGTTACCCACGGTCAACCACAGTCTGAAAATATTACATGCAATAATGTATTTTGAGAGAGAGAAAGTCCACATTTATATAACTTTATTACAGTATATTGTTATAATTGTTCTATTTTATTATAAGATGCTAACCACTTACTACGCCTAATTTATAAATTAAACTTTACCATAGGTATGTATGTATAGAAAAAAACATAGTGTTCATGGGGTTTAGTACTAGCCATGGTTTCAGGCATCCATCGGGGGTCTTGGAATACAGCCCATGTGGATAAGAAAAAAGTACCATTCATTTTTTTGTAACTCCATTCAGTGATGTCATGTTGCTGCTTGAAATTGGTGGGAATCTTTGCACCATGGAAATTGACAAATACTATAAATCAGGAGCTTTTTCCTTTTTATCTTTCCTTTTTTGAATTTTTTTTGGTAGAGCCAGTAATTAGACTAAGCATACCACTAATTAGACTCCGCATAGTCTTCCTGTAGCACCTCATAATTTCTTTTTATTTATACCTAACACATATTACCCATATTTTCTCCTTGTCTGTATAGCCCACCAGACCATAAGCTCTGTGAGGACAGATGCTGCCTATCTTGTTTTCTACTGGTACACCCAGTATTTTGCATAGCTCTCAGCTACATGGATCTCAACAAATATATTTGGATAGATTACTAAATGAATTCTTATTGTCTCTCTCCTTCTATTTGGTAATCTGACATAGTCAATCTCCTAATTGTGGATCATAAAGCTATGGGAATGTGGTTACAGGACAGTTCTGTTCCAGATAACAATGAACAAGTCATCAGAAGCTGAGACCCAAGCTCTGGAGCAACATCTGTGAATTAAGAGCTCAGTCCTTCCAGGGTGACATTACCCTTTTATCTCCAGCCAGCTTTTAAGAAGGTGGAGGAGGTAAAGCACTTAGAAATGGTGAGATGAGACTTAATAGCAAGACTCCAAGAAGCTCTTCCCCCCACTTGCTGATGCCTGAACTTGCCTTAAAGAGAGATAGAGCATTTATTTCCATGATCAGAGAGAGATATCAAATGTAAATGTCCTGTTAGGAGTGACATGTCTTGTTTTAAATCCACAATTCAAGTAAAACATTCGTACAAAATCTTTCTTTAAAGCAAAATTTGATGGGAGATATAGAGGGAAGCAAAGGAGCCAAGAGCTGGAGGGTGCCAATTGCCTAAAACGGGGGAAGGAAAATACAGTAGACAATTTCCAAAAATGGTTGCCATCAATTCCACCACCCCACAGCAGGTGCATGCCACTCCTTCTGCTCCTCCCATGAAGAGGGGAAGTCACCTTGGAGCTGGACTGACCTTAACTTGCTTTGACCAATAGAATGTATTCAAAGTGGCCCTGGGTCAGTTCTGGGCATTTAAGAGGATGCTTCCCTTTCACACTTTCTGGGAAAGCCACTACTAAGAGTTTGCTGTGCATCCTTCCAGACTTCTTTTTATATGTTCGTATCATAGATTAAAAATACAATTGTTTTATGTCATGTTTACATTAAAAAATTTTCATTTGTACATATTTAGGAGGTCCAAGAGCAGATTTCTGACATGCATATATTGCATCATGATGAACTCTGGACTTTTAGTGTAACCATCATCTGAAGAGGGAACATTGTACCCAATAGGTAATTTATCAGTCCTCACTCTCCTCCTACGTTTTGTAGTCTTCAACATCTGTTATCCCACTCTGTATGTCCATGTGTACCTATTGTTTATCTCCCACTTGTAAGTGAGACCACATGGTATTTGACTTCGTTTCTGGGTTATTTCACTGAGGATAATGACCTCCAGTTCCATTTACACTGCTGTAAAAGACTGGTTTCTGTTTTATGATATTTTATAACATACATTTATATACTGTATCTATTTTAAAACTTTCTTTTTCTTATTCAGTAGTAATTTTTGGAGATTTAATTCCGTTGATAGTATACAGGTGTAATTTATTGCTTTAACTACTGTAATTCTAGTGTATAAATATATCACATTTTATTTAACTATTCCTCAAGTAATGATCATTCATTATTCATAAATTTTTCCTTATTACAAAAATACTACATGGAATTATGCAGATCATGACACATCTCCACATATGCATATGAAAGTGTTTCTCCAGCTGGATCACATAGCATGCACATCTTTAACTTAATAGAAACTGCCAAATTATTCTAAAAAAATAAATGCATCAATTATTCTTTTACCAGCAGTATATGAGAGTTGTTATTTTCACACAATTTTATAACTGCTCAATATTATTATTATTTAATATTTGCCTTTATGATGGCCAGATACAGTATCTCATTGTTTTAATTTTGCATAAAGCTGATTACATATTTAGCAATATATTTAAAGCCACTGTTTAATCATTGAAAGTGCTTGTTTATATTCTTTGACCATTTTTTCTGTTAGAATGCTTCTTTCCCTCTTTTTTAAAATAAATTGGCATTACCAATTTGTTATAGACACTGTGCTAATATAAATTTTAAATTACCTAAAATAAGTCTTCTGATTTCAAGTAGAGAGAGCAGTTTAGTCACAGGGAGTAACTGAGATATATATATCAATAAAGCAAATATTCATAATAATGAGAAGATGGTAGAATAGAAAACCACTTAAGCAAGACTATTCTGACATAAAATTTTACTTGAAAAAATAGTTTGTCCTAAGGTGTTTAAAAATGATAGCTTTAAGGAAAATTCTCTTGCCCAAATAAAGTTACAGTTTAAGAAAAATTGATTTGAGTGTCCTGTTTTTGTTTCCATGTTCTTCCATCAAAAGATGACATTAGTATTCCATAATTTTCATACTCTCTTTGTTCATTTAAAATTTTGATATTTTATAACCTCCTTAATACTAAGTATGGTGATACTGCTCTGCAATGGGAAACACACTTAGCACAGTATTAAGTATTATCCTGCAACGCGGAGTTTTTTTAAATTTAGCTTTCAGCAAATTAAGTGACTAGAGATATTTAAAAATAAGAAAAAAAGCATGTCAAGGCCAGGCATGGTGGCTTATGCCTGTAATCCCAGCACTTTGGAAGGCCTAGGTAGGCAGATCACTTGAGCTCAGGGGTTTGAGATCAGCTTGGGTAACACAGCAAGACCTCGTCACTACTAAAAATAAAGAAAAATTAGCCAGGCATTGTGGTGCATGCCAATAGTCCCAGCTACTCAGGAGGCTGAATGAGGCTGGAGTATTGCTTGAGCCCTGGAATTGGAGGCTGCAGTGAGCGTAGTGCACTGCACTCCAGCCTGGGTGACAGAGAAAGACCCTGACTCAAAAAAAAAAAAAAAAAATCATTTTCCAAACATTCCTTGACTCCTTGGAAAATTTTGTATAGGAACACGATCTACCAATCAAACATATTGGTGAATGCCTAAATGTGCCCTCCTCACCATTACAGACATCGCTGACCTACTGCACCGGCAGCAGCATTTGTTTACCCATTTGGATCACTGTTGCACCCACTTGCCCCTTCAGAAGCCCCAAAGTTTCAAGCTCCCAGCCATTCTTCCTGCTATGAAAACCTGCTATTAGAATAAGGTCTTATATCACGCATTTATATCTACGACTGAATATAAGCCAAATGTTATCTTCTTCCTGGAGTATTTACATAGAAAGCTTCTTTCAAACTGAGATTTAAAGCTCTGATTATTAACTGTGGGAAAAAACCACATAGTATAAAGATTACCATCTTAACCATTTTTTATGTGTACAGTAGTGTTAACCATAAGCACCTTATTGTGCAACAGATCTCCAGAACTTTTTCACCTTGCAAAGCTGAAACTCTATACCCATTGAATAATTCTCCCCTTCGTTCTTCTATCTCCAGCCCTGGCAACCACCATTCTACTTTTTGCTTCTATGAATTTGATTACTTTTCATACCTTATATAAATAGAATCATGCAGTGTTTGTCTTTTTGTGACTGGCCTATTTCACTTTGCATAATGTCCTCAAGGTTTATCATTTTTGTGACTGGCCTATTGCACTTTGCATAATGTCCTCAAGGTTTATCCATATTGTAGCATATGACAAGATGTTCTTTTATAAGGCTGAATAACATTCCATTATATGTGTGTATATACCACATTTTCTTTATCCATTAACTCATCTGTGCACATTTAGGTTACTTCTACCTCTTGGCTATTGTGAATAATATCACAATGGACATGGGTGTGCAAATATGTCTTTGAGATCCTATTTTCAATACTTTTGGATGTATATGCAGAAGTGGGATTGCTGAGCCTTATGGTAATTCTATTTTTAATTTTTTGAGGAAACTTCACACTGCTTTTCATAGTTCCTGCACAATTTTACATTCTTACCAACTAGAATGTTTCTTACCTATTCATACTTTTTTATATCCTGGATAATAATTGCCTGTCATATATGACAAATACTTTCTTAAAGCCTGTCCCTGGATTTTTAGCATCTTTTAAAATGTCTTTTTTTCATACAGTAGCTTTTTATTTTGGTGTGTTCTAATTTATTATTTTTTTACTTTAATTTTTCTTCCAAGCCCAAGGAAATAAATACGTTGTTTTAAACTTTAAAAAAATATTTAGGACTTTATCTATAATTTATTTTTGAATATGGTATCAAGATTGAACATACTTTTTTTCCTCATAGGTAATCAGTTGTTTTTTCTCTGACTTAAAAGTGCCAATTCTGCCATACAAAACTCTTACATGTAGCAAATTCTTCTTCTGCCATATTACCTTGGCTTTTACCTCCCAAATCTATGTGGAAATAACCACAAGATTTTCCCCTATTATTCAGCAAGCATATAATTGAATGTTTTGAGTGAACAAAGTTAATCATGGTCACAACTGAGTTGGAGAAGGAATTGTGGAATAAATGGAGAGCACAGAGCTTTACTTTGAAGAGATTGCCATCTACTCAGGGAATACAAAGCACACACAGATCATTACTTAATAGCACTAAAGAGTAACAAGATCAGCAAAGTAAGGTGTAGATAAGCATAGACATGCTATGGGGCCCACTCTCAACCAGAGGTTACTTCCTGGGAAAATGAACAAATCCCCTCCCTCCCTCCCTCCCTTCCTTCCTTCCTTCCTTTTCTTTCCTTCCTTCTTCCCTCCTTCCTGGGAAAGTGAACCAATCCCTTCCTTTTCTTCCTTCTTTCCTTCTTCCTCCCTTCCTTCCTTCTTCCCTCCTTCCCGGGAAAGTGAACCAATCCCTTCCTTTCCTTTCCTTTCCTTTCCCTTCCTTCCTTCCTTCCTTCCTTCCTTCCTTCCTTCCTTCCTTCCTTCCTTCCTTCCTTCCTTCCTTCTTTTCATTTGGTTTTAGAACTGTAACTTTTTATTGTGAGTAACGGGAATTGAATATACCATTTTCCCTCTGGCTTGTCAGCACTACATTTATATATATATATATATATATATATATATATATGCACATAATATACATATACACACACAAACATACATAGATGTACACTATATACATTATATATACATACATATATAAATAATATATACATATGTTTACTTATATATACACAATTTTTATATATTTTTGTATATATATTTATATACATTTTTATAAATATATATAAATATATTTGTTTTTATATATTTATTGTTTTTATTTTAATAAGTAGCAAATAGTAACTTAAGATCATCTGGATTCTTATTTCTTAAACCACTAGAGAGGCTAAACATTTTAAAGCTATATTTGTTTGCTGTTTGTGTTTTCTTTCTGTAAATTATATTATGAGTGCTGCTTCTTTGTTTATTGAGACTCAGATTTCAATCCTTCACCAGATAAAGTTTTGCACAGTTCCAAAACTGATTTCATTATCTCCCCAATTCCCAATTTATTCCCGTGAGATTATTATTATTTAATTTTACCATATCAGCTCTATGTTGTTCTCCACCCAAATCACTCCCTACCACATGGATTTTGCCAGAATTGTTATTGACAGTTTCAGGCCATTTTGACACTTGTCGTTCACACTTACCTGTATATATTCTTTTTAAAATTTGTTTCAATTTTTATTTTAGATTCAGAGCATACATGTACAGGTTTGTTACATGGGTATTTTGTGTGAGATGGTTTGTGGTACAAATGATCCCATCACCCAGGTAGTCAGCATATACCTGATAGGTAGTTTTTCAGCCTTTGCCTCTTGTTCTTTCTCCCCCTTCTAGTGGTCCCCAGTGTCTATTGTTCCCATCTTTATGTTCATGAATGACCAATATTTAGCTCCCACTTGTAAGTGAGAACACAATGTATTTGGTTTTCTGCTCCCGGGTTAATTTGCTTAGGATAATAGCCTTCAGCTGCATCTATATTACTGGAAAGGACATGATTTTGTTCCTTTTTATGGCTCTGTAGTATTCCACACTGCATATGTACCACATTTTTAAAGGCCATTTGACTTTTATTTTTAGTTTTTAGAAGAATGGAAACAAAATGGTCTATTATTGTGGATTATCTTAAGAGTATTCTCACAGGTAGATGAAAGAATTGACCTGCCAGATAGGGTTAATTATATTCATCCATTAAATGTTGGACAAACTCTACCAAATACAATTTTAGTTGCAGTATAATTTGTGCCAAACTGTTCTTTTTTAAAACTTTTATTTTAGGTTCAGGGGTACATGTGCATGTTTGTTATATAGATAAACTCATGTGACGGGCAGGAGGGGTTGTTGTACAGATTATTTCATCACCAGTTACTAAGTTTAGTACTCAATAGTTATCTTTTCTGCTCCTCTCCCTCCTCCCACCCTTCACCCTCAAGGAGACCCTAGTGTCTGTTGTTTCCTTCTTTGTATTCATGAATTCTTATCATTTAGCTCCCAGTTTTAAGTAAGAACATGTGGTATTTAGTTTTCTGTTCCTTCATTAGTTTGTTAATGATAATAGGCTCCAGATCCATCCATGTTCCCAGAAAAGACATGATCTCATTCTTTTTTATGACTGCGTAGTATTCCATGTTGTATATGTACCACATTTTCATTATCCAAGCTATCATTGATTAGCATTTAGGTTGATTTAATGTCTTTGCTATTGCGAATAGTGCTATAGTGAATATTTGCATCTATGTGTTTTTACAGTATTTATATTCCTTTGGGTATATATCCAGTACTGGAATTGCTGGGTCAAATGGTGGTTCTGCTTTTAGCTCTTTGAAGAATTGCACACTGCTTTCCACAATGGTTGAACTAATTTACACTCCAACAACAGTGTATAACTGTTCCCTTTTCTCCACAACCTCACCAGTATCTGCTATTTTTTGACTTTTTAATAGTAGCCATTCTGACTGGTGTGAGATGGTTTTGATGTGCATTTCTCCAATGATCAATGATATTGAGCTTTTTTTCATATACTTGGCCACATGTATGTCTTCTTTTGAGAAATGTCTGTTCATTTCCTTTGCCCACTTTTGAATGTGGTTGTTCTCTTGTACATTTGTTTAAGTTCCTTACAGATGCTGTATATTAGACTTTTGTCAGATGCATAGTTTGTAAATATCTCCTCCCATCTATACATTATCTATTTACTCTGTTGACAGTTTCTTTTGCTGTGCTGATGTTCTTAAGTTTAATTAGAGCCCACTTGTCCATTTTTGCTCTTGTTGCTATATCTTTTGGCATCTCTGTCATGAAATCATTGCCCATTCCTATGTCCAGGATGGTGTTGCCTAGGTTATCTTCAAGGGTTTTTATAGTTTTGGGCTTTACGTTTAAGTCTTTAATCCATTCTGAGTTATTTTTTCTATGTGATGTAAGGGAAAGGTCTGGTTTCAATCTTCTGCACATGGCTAGCCAGTGATCCCAGGACAATTTATTGAATAGGGAATCTTTTCCCCATTGCTTGTTTTTGTCAGTGTTGTTGAAGATCAGATGGTTGTAGGCATGCAGCCTTATTTATGGGTTCTCTATTCTATTCCAGTGGTCTATGTGCCTGTTTTTGTACCAGTACCATGTATTTTGGTTACTATAGCCCTATAGTATAGTTTGAAGTTGGATAACATGATGCCTCCAGCTTTGTTCTTTTTGCTTAGGATTGCCTTGGGTATTCAGACTCGTTTTTGGTTCTATATGAATTTTAAAATAGCTTTTTTTCTGGTTATATGAAGAATGTCATTGGTAATTTGATAGGAATAACAAAATAGAAAATTGCTTTGGGCACTATAGCCATTTTCATGATATTGATTCTTCCTATCCATAAGCATGGAATGTTTTTCCATTTGTTTGTGTCATCTCTGACTTTTTGAGCAGTGTTTTGTAATTTTCATTGTACAGATCCTCCTTGGTTAGCTATATTCCTAGGTATTTTATTCTTGTTGTGGCAATTGTGAATGGGATTGCCTTCCTGATTCGGCTCTCACCTTGGCTATTGTTGGTGTATAGAAATGCCAGTTATTTTTGTACATTGACTTTGTATTCTGAAACTTTGCTGAAGTTGTTTGTCAGCTGAAGGAGCTTTTGGACTGAGACTATGGGGTTTTCTAATACAGAATCATGTCATCTGCAAACAGGAATAGTTTGACTTCCTCTCTTCCTATTTGGATGTCCTTTATTTTTCTCTTGCCTGATTGCTCTGGCAAGGACTTCCAACACTATGTTGAATAGGAGTAGTGAGAGAGGGCAACCTCGTCTTGTGCTGGTTTTCAAGGGGAATGCTTTCATCTTTTGTTCATTCAGTATGATGTTGGCTGTGGATTTGTTTTGAGGTATGTTCTTTCAATACCTAGTTTATTGAGAGTTTTTAACATGAAGGAATGTTGAATTTTATCAGAAGCCTTTTCTGCATCTATTGAGAAAATCATGTGTTTTTTTGTCTTTAGTTCTGTTTATGTGATGAATCACTTTTATTGATTCGCATATGTTGAACCAACATTGCATCCTGAGGATGAAGCCTAGTTGATTGTGGTATTTTGATTAAGGTATTTTCTTGAGGATTTTTGCATCAAAGTTAATCTGGGATATTGGCCTAAAGTCTTCTTTTTTTTATTGCCTCTGCCAGGTCTTTTTTTAATTATACTTTAAGTTTTATGGTACATGTGCACAACGTGCAGGTTAGTTACATATGTATACATGTGCCATGTTGGTGTGCTGCACCCATTAACTCGTCATTTAACATTAGGTATATCTCCTAATGCTATCCCTCCCCTCTCTGTTTTTGTATCAGGATAATCCTGGCCTCATAGAATGAGTTGTGGGGGAGGGCCTTCTCCTCAATTTTTTTGGAATAGTTTCAATAGGAATGGGACAAGCCCTTTTTTGTACATCTGGTGGAATTTAGCTGTGAATCCATCTGGTCCTGGGCACTTATTTTGGTTGGTAGGCTATTTATTAGTGATTCAATTTCAGAGCTCACTATTGGTCTCTTCAGGAAATGAATTTCTTCCTGATTCAGTCTTGGGAGGCTGTATGTGTCCAGGAATTTATCCATCTCTTCTAGGTTTTCTAGTTAGTGTGCATAGGCACATTTTCTTTATCCAATCCACTGTTGATGAGCACCTAGGCTGACTCCATGTCCTTACTACTGTGAATAGTACTGCAAGGAACATATGAATGCATGTGTCTTTTTGGTAGAATTATTTATTTTTCTTCGGGTATATACCCAGTAATGGGATTACTGGGTCAAATGGTAGTTCTGCTTTAAATTCTTTGAGAAATCTCCAAACTACTTTTCACAGTGGCTGAACTAATTTACATTCACACCAACAATGTATAAGCATTCCCTTTTCTCTGCAGCCTCACCAGCATCTGTTATTTTTTGAATTTTTAATAATGGCCATTCTGACTGATGGCCATTAAGATGACAGGTCATTGTGGGTTTTATTTACATTTCTCTGATGATTAGCGATTTTTTTTTTTTTTGAGAAGGAGTCTTGCTCTGTTGCCCAGGCTGGAGTACAATGGCAGGATCTCGGCTCACTGCAACCTCTGCCTCCTGGGTTCAAGTGATTCTCCTGCCTCAGCCTCCTGAGTAGCTGGGGTTACAGGCACCTGCCACCATGCCAGCTAATTTTTGTATTTTTAGTAGAGATGGGTTTTGCTGAGTTGGCTAGGCTGGTCTCGAACTTCTGGCCTCATGCAATCTGCCCTCCTCGGCCTCCCAAAGTGCTGGGATTACAGGCATGATCCGCCAGGCCCGGCCGATTTTTATATATTTTTTAATATGTTTGTTGGGCACATGCATGTCTTCTTTTGAGGAGTGTCTAATCATTTCTTTTAATGGGGTTATTTGGTTTTTGCTTGTTGAATTGTTAAAGTTCCTTACAGATTCTGGATATTAGACCTTTGTCAGATACATGGTTTGTAAATATTTTTTCCCATTCTGTAAGTTGACTGTTTACTCTGTTGACAGTTTATTTTGGTGTGCAGAAGCTGTTTAGTTTAATTAGGTCTTACTTGTCAATTTTTGTCTTGTTGCAATTGCTTTTGGGTACTTAGCCATAAATTCTTTTATAAGGTTGATGTCCACAATGGTATTTCCTAGGTTTTCTTTTAGGATTCTAACAGGTGAAGTCTTATGTTTAAATATTTAATCCTTCTTGAGTTAATTTGTATATATAGTGAGAGGTAGGTATTCAGTTTTATTCTTCTGCATATGCCTAGCCACCTGTCTCAGCACCATTTATTAAACAAGGAATCCCTTATCCACTGCTTATTTTTGTCAGCTTGTCAAAGATCAGATAGTTATAGGCATGTAGCTTACTTCTGGGTTCTCTATTCTGTCTATTGGTCTATGTTTCTGTTTTTGCACCAGTACCATGCTATTATGGTTATTGTAACCTTGTAGTATAGTTTGAAGCCAGGTAATGTGATGACTTCAGCTTTGTTCTTTTTGCTTAGGATTGCTTTGGTTAATCAGGCTATTCTTTAGTTTCATACGACTTCAATTTTTTCTAATCTGTGAAAAATGATGTTGGTAGTTTGATAGGAATCATGTTGAATCTGTAGATTGCTCTGGGCAGTATAGTCATTTTAACAATATTGATTCTTCTGATCCATGAGCATGAAATGTTTTTCTATTTGTATGTGTCATTCATTATTTCTTTCAGCAGTGTTTCATATGTAGTTCTCATAGAGCTCTTTCACCTCCTTGGTTAGATGTATTTCTAGGTGTTTTATTTTATTGTCAATTGGATTGTATTTCTTGATTTTGCTCTCAGCTTGAATTTTATTGGTATATAGAAATGCTATTGATTTTTGTACATTTATTTTTGTATCCTAAAACTTTGCTGAAGTCATTTATAAGTTCTAGGAGCCTTTCGGCTGAGTCTTCAGGGATTTCCAGGTATAGAATTATACCATCAGTGAAGAGAGATAATTTGACTTTTTCTTTTCCTGTTCGGATGTCTTTTATTTCTTTCTCCTGCCTAATTGCTCTGGCTAGGACTTTCAATATTATGTTGAGCAGGAGTGGTGAGAGTGGCCATCCTTATTCTCAGGGGTATGCTTCCAGTTTCTGCCTGTTCAGTATGATGTTGGGTTTGGGTTTGTCATAGGTAGCTCTTATCATTTTGAAGTATGTATCTTTGATGCCTAGTTTGTTGAGGTTTTCATCATAAGGGGATGTTGGATTTTATCAAAAGCTTTTTGCACATAAATTGAGATAATTATATGGTTTCTGTTTTTAATTCTGTTTGTGTGGTGAACCACATTTATTGATATATGTATGCTGAACCAACCTTGCATCCCAGGAATGAAGGCTTGATTATGGTCAATTACCTTTTTGATGTGCTGCCAGATTCAGTTTGCTAGCATTTTGTTGAGGATTTTTGCATTTATGTTCATAAGGGATATCGGCCTGTGGTTTTCTTTTTTGTTATGTCTTTGTTGGGTTTTGGTATCAGGGTGATTCTGGCTTCATAGAATGAGTCAGGAAGGAGTCCCTCCTTGTTGACTTTTTGGAATATTTTCAGCAGAATTAATTCAGCTCTTCTTTGTACATCTGGTCGAATTTGGCTGTGAATCCATCTGGTCGGGGCTCTTTTGGTTTGGTATGTTTTTATGACTGATTCGATTTAAGAACTTGCTATTGGTCTGTTCAGAGTTTCAACTTCTTCCTGATTCAATCTTGGGAGGTTGTGTGTTTCCAGGAATTTATCCATTACCTCTACATTTTCTAGTTTGTGTGTGTAGAGGTGTTCATAAAAAGCTCTGAGGATCTTACGTATTCTGTTTTACCTTTTTCATTTCTGACTGTGGTTATTTGGATCTTCCCTCTTTTTTCTTTGTTAATCTGGCTAGTGGTCTATCAATCTTATGTATCCTTTCAAAACACCAACTGTTGGTTTTATTGAGTCTCTAGATTTGCAGGGTCTCAATGTCATTTAATTCTATTCTGATTTTAGTTATTTCTTTTTTTCTTCTAGCTTTGGGGTTTGTTCTTGTTTCTTTCCCTCCTCTAGGTGTGATGACAGAGTCTTAATTTGAGATCTTTCTAACTTTTTGATGTAGGCATTTAGCAATATAAACGTTCCTCTTAATACTATTTTTGCCGCATCCCAGAGACTTTGGTATGTTGTGTCTGTTTTCATTTATTTCAAAATTTTAAATTTCTGCCTTAATTTCATTGTTTATCCAAAAGTCATTTAGGAGCAAGTTGTTTAATTTCCATATAATCAAGTGGTTTTGAGAGATCTGCTTGAAATTAGTTTCTATTTTTATTCCACTGTGGTCTAGGAATATGGTTGGTATGATTTTGATTGTTTTAAATTTATTGAGACTCACTTTATGGCCAAACATGTGGTCAATCCTAGAGAATGTTCTGTGTGCAGATGAGAAAAATATGTATTCTGTGGTTGATGGGAAAAGTATTCTGTAGAGGTCTATTAGGTCCAATTGTTCAAGTGTCAAATTTAATTCCAGAATTTCTTTGTTAGTTTTCTGCCCCAATGATCTAACACTGTCAATGAGGTGTTGAAGTCTCCACTATTATTGTGTGGTTATTGTATTATTGGGTGGTCTAAGTCTTTTTGTAGGTCTAGAGGAACATGTTTTATGAATCTGGGTCCTCCATTATTGGGTACACACATATCTAGTATAGTTAAGTCTTCTTGTTGAATGAGGCTTCAACCTTTATCATTATGTAATGTCCTTCTTTGTCCTTTTACTATTGTGGGGTTAAAATCTGTTTTATTTGATATAAGAATAGTGACTCTTGCTCTTTTTTATTTTCCATTTGCATGATAGATCCTTCTGCAACCCTTTACTTTGAGCCTATGGTGTCATTACACTTGAAATTGGTCTGTCTTTTCAAAAATTATTATTATACTTTAAGTTCTAGGGTACATGTGCACAACATGCAGGTTTGTTACAGAGGTATACATGTGCCATGTTGGCTTGCTGCACCCATTAACTCATCATTTACATTAGGTATTTCTCCTAATGCTATCTCTCCCCTAAACCCCACCCAACGACAGGCCCTGGTGTGTGATGTTCCCCACCCCATGTCCAAGTGTTCTCATTGTTCAATTCCCACCTATGAGTGAGAACATGCAGTGTTTGGTTTTTTGTCCTTGCAATAGTTTGCTCAGAATGATGGTTTCCAGCTTCATCCATGTCCCTTCGAGGGACATGAACTAATCCTTTTTTATGGCTGCATAGTATTCCATGGTGTATATGTGCCACATTTTCTCAATCCAGTCAATCATTGATGGATTTTGGGGTTGGTTCCAAGTCTTTGCTATTGTGAATAGTGCCGCAATAAACATTTGTGTGCATGTGTCTTTATAGTAGCATGATTTATAATCCTTTGAGTACATACCCAATAATGGGATTGCTGGGTCAAATGGTATTTCTAGTTCTAGATTCCTTGAGGAATCACCATACTGTCTTCCACAATGGTTGAACTAGTTTACATTCCCACCAACAGTGTAAAAATGTTCCTATTTCTCCACAACCTCTCCAGCACCTGTTGTTTCCTGACTTTTTAATGATTGCCATTCTAACTGGCATGAGATGGTATCTCATTGTGGTTTTGATTTGCATTTCTCTGATGACCAGCGATGATGAGCATTTTTTCGTATGTCTGTTGGCTGCATAAATGTATTCTTTTCAAAATGTCTGTTCATATTCTTTGCCCACTTTTTGATGGGGTTGTTTGATTTTTGTCTTTTAAATTTGTTTAAGTTCTTTGTAGATTCTGGATATTAGCCCTTTGTCAGATGGGTAGATTGCAAAAATTTTCTCCCATTCTGTAGGTTGCCTGTTCACTCTGATGCTAGTTCCTTTCACTGTGCAGAAGCTCTTTAGTTTAATTAGATCCCATTTGTCTATTTTAGCTTTTGTTGCCATTGCTTTTGGTGTTTTAGTCATGAAGTCCTTGCCCATGCCTATGTCCTGAATGGTATTGCCTAGGTTTTCTTCTAGAGTTTTTATGGTTTTATGTCTAACATTTAAGTCTTTAATCCATCTTGAACTAATTTTTTTATAAAGTGGAAGGAAGGGATCCAGTATCAGCTTTCTACATATGGCTAGCCAGTTTTCCCAGCACCATTTATTAAATAGGAAATCCTTTCCCCATTTCTTGTTTTTGTCAGGTTTGTCAAAGATCAGATAGTTGTAAATGTGTGGTGTTATTTCTGAGGCCTCTGTTCTGTTCTATTGGTCTATGTCTCTGTTTTGGTACCAGTACTATGCTGTTTTGGTTACTGTAGCCTTGTAGTATAGTTTGAAGTCAGGTAGCATGATGCCTCCAGCTTTGTTCTTTTGACTTAGGATTGTCTCGGCAAGGCAGGCTCTTTTTTGGTTCCATATGAACTTTAAAGTAGGTTTTCCCAATTCTGTGAAGAAAGTCATTGGTAGCTTGATGGGGATGGCATTGAATCTATAAATTACCTTGGGCAGTATGGCCATTTTCACGATATTGATTCTTCCTATCCATGAGCATGGAATGTTCTTCCATTTGTTTGTGTTCTCTTTTATTTTGTTGAGCAATGGTTTGTAGTTCTCCTTGAAGACGTCCTTCACATCCCTTGTAAGTTGGATTTCTAGGTATTTTATTCTCTTTGAAGCAATTGTGAATGGGAGTTCACTCATGATTTGGCTCTCTGCTTGTCTGTTATTGGTGTATAAGAATGCTTGTGATTTTTGCACATTGATTTTGTATCCTGAGACTTTGCTGAAGTTGCTTATCAGCTTAAGGAGATTTTGGGCTGAGGTGATGGGGTTTTCTAAATATAGAATCATGTCATCTGCAAACAGGGACAATTTGACTTCCTCTTTTCCTAATTGAATGCCCTTTATTTCTTTCTCCTGCCTGATTGTCCTGGCCAGAACTTCCAATACTATGTTGCATAGGAGTGTTGAGAGAGGTCATCCCTGTCTTGTGCCAGTTTTCAAAGGGAATGCTTCCCATTTTTGCCCATTCAGTATGATATTGCTGTGGGTTTGTCATAAATAGCTCTTATTATTTTGAGATACGTTCCATCAATACCTAGTTTGTAGGGAGTTTTTAGCATGAAGGGCTGTTGAATTTTGTCAAAGGCCTGTTCTGCATTTATTTTGTTAATCATGTGGTTTTTATCTTTGGTTCTGTTTATGTGATGGATTATGTTTATTGATTTGTGTATGTTGAACCAGCCTTGCATCCCAGGGATGAAGAAAACTTCATCTTGGTGGATAAGGTTTTTGATGTGCTGCTGGATTTGGTTTGCCAGTATTTTATTGAGGATTTTCACATCGATGTTCATCAGGGATATTGGTCTAAAATTCTCTTTTTTTGTTGTGTCTCTGCCAGGCTTTGGTATCAGGATGATACTGGCCTCATAAAATGAGTTAGGGTGGATTCCCTCTTTTTCTATTGATTGGAATAGTTTCAGAAGGAATGGTACCAGCTCCTTTTTGTACCTCTGGTAGAATTTGGCTGTGAATCCATCTGGTCCTGGATTTTTTTTGTTGGTAGGCTGTTAATTCTTGCCTCAATTTCAGAGCCTGTTATTGGTCTATTCAGCAATTCAACTTCTTCCTGGTTTAGTCTTGGGAGGGTGTATATGTCGAGGAATTTATCCATTTCTTCTAGATTTTCTAGTTTATTTGCAATGAGTTGTTTATAGTATTTTTCTGATGGTAGTTTGTATTTCTGTACGATCGGTGGTCATATCCCTTTTACCATTTTTTATTGCATCTATTTGATTGTTCTCTCTTTTCTTCTTTATTAGTCTTGCTAGCAGTCTATCAATTTTGTTGATCTTTTCAAAAAACCAGCTCCTGGATTCATTGATTTTTTGAAGGGTTTTTTTGTATCCATATATCCTTCAGTTCTGCTCTGATCTTAGGTATTTCTTGCCTTCTGGTAGCTTTTGAATGTGTTTGCTCTTTCTTCTATAGTTCTTTTAATTGTGATGTTAGGGTGTCAATTTTAGATCTGTCCTGCTTTCTCTTGGGGGCATTTAGTCCTATAAATTTCCCTCTACACACTGCTTTAAATGTGTCCCAGAGATTCTGGTATGTTGTGTCTTCGTTCTCATTGGTTTCAAAGAACATTTTTATTTCTGCCTTCATTTCATTATCTACCCAGTAATCATTCAGGAGCAGGTTGTTCAGTTTCCATATAGTTGTGTGGTTTAGAGTTTCTTAATCCTGAGTTCTAATTTGATTGCACTGTGGTCTGAGATACAGTTTGTTATGATTTCTCTTCTTTTACAATTGCTGAGGAGTGCTTTACTTCCAACTCTGTGGTCAATTGTGGAATAAGTGCAATGTGGTGCTGAGAAGAATGTATATTCCATTGCTTTGGGGTGGAGAGTTCTGTAGATGTCTATTAGGTCCGCTTGGTGCAGAGCTGAGTTCAAGTCCTGGATATCCTTGCTAACCTTCTGTCTCGTTGATCTGTCTAATATTGACAGTGGGGTGTTAAAGTCTCTCATTATTATTGTGTGGGAGTCTAAGTCTCTTTTTAGGTCTCTAAGGACTTGCTTTGTGAATCTGGATGCTCCTGTATTGGGTGCATATATGTTTACGATAGTTAGCTCTTCATGTTGAATTGATCCCTTTACCATTATGTAATGGCCTTCTTTGTCTTTTTTGACCTTTATTGGTTTAAAGTCTGTTTTATCAGAGACTAGGATTGCAAACCCTGCTTTTTTTTTTGTTTTCCATTTGCTTGGTAGATCTTCCTCCATCCCTTTATTTTGAGCCTATGTGTGTCTCTGCACGTGAGATGGGTATCCTAAATACAGCACATTGATGGGTCTTGACTCTTTATCTGATTTGCCAGTCTGTATCTTTTAATTAGGGCATTTAGCCCATTTACATTTAAGGTTAATATTGTTATGTGTGAATTTGATCCTGGTTATTTTGATTGTTAGTTGGCTATTTTGGTTATGTGTGAATTTGATTCTGGTTATTTTGCTTGTTAGTTGATGTAGTTTCTTCCTAGCATTGATGGTCTGTACAATTTGTCATGTTTTTACAGTGGCTAGTACTGGTTTTTCCTTTCCATGTTTAGGGCTTCTTTCAGGAGCTCTTGTAAGGCAGGCTTGTTGGTGACAAAATCTCTTAGCATTTGCTTGTCTGTAAAGGTTTTCATTTCTCCTTCACATACGAAGCTTAGTTTGGCTGGAGATGAAATTCTGGGTTGAAAATTCTTTTCTTTAAGAATGTTGAATATTGGCTCCCACGCTCTTCTGGCTTGTAGGGTTTCTGCCAAGAGATCCACCGTTAGTCTGATGGGCTTCCGTTTGTGGTTAACCCAACCTTTTCTCTGGCTGCCCTTAGCATTTTTTCCTTCATTTCAACTTTGGTGAACCTGATAATTATGTGTCTTGGAGTTGCTCTTCTCGAGGAGTATCTTTGTGATGTTCTCTGTATTTCCTGATTTTGAATGTTGGCCTGCCTTGCTAAGTTGGGGAAGTTCTCCTGGATAATATCCTGAAGAGCATTTTCCAGCTTGGTTCCATTCTCCTCATCATTTTCACGTACACTAATCAAATGTAGATTTGGTCTTTTCACATAGTCCCATATTTCTTGGAGGCTTTGTTCATTTCTTTTTACTCTTTTTTTCTCTAAACTTCTCTTCATTTCATTAATTTGACCTTCAATCACTGATACCCTTTCTTCCATTTGATCAAATCAGCTACTGAAGCTTGTACATGTTTCACATAGTTCTCGTGCCATGGTTTTCAGCTCCATCAGGTCATTTAAGGTCTTCTCTACAGTGTTTATTCTAGTTAGCCATTCGTCTAATCTTTTTTCAAGGTTTTCAGCTTCCTTGTGATGGGTTTGAACAATCTTCTTTACCTTGGAGAAGTTTGTTATTACCGACTTTCTGAAGCCTACTTCTGTCAACTCATCAAAGTCATTCTCCATCCTGCTTTGTTCCATTGCTGGCAAGGAGCTGCGATCCTTTGGAGGAGAAGGGGTGCTCTGGTTTTTAGAATTTTCAGCTTTTCTGCTCTGGTTTCTCCTCATCTTTGTGGTTTTATCTACCTTTGGTTTTTGATGATGATGACCTACAGATGGGGTTTTGGTGTGGATATCCTTTTTGTTGATGTTGACACAATTCCTTTCTGTTCAATAGTTTTCCTTCTAACAGTCAGGTCCCTCAGCTCCAGGTCTGTTGGAGTTTGCTGGGGGTCCTCTCCAGACCCTGTTTGCCTGGGTATCACCAGCATAGGCTGCAGAACAGCAAATATTGCAGGACAGCAAATATTGCTGCCTGATCCTTCCTCTGGAAGCTTCATCTCAGAGGGGCACCTGGCTGTATGAGGTGTCAGTTGGCCCCTACTGGGAGGTATCTCCCAGTTAGGCTACGCGGGGGTCAGGGACCCACTTGAGGGGGCAGTCTGTCCATTCTCAGAACTCAAACACCACACTGGGAGAACCACTGCTCTCTTCAGAGCTGTCAGACAGGGACGTTTAAGTCTGCAGAAGTTTCTTCTGCCTTTTGTTCAGCTATGCTCTGCCCCCAGAGGTGGAGTCTACAGAGGCAGGTGGGCCTCGTTGAGCTGCGATGGGCTCCACCCAGTTCGAGCTTCCTGGTGCTTTGTTTACCTATGCAAGCCTCAGTAATGGTGGATGCCCCTCCCCCAGCCAGGCTTGCTGCCTCCCAGTTCAATCTCGGACTAGCAGTGAGCAAGACACTGTGGGTGTGGGACCCACTGAGCCAGGCGTGGGATATAATCTCCTGGTGTGCTGTATGCTAAGACCATTGGAAAAGCATGGTGTTTAGGTGGCAGTGTCCTGATTTTCCCAGTACAGTCTGTCACATCTTCCCTTAGCTAGGAAAGGGAACTCCCCTGACCCCTTGCGCTTCTCAGGTGAGGCAATGCTCCGCCCTGCTTCGGCTTGCCCTCCATGGGCTGTACCCACTTTCCGACCAGTCCCAGTGAGATGAACCAGGTCCCTCATTGGAAATGCAGAAATCCCCTGTCTTCTGCGTTGATCACGCTGGGAGCTGCAGACTGGAGCTGTTCCTATTTAGCCATCTTGGAACAGAACCTGAAATCGGTCTCTTGAAAGCAGATGGATGGGTCTTTTTAAAATTCAATTAGCTATTCTATCTCTTTTAAGTAGGGCATTCAGACCATTTACATTCATAGTTAATATTGATATATGAGGTTTGAATCCTATCATGAAGTTTTTAGTTGGTTGCTTTGTAGTTTCTACTGTGTGGTTGCTTTATAGAGTTTGTGAGCTATGTGCTTAGGTGAGTCTTGTGGTGGCATTCTTAGAACTCACCCCATCTCTACTAAAAATATAAAAATTAGCCAGGCATGGTGGCAGGCACCTATAGTCCAGCTACTCGGGAGGCTGAGGCAGGAGAATCGCTTGAACTTAGGAGGTGGAGATTGCAGTGAGCTGGGATCATGCCACTGCACTCCACTGTGGGTGACAGAGCAAGACTCCATCTCAGAAAAAAAAAAAAAAAAACTCATAAGGCTGGTTTATTGGTTTAAAAAAAATTAATTCCCTTAGCATTTACTTGTCTAGAAAAGATTCTATTTCTTTTTGCTTACAAAGCTTAGTTTGATGGAATATAAAGTTCATGGTCAGAATTACTTTAAGAATGCTGAAAATAGGCCCCCAATCTCTCCCAGCTTATAAGGTTTCTGCTGAGAAGTCCAGTGTTCACCTAACAGAGTTTCCCTTTAAAAGTCATCTGACCATTTTTTTCTAGCTGTCTTTAAGATTTTTTTTTTTTTACCATTTGACCTCAGACAGTCTGGTGACCATATGCCTTTGTTATGTTCATTTTGTAAAGTATCTAGCAAGTGTTCTCCGGATTTCTTGTATCTGGATGTTTACCTCTCTGGCAAAAATAGGGATATTTTCTAGAATTATTCCTTCAAATATGTTTTCCATGTTGTTTACTTTTTCTCCTTCTCTCTCAGGAATGTCAACAATTCATACATTTGGTTACTTTACATAATTTTATATTACTTGAAGATTTTGCTCATTTTTAAATTTCTGTCTGTGTTAGTTTAAAAGATCAATCTTAAACTTTGAAATTATTTATTCTGCTTGGTCAAGTTTATTGATAAGGATTTCAGTTGTATTTTGAAATTCCTTAAGTAAGTTTTTCAATTCCAGAAGCTCTGACTAATTTCTTTTTAAGATGTTTATCCCTTTTTTTATTTTCTGGATTGCTTTAGAAGTTTCTTTGTGTTGATTTTCAACCTTGTCTTGGATCTTATTGTGCTTCCTTGCAATCCATGCTTTGAATTCTTTATCTGTCATTTCTGAGTTTCTATTTTGATTATGGACTATCATTGGAGAGTTAGTGTGATCCTTTGATGGTATCACAACATTCAGATTTTTTGTGATGCTAGAATTCTTACACTGATTTCTTGTCATCTGGAGATGCTGGCACTTCTATTTTTTGTAATTATTTTCATATGGACAAGGTGTTTTTTCTTTCTTTTTTCCCACATAATATTTTTTTTCTTTCTTTTTCCCCACTTCCCTAGGGGGTGTAACTGGAGAGAATTCTGGATACTGTCTTTTGGCTTTGTTTCTATAGCCCTATAAACCTCTATTAGCAGGTTTTATATTGGGCTATGCAGTTTGACCTAGAAGTCATAGATGATTCTTATAGGTAAGAGTTGGCTGCAGCCAATAGGTTTGGGTATACACTTGATCCTTGTTTATTGGAAGAAATTCTCTGTTACCTCAGGCAATGGGCTGATCCTGGAGTGCACAGTGGTCTGAGCACCCTGCTCAGCCCAGGAGTGGGGGCAAGATGGGTGGAGCTGAACCAGACAGAACCATTTACAGGTCTTCTGATGGTAGTCACAAGCACTAGTGCTGAAGGAGAGTCCAGTGGGTGGCCACCAAGCACCCAGAGATGTGCCTAGGCATAAAGCTAGGAAAACTCCTTGGCCCCAACTTCTCTGCATGGGAAGTGAAGGTAGCCTAAACTCAAAATCCAGGAGAATGGGTACGTCAGATGTGTGGAGATCTTCCTGGCCATGAAGTGTAGGGGGCTCCTATTACACCAAATTCTCTGCACAGGATGAGAGGGGTGCCTCAGGCTGTTAACTGGATAAACAGATGCCCTGAATGCCTGAAGATTTGCCTCAGTGTGGGGTGAGGATGGTTGTGCCTCAACACACTCTTTTTATCAGCTAGATACTGCCATGGAGGTTGTTTGTCCATATTCTTCTCCCTAAGATCTAGGATGTCCTTTAAGATTCCAGCAGATTACTATTTTTTTTTCTTGAATGAAAGCTCACAGTTTATCTTTATGCACTATTTTGCTGTTTCCAGGTGGCTGAAAAATGCTAAAAGCCTCTAATCCACCATCTTTGAAAAAAATGAAAAGTGAATCTTGAGTGATTTGGAGAAAGATGCAGCTTGGCTGAGAAGTGTAAGTCTGGGAGGTAGGTGAGGAAAGACGAATAGCGGGAATTTGTACATATATCTGCATAGAGGCAATAACCAGTGAAAAAAATGTTAAAAATGAACATATTTGATTGACTAGAAAAGAAACTGTCATGCAGAGGTTAAACATAAGGACTATAAACTGAAGTTGCAGGAGTTGGAATACTGATTCTGCCACTTACTGCCTTTGTAACTTTGGAAAACTTTCCTAAATTATCTATGCCTCAAATTCCTCAACTGTAAGTTCTAGCTAACAATACTTATTGTAGATTACTGAGTCAATGCATGTGAAGTACTCAGCATGGTGCCTAGCACACACTAAACATATTGGAAAAAAATGCTTACTGTGATGGTTAATACTGAGTGTCAACTTGATTGGATTGAAGGATGCAAAGTATTGATCCTGCGTGTGTCTTTGAGGGTGTTGCCAAAGGAGATTAACATTTGAGTCAGTGGACTGGGAAAGGTACACCCACCCTTAACTTGGGTGGGTACCATCAAATCAGCTACCACCATAGCCAAAATATAAAGCAGGCAGAAAAACGTGAACAGGCTAGACTGGCTTAGCCTCCCAGCCTACATGTTTCTCCAATGCTGGATGCTTCCTGTCCTTGAACATTAGACTCCAGGTTCTTCAGCTTTGGGACTCAGACTGGCTTTCTTGCTCCTCAGCTTGCAGATGACCTATTGTGGGACCTTGTAATCATGTGAGTTAATACTACTTAGTAAACTCCTATATATATAGGAGTTTATACATACTATTAATTCTGTCCCTCTAGAGAACCCTGAATAATACAGATTTTGGTACCAATAGTGGTTCTAGAGAAACAGAATATTAAGAATGGAGTTTTTTCATTGGTTTTGGGGTTTCTGGAGTTGGCTGCTTAATATGATTAGAACCAAAAATGCTAAGGACTCTACTTCTAATAGTATGGAGAACGCTGATAGTCCTTGGTATGAACCATTTAGAGAGTTATGCAAAATAAATGCATTTGACATGCCTGAATCACCACTTGTGAGAGGCAATGAGTTTAGTTACTCTATACATAATGCCTTTGACTATATGTGGAGAACCAAGGAACACAATGAAGAAGAAAAGTTGGTTGGTTGCTCCTAAGTTCACTTGACAAAGTGATGAAAGAAAATGAACTCAGAGATTCTAACTGCTGGCTTCAGAAGCAGATACTTGAGATATGAGTCTCAAATCTGCTAAGATTGCCCTGAGTGAGAGTCTTATCTGCTGTAGAGAAACAGCTGAAATTGTGGGAAAACAGACACAAGCTCTTATCATGTGAGTGGCTGACCTGCAATGAAAGATGCATGCACAGCCTCACCAGGTGTCTACTGTTAAAGTGAGGGCATTGATTGGAAAACAATGGGACCCTGAAACTTGGAATGGGGACATGTGGGAGGACCCTGATGAAGCTGGGGACACTGAGTTTGTGAACTCTGATGAACCTTTTTTGCCAAAAGAAACAGCTTCCCCATCCCCAGTAGCAGCAACATCCCCTCCCTAACCCATGTTGCCATCAGCCTTTCCACCTTTGTATGAGGAGATAAACCCTGGGCTGCCTGAGGCAACAGTGATGGCCTTCTCTATGGCAGCTGCCAGGCAAGATAATGTTGATTCTCCTCAGAAGCCACCCCCCAACACCCTTGTTTGCTTCTAGGCCTATAACTAGACTAAAGTCCTGGAGGGCCCCTAGAGGTGAGGTTCACAGTCTGACCCATGAGGAGGTGTGCTACATGCAAAAAGAATTGTTTGAGTTTTCTAACTTATATAAGCAGGAAACTGGAGAACAGGCATGGGAATGGATATTAAGGGTGTGGGATAATGGTGGAAGAAACATAGAGTTAGATCAGGCTGAATGTATTGATTTGGGGTCACTAAGTAGGGACTCTGCATTTAACATTGCAGCATGGGGGGTTTAAAAAGGTTCTAATAGTTTATTTCCTTGGTTAGCTGTAATATGGATTAAAAGATGGCCCACTGTGAGTGAGCTGGAAATGTCATATCTCCCTTGATTTAATGTAGAGGAAGGGATCCGAAGGCTTAGGGAGATTGGGATGGTGGAGTGGATTAGTCACTTTAGACCTACTCATCCCAGCTGGGAGGGTCTAGAAGATACACTCTTAACCAATGCTTTGCGAAATAGATTTGTGAGAGCAGCACCTGCATTTTTGAGGAGACCTGTAATTGCTCTTTTCAGATCTAACAGTATGTCAGATCTAACAGTGGGAACTAGTCACTCAACTATAAAATTTAAATACAATGGGAATAATTGAATCCAGAGGTGGCAGGGGCCAATTGGTGGCAATCAACCATCAAAGGTAAGGTGGGTGTAGCTACTGTAATGGACAGCACAGGCAAAGCAGCAATCAGAATAGTCTGACTTGTGTCAGACTATGGCATTGGCTAATTAATCACGGTGTTCCTAGAAGTGAAATTGATAGGAATCCTACTGCATTTCTTTTTTGAGATGGAGCCTCAGTGTGTCACCCAGCCTGGAATGCAGTGGTGTGATCTGGGCTCACTGCAACCTCTGCCTCCAAGGTTCAAACAATTCGCCTGCCCCAGCCTCCTGAGTAGCTGGGACTACAGGTGCACAAACCACAACCACTGTTTTTTGTGTATTTTTTTCTTTTTTTTCCTTTTTTTAAATTATACTTTAAGTTTTAGGGTACATGTGCACAATGTGCAGGTTAGTTACATATGTATACGTGTGCCATGCTGGTGTGCTGCACCCATCAACTCGTCATTTAACATTAGGTGTATCTCCTAATGCTATCCCTTCTCCCTCCCCCCTCCCACAACCCCACAACAGGCCCCGGTGTGTGATGTTCTCCTTCCCGTGTCCATGTGTTCTCATTGTTCAATTTTTTTGTATTTTTAGTAGAGATGGGGTTTCACCATGTTGGCTAGGCTGGCTTCAAACTCCTGACCTCAGGTGATCTGCCCAATTCAGCCTCCCAAAGTGCTGAGATTACAGATGTGAGCCACAGTTCCTGGCCTTGCATTCCTACTTAATTTACATAAGCAGAAAATTTCCAGGTCAAATTGACAAAAGACTAATTTGAATTATAAAAACAGAGAATCACAACCCCTCAATCAGTTTCCAGACTTGAGCCAGTTTACAGACCCAGAACCCCTTGAATGAAGGGGAGGCTGCGTCCCCTTGAGGAAGGACTCCACTGCACAACCAACAATTTATGCTGTTAATCTTTCTCCCATCCTTCCCCAGGAGACCTCTGGCATTTTACCAGGGTACATGTGCATTGGGGAAAAGAAAATGATCAGACATTTCAGGGACTACTGGACACTGGCTCTGAGCTGACTTTGATTCCAGGGGGCCCAAAATGTCATTGTGTTCCTCCAGTTAAGTAGGCGCTTATAGGGGGTCAGGTAATTAATAAACTTTTAGCTCAGGTTCGAATTACAGTGGGTCCAGTGGGTCCCCAGAATCATCCTGTGGTAATTCCCCCAGTGCCAGAATGCATAATTGGCATAGACATACTTAGCAGCTGGCAGAACCTCCACATTGACTCCATACTGGTAGGGTGAGGGTGATGATGGTGGAAAAGGCCAAAGGGAAGCCATTAGAGCTGCCTCTACCTAGTAAATCAAAAACAATATTGCATCCCTAAAGGGATTGTGGAGATGAGTCCCACCATCAAGGACTTGAAAGATGCAGAGGTGGTAATTCCCACCACATCCCCATTCAATTCTCCCATTTGGCCTGCACAGAAGATAGATGGATCTTGGAGAATGCCTGTGGATTATCATAAGCTTAACTATGTGATGACTCCAATTACAGCTGCTGTACCAGATGTGGTTTCATTGCTTGAGCAAATTAACATATCTCCTGGTACCTGGTATGCAGACATTGATTTGGCAAATGCCTTTTTCTCCATTCCTGTCCATAAGGCTCACCAGAAGCAATTTGCCTTCAGCTGGCAAGACCAGCGATATACCTTTACTGTCCTGCCTCAGGGTTATATCGACTCTCTGGCTTTATGTCATAATCTTATTCCAAGAGAACTTGATCACTGTTTGCTTCCACAAGATATCACACTGGTCCATTATATTGGTAACATTATGCTGATTAGATCCAATGAGCAAGAAGTAGCAAACACACTGGACTGACTGGTGAGACATTTCCATGACAGAGGAAAAAAAAATAAATCCGACTAAAATTGAAGGACCTTCTACCTCAGTAAAATTTCAAGGGGTCCAGTGTTGTGGGGCTTGTTGAGGTATTACTTCTAAAGTGAAGGATAAGTTGCTGCATTTGGCCCCTTCTACAACCATTGTGCGTCTTTAGCACAATGCCTAGTGGCCCTATTTGGATTCTGAAGGCAATATATTCCTCATTTGTGTGAACTTAAAGGCTGCCAGTTTTGAGTGGGGTCCACAAAAAGAGAATGCTCTACAACAGATCTAGGCTGCTGTGCAAGCTGCTCTGTCACTTGGACCATATGACCCAGTAGATCCAATGGTGGTTGAGGTGTTATTGGCAAATAGGGATGCTGTTTGGAACCTTTGGCAGACCCCCATAAGTGAATCACAGTGGAGGCCTCTATTTTGGAATAAGGCCCTGCCATCTTCTGCAGATAACTACTCCCCTTTTGAGCAACAGCTCTTGGCCTGTTAATGGGCTTAGGTGGAAATTGAACATTTGGCCATGGGTCATCAAGTCACTATACGACCTGAACTGCCTATCATGAGCTAGGTGCTTTCTGACCTATCTAACCACAAAGTGGGTCATGCACGGCAGCATTCCATCATCAAACACAAGTGTTACATATGTGATCAGGCTCAAGCAGGTCCTGAAGGCACAAGTAAGTTACATGAGAAAGTGGCTCAAATGTCCATGGTCTCCAATCCTGCCACCTGCCCTTCTGTCCCCGAGCCTGCACCAATAGCCTCAAGAGGAGTTCCCTATGTTCAGTTGACAGAGGAAAAGAAGACTAGGGCCTGGTCACAGACGGTTCTGCACGATATGCAGGCACCACCCGAAAGTGGACAGCTGCAGCACTGCAGCCCCTTTCTAGGACATCCCTGAAGGACAGCAGTGAAGGGAAATCTTCCCAGTAGGCAGAACTTCAAGCAGTACACCTGGTTGTGCACTTTTCATGGAAGGAGAAATGGCCAAATGTGTGATTATACACTGATTCGTGAGCTGTAGCCAATGGTTTGGCTGGATGGTCAGGGACTTGGAAGAAGCATGATTGGAAAATTGGTGATAAAGAAATCTGGGGAAGAGGCATGTGGATGGACCTCTCTGAGTGGTCAAAAACTGTCAAGATATCTTTATTCCATGTGAGTGTTCACCAACGGGTGACCTCAGCAGAGAAGGATTTTAATAATCAAGTGGATAGGATGACCTGTTCTGTGGACACCACTTAGCCTCTTTCCCCAACCACGCTTGTCATCGCTCAATGGACCCATGAACAAAGTGGCCATGGTGGCAGGAGTGGAGGTTAGGCATGGCCTCAGCAACATGGACTTCCACTCATCAAGGCTGACCTGGCTACGGCCACTGTTGAATGCCCAATTTGCCAGAAGCAGAGACCAACATTGAGTCCTCAATATGGCACCACTCCTAGGGGTGCCACCAGCTACCTGGTGGCAGGTGAGTTATATTGGACCTCTTCCATCATGGAAAGGGCAGAGGTTTCTCCTCACTGGAATAGACAGTTAATCTGGATATAGGCTTGCCTATCCTGCATGCAATGCTTCTGCCAAGTCTACCATCCATGGACTCATGGAATGCCTTATCCAACATCATGGTATTCCACACAGCATTGCCTCTGACCAAGGCACTGACTTTATGGCTGAAGAAGTGTGGCAGTGGGCTCATGCTCATGGAATTCACTGCTCTTGCCATGTTCCCTATCATGCTGAAGCAGCTGGATTGAGAGAATGGTGGAATGGCCTTCTGAAGTCACAATTACAATGCCAACTAGGTGACAATACTTTGCAGGGCTGGGCAAAGTTCTCCAGAAGGTCGTGTATGCTCTGAATCAGCATCCAGTATATGGTACTGTTTCTCCCATAGCCAAGATTCATGGGTCCAGGAATCAAGGAGTGGAAGTGGAAGTGGCACCACTCACCATCACTCCTAGGGATCCACTAGCAAAATTTTTGCTTCCTGTTCTCATGACATTCCATTCTGCTGGCCTAGAGGTCTTAGTTCCAGAGGGAGTAACACTGCCACTAGGAGATACAACAACAATTTCATTAAACTGGAAGTTAAGATTGCCACCTGAACACTTTGGGCTCCTCCTACCTTTAAGTCAACAGGCTAAGAAGGAAGTTACAGTGTTGGTTGAGGTGACTGATCTGAACTATCAAGATGAAATCAGTTTACTACTCCACAACGAAGGTAAGGAAGAGTATACATGGAATATCGGAGATCCATGAGGGCATCTCTTAGTATTACCATGCCCTGTGATTAAGGTCAATGGGAAACTACAGCAGCTTATTCCAGGCAAGGCTACAAATAACCCAGACCCTTCAGGAATGAAGGTTTAGATCACTCCACCAGGAAAAAAAAAAAAAAGAAAGAAAAAAAGAAAACAAAAATGACCTGCTGAGGTGTTTGCTGAAGGCAAAGAGAATACAAAATGGGTAGTAGAAGAAGGTAGTCATCAATGCCAGCTATGACCATGTGACCAGCTGCAGAAACAAGGACTGTAATTGTCATAAGTATTTCCACCTTCTTTTGTTAAAAACATTTTTTTGCATGTATACACTTGTACTAAGAAAATATCTCATTTTATTTCCTTTTTCCTTTATCATGTGACATAAGTTTATTGACTTCATATCAGCATTTAAGTATTGTTAATGTTATGTAATAGTATTTGGGTTGGGGACTGGTACATTTCTGGTTGTACGAAGGATAGTTGTATTATGTTAGGTGTAATTATGACCTTATTATTGCCTCTATTTGAAAATTATGATCTCAGGAGATGTGTATGAGTTCAAGTTTATAAGGGGTGGATTTGTGACAGTTAACACTGAGTGTCAACTTGATTGAATTGAAGGATGCAAAATACTGATCCTGGATATGTCTGTAAGTGTGTGGTCAAAGGAGATTAACATTTGAGTCAGTGGGCTAGGAAAGGCAGACCCACCCTTAATCTGGGTGGGCAGCATGTAATCAGCTGCTAGCATGGCCAGAATATAAAGCAGGCAGAAAAACGTGAAAAGGCTAGACTGGCTTAGCCTCCTAGCCTACATCTTTCTCCTGTCCTGGGTGCTTCCTGCCCTCAAACATTGGACTCCAAGTTCTTCAGCTTTGGGACTCGCACTGGCTTCCTTGCTCCTCAGCTTGCAGATAGCCTATTGTGAGATCTTGCCATCATGTGAGTTAATACTATTTAATAAACTTTCATATATATGTACGTATATATCCTATTAGTTCTATCCCTCTAGTGAACCCTGAATAATACACTTACCTTTATCTGGCAACTGGAGGCAACCAGTCAAAAGTACTTTTTGTGGTTTCAAATTGCATTTCACTAATGATTAGTAATGTTGATAATTTTTTCACATACCTTTTGATTTTTTTATGTCTTCTTTTAAGAAATGGAGAAATATCTATTTAGGCCCTTTCCCCATTTTTAAATCAGTTTATTTGTTTTTTTGCTATTGTATTGTTTGAGTTCCTTATGTATTTTGGATACTGATCTCTTATTAGATGTATGGTTTGCAACTTTTTTTCAACTGATAGGTTGCCTATTCATTCTGCTAATTCTTTCCTCTGTTATGCATGAGCTGTCTAGATTGGTGCAATCCCATTTGTGTATTTTTGTCTACTTTTTCTTTAGTTGCTTGTTCTTTTGGAGTTATATTCAAAAAATTATTGCCTAGGCCAATGTCAAAAGCTTTTCACATATGTTTTCTTCTAGTAGTGTTATAATTTCAGATGTATGGTTAAGTCTTTCAGCCATTTTGAGTTGATTTTTATATTTTGTGTGAGATAAGAACCACAATGAACTATCACTACACATCTTTTAGGATGGCTTTTATCATAAAAAATGAAAGACAAGTATTGATAAGAATGTGGAGAAAAGAGAGCCTTGCACACTATTGTTGGGAATGTAAATTAGTATAGCAATTATGTAAAACTCTATGGAGGCTCCTCACAAAACTAAAAAGAAAACAACCATAAGATTGAGGAATCCCATTACTGGGGAAAGAAAGGAGATCAATATGGTAAAGAGATATCTGCACTCCCATGTTTATTACAGCATTATTCTGAATAACCAAGATGTGAAATCAGCTTAAATGTTTATCAGTGGATGAATGGATAAAGAAAATGTGGCATATATGCTAAATGAAACACTATTCAGCCTTAGAAAAGAAGGAAATTCTGTCATCTGTGGCAAGATGGATGAATCTGGAGGACATTATGCTAAATAAAATAAACCTGACACAGAAAGACAACTACTACATCATCTCACTTTTTTGTGGAATCTAAAATAGTAGCATTCATAGAAGCAGGAAGTAGAATGGTGGTTAACAAAGAATATGGGTTTAATGGGGAGAGGGAAGATGTTGACTAAAGAGTACAAAGTTTCAGTCAGACAGAAGGAAAACGTTTCTGAGATCTATCACACAGCCTGGTAACTGTAGTTAATAATATTGTACTGTATATTTCAATGTTCTTAAGAGAGTAAATTACAAATGTTCTCATCACAAAAATGATAAGTACATGAGGTGATAGATATGTAAATTAGTTTGATTTAATTATTCTAATTGTATGCATGTATCATAACATCATATTTTACCTCATAAATATGTGCAATCTGTCAATTAAAAATAAAAATATTTTAGACAGGAGGAATATGTTTTGTGCCTCATAAATATATGCAGTCATAATTTGTCAAATTACAATAAAAATTAAAAAATAAATAAAATTCTATATGCAATTAAAATATTAAATTTTGTTGGAAAAGAGGAACTTTTTGAATAATCAGTTATTTTCAGAACTGTGCTAAGTATTTGGGAGACAGAATGAAAGCAGAAGACACAGATCCTGTCCTCATGGGAAGGGGAAAGAAAACTAAGAATTTTTGAGTGACTCCTATGCGGCAAGAAATTTCACTTTCATGTACTCCTCATAACACTGAGAGGTACTTATTAGTCTTTCATTTTTATGTAAAAGAAAACTAAATTTCAAAAACAGCCAAAATTATACAACTAATCAGCAGTGAAATTGGGATCCTGACATAAGAGTTATTTTAACCTGAACACTATGACTTTCCTACTTAACATGCTGAAGTCTAGGCAGAAGCTCAGACTAATTTGGCAGGAGGTGTGGTGGGGAGAGGCAGCATGGGAGAGAGGAGGAATTACAAGTCCTAACATAAATGAATCGAAATTAGAAAAATTTGAGATACAATTAGAATATGACAAATGGAAGCACATTACAAGAGGCGTAATCTGAGCCTTGGGCAAACTTTACTTGGGATTAGCATAGTTGTTGAGTTGGTGTGTCTTAAAGAAAACTTACTGCTTTCTCTAAACATCATAGAAGAAGAAGAACAAATCTTAGAAGCACTGGAAAACCAGAAAGTTGTGCCATTAGGAGACCAGAATATTAAGGAATTTCTCTAAGGTATAAAACAGATGGTCTTGAGTATTGGCAAAACCTAATAGCATGGGGAAATCCTCTTTCTTTCCTTCTTTCTTTCTTTCTTTCTTTCTTTCTTTCTTTCTTTCTTTCTTTCTTTCTTTCTTTCTTTCTTTTTTTGAGAGATGGAGTCTCACTCTGTCACCCACCTGGAGTGCAATGGTGTGATCTTGGCTCACTGCAACCTCTGCCTCCCAGGTTCAAGTGATTCTCCTCCCTCAGCCTCCGGAGTAGCTGGGACTACAGGCATGTGTCACCACACTTGGCTAATTTTTGTAGGAAATCCACTTTCTAAGCAGTTACGTACAGCATTTATTCCCAGTCTAAGGAGTCTAAGGGGTCTAAGGCCTGAAAATACCTCTGCAAATAATAGAGTTTAGTTCTAGGAATGCCCAGCATGAGCCCTGGGGCTGAAGAGAGAAGTAAGGTAAAGCTCCAAGTCACTTCTGGCTTCACTGTAGACAGGGAGCCCCTAACTCAGAAAATGAGCTTCTCTGGCCTTCAGAGGAAACCCACCAGTGACTCACTAACCAGACCCACTCACTAACAAGAGAACCTGGCTGTGACATTTGAGAAGAAAAAGAAAGCAAGCCAATAAATGACATAAATAGAGGAATTAACCTCAAGGAAAGCACAGTTAAAGAAAAAACTAAATAAGTCCTAACAATTAATCACAGAAATGTTTTCTGAGAATTCAAGAAAATTGCATCCATTAAATGAGAAAGAAATAGTATGAAATTTAAGCCTGAGAACACTAAATAATTATCGGAATTTAAAAATCTGGTTGCTACGATGAAATCTCAGTACAAGGACTGAATTGAAGAATGGAGAGGGCTAAAGGCATACTTAGCCACCAGGAAGCTTACTCTTAAGGACTATTCCAAGAACATGGTCAAAAAAAAAAAAAAAAAGGAAAAATGAAAGCTATGAGAGAAAAGTTAAGAAAAATGAAGCTATATCCAGAGATCCAGTATTTACCTAGTAAAATAAGTGTGGAAGGAAAAATAAAATCAAAGAAATAATGGAAGAACTTTTCATTTGCTAAAGAAAATGTATGTGTTCAGATCAAAAGGGCCCACCATGTGCTTGATGCAAATATGAAGAAACACATTTTAGTGATTTTTATGAAGTCCAAGGATAAAAATAAGATGATAGAGCCTTTCAAAGAGGGGGAGGGGTAGGAGGAAAGTTACAAAGGACTTAGAATAAATCTGGCACCAGACTGCTGCTCAGCAAGAGGAGATGCTAGAAAACCCTGAAGAAACAGCCAAGATATTCTGAAGGAAAGGGATTTGGAAACTCGACAAGGTGAATTATTATTCAAGTCTGAAGGCAAAATGAAGAGCATTTCCAACATGCAAGCAATTTAGAAGTTTTGTCACCCACATATCCTTCTGAAAATATTACTCAAATAAAAGTGTAATCCAAGAAAGAATGGGACATGGGATACAAAAAATAGAGAACAAGTAATTAGTAAAGTATATAATTAAGACAAATAACTCCTCATGGTGCAGCTGTAACACATATTCTTTTTTATTATTATTATTATTATTATACTTTAAGTTTTAGGGTACATGTGCACAATGTGCAGGTTTGTTATATATGTATATATGTGCCATGTTGGTGTGCTGCACCCATTAACATGTATTCTAATGGTTGAGCAAGATTCCTAAAATAGAAAATATAATTTTAAAACAATTTGGAACAATGTTTTCAAGGAGGAAGAGGAGCAGCAGCAACAGGATCTAGAAGACAAAGCAGAGGAAGCTCGGAGATAGGAAAGGAGTAAAATGGTGCCAATGGTCTGATCTTGTATAGTTTAGGGGAAAGCTGCAGGGAGGGTACAGTGCTCAGGATGCCTACAGATTAGTGAGAAGAGACTCTCCCTCCCCTACTCCCTCCACCATTGTCACTAAGATTCAATTAAGTCCCCAGTTCAATTAGCAGAAATCACAACAATTTCTCAGAACTCAGAACTACTGGAACTCTATTGGGTAAGAGCAGGTGTTCCATATCCTAGTGTGACGTTTTCCTGACTCTTATTTGTTTATAAATAAGTTGGTGATAAGATGTCTCATCCAAATCTGGACATGTTTGAGAGTGAATGGGGCTATTAACTGCATGCATGCAGAGGAAATATGTACAAATCAGGACTGTCTCAGAAAATGGGGCTAAATCGTCATCCTGTTAGGCAGCCATCTGCCAGTCACGCTGACTTGCACTGGATGGAGCCCTGCCAGGTCTGAGAAAACAGCTGAATCCTTGCATAGCCACAAATCATTTATACGTTTTCATCACCATCCCTGCAAGACTTACTTTACAACGTATGCACTTCTGTGTAATGCATGGTTTGCAAACATCAGGATTTGTTGGTTTTTAAATCAAGTTTCTGCTAATGGTCATTCTTACCTATTTTCCATCCCGTTTACTCCTGAAGTGGTTAAATATAACAAGGAAGGTGCTAAGTTTGAGGTCTATTTCGACCTTTGTTTAAAATGATCACTTCCTCACATTCAAAAGCTGAGAGGCAGAGGTTGTAAAACCCTCCTTTGAAAGGATCAAAGAGATAAAATGGCCATCTCAGAGCCTGAGAGCTCTGCACACATTGTCCACATGGGCCAGTCACAGCTGAAGAAAACATTAGGAAGCATGAGCAGACAAAAAGACAATAAAACAGCCTTATTAAGCCCAAGTGTGCTTGAAGTTCAGTAAAAGAAAGCAGCTAATAGTTGTGAAGACCACAGGTGAGTCACACTCAGGGTTTTCCACCCATAACCCCTACCCCTGCCCACTGCCAGTCTTAAATGAAAGCACAATCAACAAGGCATTCCAGTCTGTGGGCTTTGCAGAATGTTCCTTGAACACTGCCTCTGGCATATCCTCTCAGACTTGCAAGTGCCTGTTCTCTGCCAGTGTGCCTCTGCGCTCTTGCTGTCTTCAAGGTCTTTTTAAAAACCCACACTTAGGTGATGACTAAAATAGTCCCAAATACAAATACATACATGATGAATATATGTACACTTTTCTTTCAATTATTCCTTGTTTTGTTCTGGAAAACCACTATTCAATCTTGTTAAGCAGAAGTACAGGTAAGTATGAAACCAGGTGTTACAAAAAACAAAAAATTTAGCTTTTAAAACAATGGAGTTACATTTATTTATAATGCTGAGGTTTAGTTATATAATATTAGACCTAATGTTCAGCATCACATTATTCCCCCTGTAAGATATTAGCTGCAGCATTAATGAGGTTTAGTATCTCAGTCTTGGTAACTCTGAAATCAGCCTCTCATGTTTTTCACTGAAAAGCAAGATTTAGTATAAAATAGGTCTATCTTGGATACCATCCAAAGTGGTTTAATTCCTGAAGTTCTAAAAGAAAATTACTATAAAGCAAGATGGGCCCCAGAGTATGCCTAAATTATGTCCATTTTTTAAAAAGTAAATAAAGTGAATATCTGAACATGGCTTACTATGTGCCTGGCTGTATTTTAAGTGCTTTACAAATATTAGATCATTATAGTGAATTCAAAGGGCTTTACTCTAGAAAATTAATACAATCAAATGTGAGTGTTTTGTTTTTGTTTTGTTTTGAGATGGACTCTTGCTCTATTGCTCAGGCTGGAGTGCAGTGGTGCGATCTTGGCTCACTGCAACCTCCGCCTCCTGGGTTCAAACGATTCTCCTGCCTCAGCCTCCCAAGTAGCTGGGATTACAGGTATCTGCCACCATGCCCAGCTAATTTGTATTTTTAGTAAAGATAGGGGTTTCACCATGTTGGCCAGGCTGGTCTTGAGCTCCTGACCTCATGTGATCCACCTGTCTCGGCATCCCAAGGTGTTGGGATTACAGGCGTGAGCCGCTGCACCTGGGCTCAAATCTTTTAAAAATCCTATTCTTAAGACATGGAAAAGGGACAAAGAGAAGGAGAATAAAGACGGGAGAGAGACCAGAGAGCTGAGAGACATAAATAGAGAGAAGAGATTTTTTTTTTCTGATGAGGGATATAATTGATGAAGAGTTAATAACCAGAAGGGAACAGTATGAAAAGCTACTCATCAAAACCTAACCCCCTTCCAGCATTGGTATTTTGGGAATCTTTTATAAGCAAGGCACTGGTAGCAAAATTAGAAAAAAAAAAAAAAAAAAGGAAAGGTGCGTTGCTATTCTGGCCTGAAGAAACTCCAGGCTCCCCTTAACTTGGTGTCTGCTTTTTTTTTTTCCCCACCAATGAGCAATGCCAGGCAATAACAACAAAAATAATTACAATGAACATGAATTGAGAGTAAGCTATCTTACTGGCACTGTACTAGGCATATTTCATGCATTTTAACCTTTGTGTTACATTCTGCAGAATAGCTTGCTGATATCTATTCCCTTATAGACGACGTCAATGCCACTGCGCCACAGATATACTTTGTGTAGTCAGGAAATAGAGGGTGAAGAGTGAAAGACTATATTTTGCTAATTCTTTTATAGTACAGCTAGTTCCATAGCTTGGACCAAACAGATATACCTGCATGAGATTTGGGAGATTCAAGGATATCAAATGAGGTCAAAGCTAGGCTTCTGTTACTTCTTCTGTAAAACAGTGCTTTGGAGGTATTGATGTATCAGCTATAGAAGAAGCCAGCCACTCAGGACCACACCTAGCTTTACAGCTGTTGAGAGGCAAGGAGCAGGGTGTCCATATTCTTAGTCCACATCCTGGCAAAGGTTTGGGGGGACAAGCAAACATGATGGCAGCTCCTTGTTCCCTCAATTTCCTGATTGTTAAAGAGATAAACAAAAGCTCATTTAGTGGGCAATTTCTGCAGTATCATTGTGGGAGTCATTCCTGGAAGCTAAGCCTATAGTCTGCTTCCTCAGCCTTCAAAATTTTGTAAGCACCTATCCCCTGTGCTAATCTCTTTCTGCTGAAACTGTCTTGAAGAGATTCTGTTATGTGCTACTCTGACCATAATACCTTGACTGACTAGGACTGGTTATCTGATTTGGTTGGGTTGGAGGATAGTGAAGACTCAGTTGCCATTGAAGAATGAAATACTTATCATTCACAATATGCAGCAGCAAAATAACTCCTGAAACTATCCCCTATAGCCACACAAAAATAGCGCCTGTTGAGGAAATGATTTTGGAATCCAGAGGTTACTTCTGTAGCACAGTATGAGAAGCACAAGAAATATGAGACTTTTACCAAGGGTTGGATGCTCCTAACTGCACTTCAGAGCTTAAAGAGAATTCAAGGCTCAGCATTGTCAATTTTGGGATCAAAACATGGTCAGAGAACTAGGGAATGTCTTAGGTTACCCTAAAAGAATTTCTTATCTCAAGAATAAGGTATCTAAAAGACATGGACTCAACCTAGGTACTCATCAACAGTGGGTCGCATAAAGAAAATGTGGTACATATACATCATGGAATACTATACAGCTATAAAAAAGAACAAAAGCATGTCCTTGACAGCAACATGGATGCACTGGAGGCCATTATCCTAGGTTAATTAACAGAGGAACAGAAAACCAAATACCACATGCGTGGCAAGTGGGAGCTAAAAATTGGGTATTCATGGACATAAAGGTAGCAACGATAGATAGTGGGAACTACTAGTTGGGTGGGGAGGAGGTGTGAAAGGGTTGAAAACTTTTGGGTACTATGCTGACTACCTGGGTGATGGGATCAATCGTATCCCAAATCTCAGCATCATGTGATATACCTATGTAACAAACCTGGACATGTGCCCCTGGATCTAAAATACTAATAAAGTTGAAATTATAAAAAATAAAAATAAAATAATAATGATGCTGCTAAAACTCAAACACAGAGTGTCATCATGTGAGTTGGAGAATTCAGTCTTACAATGTCTCTTATGTGAAAGCAGAGCATTGACTAAGAAAGAAACCATGAGAATTAGAATGGTGATATTTGAGAGGGATGGGTTTTCCCAAACACTGCTGAACACCCTTTAACTGCAGAATAATCACGTCGTCATTCACTTCCTGAAATTTTCCTTTCCTTTTTTGAAAAAAGACCTATTTTCCCCATGTTCCACCTGCACCACTTCTCATTGCCTTTAGACTTTTAACTACAGGAATACATGATTTGTCTCCAGAATGCCCGAGGAAACCAATCACAAACTCAAATCCAAGAGAACACTTACATGCTAAAACAAAATTATACAACTTTACTAATTTATCTATTACTATATAACATACCACCCCAAAACTTATTGGCTTGAATAAAATAAATAAAAATGTTATCTAGCTCATGAGTTCATGTTATCAATTTGGGCTGAGAAGAGCTGGGTCATCTTTCTGGTCTGGGCCAGGATCAGCTATTCATGGCTGGATATGCTTATATTTTGGGTCCTTAGCTGGCATGGCTGGGATGGCAATGGATTCATACACTCTCTTTTTCCAAAAGGCTAGCTTGGGTATGTTCGCATGGTAGTGGAATGTTTCCCAGTGACAGCAGAAGCTGCCACACTTCTTGAAGCCTAGATACTTTTATAGTATCACTTTCTCCATATCCTATTCATTAAAGCTACTCAGAAGCCTGCTCATTTTCAGGAAGTGGGATAATATGCTCCACCTCCTAATAGAGATGGTGCAAAGAAATTGTAGCCATTCCTTTAACCTACCATATATATGGATAAATAAAAATAACAAAATTAAACTGGTGAAAATATGAGAAAATTAATTCTGATTGTGCTAGAGTAGACTGAAGCAAGAGGAATATAATTTATCTTGGCTGAATTTAATGATATGAGTGCACTCAGAGATTTTGGATTTAATATGCTAGCTAGAGCAGTCAGGAGTGATTCTAATTTTTTGTAGGTCAGTCATCTTAAAATATGAGTTACAGTTTAATTGAGAAGCAAAAATTAATTTGTATAGCATAGAAGGAATCTATAGACTAATGAGAAAGATGCTGATAACCAGAATAATGGCCACATACCAGGGACCAGGAATAGTCACTGCAATTAGAGATAGCACACGATTAAGCTCATGATACTTCACAGTCACACAGGGGAGTTAAATGGACACAGTATTGCTTCATGTTTCCTATTTGTTATGGAAGAAGAGCTCCAGAAAACTCCACTTGGTTCTTATACGATAAGCTAAGAAGCATATTTATAGCATGTACTTGTGACATTACTGCAAGGACCTTCCTCAAGGGACTATCGGTCAGTGAACTTGCATAAGAGGCTGTGACTCTCTATTAAAGTGATTCAAATCAGGCATCTGTTTTTAAGATTTACAATTATTTTTGTTACACAATGCTGTATTTCCAACTGAGGATAATTTTGAAAGGGAAAGGGGGCACTGGAAATCATGAAAATTTATACATTTTTCTGATAAATTGGCTTATTACATTGGTAGACATATCTAATAGTTCTATTCAAAAAGTATTTTTTAAGAGATGCTATCTCACTATACTGCCCATGCTGGCCTCAAACTCCTGGGCTTAAGCAACTATCCCACCTCGATGACCCAAATACCTGGGACTATAGGCACAAACCACCATGACACACTTATTCAAAAACTATTTTTTAAAAGAAAACTGTTTCTAAAAAACAAGTAACACACATTTGTACTTTAAAACAACATTTAAAGAAATTTATTTATTTTGACTATTCAAACATTTAAAAATAATATAAAAGTTGTTGAAGACCAACCATCTCACAAAGAAAACAAGCAAAGCAGGATTAAATTTTGAAAATTTCTTTTTGAAACTGCAGAACTATCCAGAAGGCCAAGACTTGCGGATTAAAATCCCAGAGAGAAATCAATATCATTGAGATGAGTCCAATAGTCTACCCTACTTTTTCCTTTGAGGCATTTGTTTTGCATAAGCAGCATTAGCTAAGCAGAAAGCAATGGTTAACAATCTTAGAAGATAAAGGCTTTCAGAAATCTCACCTCCTGGAAAGATAAAAATTACAGTTAAGGTGGTAGAACAATTTATATTCCTTTGGATATATACCCAGTAATGGGATGGCTGGGTTGAATGGTAGTTCTGTTTTAGGTTCTTTGAGAAATCTCCAAACCACTTTCCATACTGGCTGAACTAATTTACATTCACACCAACAGTGTATAAGCATTCGCCTTTCTCTGCAACCTCTCCAGTATCTGTTGTTTTTTGACTTTTCAGTAATAGCCATTCTGACTGGTGTGAGATGGTATCCCATTGTGGTTTGATTTGCATTTCTCTGACGATTAGTGATGTTGAGCATTTTTTCATGTGATTGTTGGCTGTGTGTATGTCTTCTTTTGAAAAGTGTCTGTTTATGTCCTTTGCCCACTTTTTAATGGGGTTGTTTGGTTTTTGCTTGTTAATTTGTTTAAGTTCTTTACAGACTGAATATTAGACCTTTGTTGGATGCATAGTTAGCAAACATTTCCTCCCATTCTGTAGGTTGTCTATTTACTCTGTCAGTAGTTTCTTTTGCTGTGCAGAATCTCTTTAGTTTAATTAGGTCCCCATTTGTCAATTTTTTGTTGTTGTTGCTGATATGGTTTGGCTGTGTCCCCACCCAAATCTCATCTTGAGACCCATGTGTTGTGGGAGGGACCTGGTGGGAGGTAACTGAATCATGGGGGCAGGTCTTTCCCATGCTGTTCTTATGCTAGTGAATAAATCTCAGAAGATCTGATGGTTTTATAAGGAGGAGTTTCCCGGTACAAGCTCTCTTCTTTTGTCTGCCGCCATGTGAGATGTGCCTTTCACCTTCTACCATGATTGTGAGGCCTCCCCAGCCATGAGGAACTGTAAGTTTATTAAACCTCTCTCTTTTGTAAATTTTGCCCAGTCTTGGTTATGTCTTTATCAGCAGTGTGAAAATGGACTAATACAGTTGCAACTGCTTTTGGCATCTTCGTTATGAAATCTTGGCCAGGACCTATTTCCTAGGTTATCTTTTAGGATTTTTATTGTTTTAGTTTTTGCATTTAAGTCTTTAATCCATCCTGAGTTGATTTTTGTATATGGTGTAAGGAAGTGGTCCAGTTTTATTCTTCTGCATATGGACTGCTAGTTATCATAATCCCACTTATTGTATAGGGAGTCCTTTCCCCATTGCTTATTGTTTTCAACTTTGTCAAAGACCAGATAATTGTAGGTGTGCAGCTTTATTTCTGGACTCTCTATTCTGTTCTATTGGTTTACATGTCTGTTTTTGTACCAGTACAATGCTATTTTGGTTACTGTAGACTTGCAGTATAGTTTGAAGTCAGTTAATATGATGCCTCTAGCTTTGTTCTTTCAAAAACTTTTTTTTACGTATAAAACTTGTTTGGCTTTTACTTGATATCAACACTTTGAAAAGGTTATCTTTGTCTTCCAGATTCTATTATTTCTATTGTTAAGTCAGCTCTCTGGATTATTTTCATTTCTTTAAAGGTAATGTGTCTTTCTTTGAACTGCTTTTAAAACTTTTTTATTCTTAACAATTTGATTATTGTATATGTAGGTGTGGTTTTCTTTCTATTTATCCTAGACTCATAGGGCTTTAAAATATGTGTTTTGATATCTTTGGTCAGTTTGGGAAAATTCAAAAATATTGCTTCTGCCCCTGATATGGTTTGGATGTTCGTCCCCTCTAAATCTTATGTTGAAATGTAATTCCCAATATTTGAAGTGGGGCCTGGTGGGAAGTGATTGCATTATGGTGGTGGATCCCTCATGAATGGCTTAGTGCCATCCCCTTGGTGATGAATGAGCTCTTGCTCAGCTAGTTCATGTAAGATCTCATTGTTTTAAAAGAGTGTGCCACCTCTCCCTTGCTCTCTTTCTCTCATCATGTGACATGCAGGCTCTCTCTTCACCTTCCACCATGATTGTAAGCTTTCAGAGGCCCTCACCAGGAACAGATGCCAGCACCATGCAGTCTCACCTGCAGTATTGTGAGCCGAAATAAACCACTTTTCTTTATAAATTACCCAGTCTCAGGTATTCCTTGATAGCAACACAAGAACAGACTAATATAGAAAATTGGTACCAAGGAGTGGGGCATTGCTATAAAGATACCTGATGATGTGGAAGTGGCTTTGGAACTACGTAATGGGCAGAGGTTGGAGGAGTTTGGAGGGCTCAGAAGAAGATAGGAAGATGAGGGAATGTTTGGAACTTCTTATAGACTGGTTAAATGGTTGTGACCAAAATGCTGACAGAGATATGAACAGTGAAGTCCAGGCTGATGTGGTCTCAGATGGAATTGAGGAAGTTATTGGGAAGTGGAACAAAGGTTACCCATGTCATGCCTCAGCAAAGAACTTGGTTGAATTGTGTCTACGTCCTAGGGATCTGTGGAAATTTGAACTTAAGAGTGATGATTTAAGGTATTTGGTGGAAGAAATATCTAAGCAGCAAAGCATTCAAGAAGTAGGGTGGCTGCTTCTTACAACCTATAATCAGGTACAGGAGTAAAGAAATGACCTAAAGCTGTAACATTTAAAAGAGAAGCAGAGCATAAAAGTTCAGAAAATTTGCCGTCAGGCTCTGTGGTAGAAAAAGAATCCAAGCATGTGTGGAACAAACACTTTCTAGAGAGATTAGTATGATCAAAAGGGAGCCAAATGCTAATATCCAAAACAATGAGGAAAAAGCCCTCAAAGCCATTTCAGAAGTCTTCAGGACAGCCCTCCCCATCATGGGTACAGAGGCCTAGGAGGAAAGAGTGGTTTCAGGGGCCAAGGCACTGTTGCCCTGCTTATCCTCAGGACACTGCTCCTCACATCCCAGCCACTCCGGCTCTAGCCTTGGCTCAAAGGGCTTCAGATACAGCACAGACCACCACTCATGAGGATGCAAGCCATAAACCATCAAGAAACAGCATGTGTATGTTTCTTGCAGCACTATTCACAATCATAAAGACATGGAATCAACCTAAGTGTCCATCAGTGGTAGAATGGACAAAGAAAATGTGATACATAAACACCATGGAATACTATGAAGCCACAAATAAGAATGAAATCATGTTTTTTGTGAGAACATGAATGGAGATGGAGGCCATTATCCTAAGCGAACTATCACAGAAACAGAAGACCAAATACCACATGTTCTCATTTATAAGTGGGAGCTAAACAGTGAGTACACACGGACACAAAGAAGGCAACATCAGACACTGGGGCCTACTTGAGGGTGGAGGGTGGGAGGAGGGTGAAGATAAAAAAACTGCATATAGGGTACTATACTTATTACCTGGGTGACAAATAATCTGCACTCCAAACACCTGTGATATGCAATTTCTAATATATATATATATATCTATATATATATATAGAGAGAGAGAGAGAGAGAGAGAGAATAGAGCTGACTTAACAATAGAAACATTATATATATATACAAAACAAACTTGCATATGTATCCCTGAACCTGAAATAAAAGTTAAAAAAATAAGAGAGGAAAAGGAGAAAATTAGAATGAATACTGTGGTGTTGAATTGATATTGGAGATAGTGTAAACTCATGTATTTCAGTAAATGTATGTAGATATGGAAATGTTTTAAAAGTCAGAAAGTAACATGTTGATGAGGCTCCAAAGAAAAGGGAATGCTTACTGGTGGTGGAAATGCAAATTATTTCAGCTCCCGTGGAAAGCAATTTGGAGATATCTTGAAGAACTAAAAATAGAATTACTGTTGAACTCAGCAATCTCATTACTGGTTATACACTCAAAGGAGAATAAATCATTCTAACAAAAAGACACCTGCTCTCATATGTTTGTCACAGCACTATTCACAATAGCAAAGACATGGTACCCAGGTGCAAGTGAATGGTGGATTGGATAAAGAAAATGTGGTACATATACACCATAGAATACTACACAACAATAAAAAAGAGCAAAATCATGTCCTTTGAAGCAACATGGATGCAGCTGGAGGCCATTATCTTAAGTGAATTAATACAGAAACAGGAAGCCAAATACTGCATGTTATCACTTATAAGTGAGAGCTAAACATTTGGTATACACGATCACAAAGATGGGAACAATAAATACTGGGACTCCAAAAAGTGAGACGGCAGGAATGGGGGCAAGGGTTGAAAAACTATCCACCAGGTACTATGTTCACTAATTGGGCAGCAGGATCTTTAGAAGCCCAAACGTCAGCATCACACAACATACCCATGTAATAAACCTGCACGTGCATCCCTTGAATTGAAATAAAATAAATAAAATAAGGCCAGGCATGGTGGCTCACACCTGTAATCCCAGCACTTTGGGAGGCCTAGGCAGGTGGATCATGAGGTCAGGAGATCGAGACCATCCTGGTTAACATGGTGAAACCCCATTTCTACTAAAAATACAAAAAATTAGCCAAGCATGGTGGTGGGCACCTGTAGTCCCAGCTACTCAGGAGGCTGAGGCAGGAGAATGGCATGAACCTGGGAGGCAGAGCTTGCAGTGAGCCGAGATCGCGCCACTGCACTCCAGCCTGGGTGACGGAGAGAGACTCCATCTCAAAACAAAACCAAACAAAACAAAACAAAAATAAATAAAAAACAAATAAATAAAATAAAAAATATATCTTTAAGTCAACAACAACAAAAAAATGTTTTTGGGATAGCATCTCACCATGTTCCCTGGCTGCTCTCGAACTCCTAGGCTCAAGTGATCCTCCTGCTTCAGCCTCCCACATTGCTGGGATTACAGGTGTGCACCACTGTGCCCAGGTAGAAAAAATATTTTTTAAAAAAAGAAAATGAAATAAAGATAGTTTTCAGACAAAAAAAGGAGAGGACTCATGCCAGTAAACCTTTACAGAAATAAACAACTCACAAAGATATTTTTTCAAGCAGAAAAAAAATGATCCAAGATGGAAACATGGAGGTGAAGAGAAGAATGAAGGGTATTAGAGGGAGGAAATTTAAGTTAAAATTATTTCTTCAAAGCATTTGTAAAAATGCCTTGTGGGCAATCTAATTTTCCCAGCACAACTTATTGAAAAGGGTATCCTTTCCCCAGTGTATGTTTTTGTTGACCTTGTCAAAGGTCAATTGGCTGTACATATGTGGCTTTATTTCAGATTCTCTATTCCATTCCCTTGATCTTTGTATCTATTTTTGTATCAGTACCATTCTGTTTTGGCTACTATAGTGTTGTAGTGTAATTTGAAGTTGGGCAATATGATGCCTCCGGCTTGTTCTTTCTGCTTAGGATTGCTTTGGCTATTCAGTCTCTTTATTGGTTCCATATTAATTTTACAATTTTTTTTCTAATTCTACGAAAAATAGTAAAGATATAAAATCAACCTAAGTGTTCATCAACAGATGATTAGATTAATAAAATATGCAATAGTATTGCATATACAAATGCAGTACTATTCAGCCATAAAAAGAATGAATTCATGTCTTTTGCAGCAATATGGATGGAATTGGAGGCCACTATCTTAAGTGAGACAACTTATAAACAGAAAGTCAAATACCATGTGTTCTCATTTATAAGTCAAATACCACATGTTCTCACTTATAAGTAGTCCTCATAGGTTCAGTCATTGGGGATTTCCCCCTGCCCTTCCTTCACTCTAAAGTAGCATCTGTGTTTGGGGTTCATGTGCCAACATGGCATCAAGGGAGGCGTGTAGTCCTTAGCCATCTGTCTACACTGGCATTCACTGCCATGGATGGTCATTGTTGCACCGGGCTATTGGCATTGCTCCTCCACGCTGACATGTTTTAAGAGGTCACACTCTCAGTGATTTTTAGACATACTGTCTATACCTCAGCCTCAGGTCTGCCAGTGTGCTCTTAGCAAGGTTTGGTGCCTCTTATTTATTTATTTATTTTGAGATGGAGTCTTGCTCTGTTGCGCAGGCTGGAGTGCAATGGCATGATCTCGGCTCACTGGAACCTCCAGCTCCCATGTTCAAGCGATTCTCCTTGTCTCAGCCTCCCAAGTACCTGGGACTACAGGCACTCATCACCATGCCTGGCTAACGTTTATATTTCTAGTAGAGATGGGGTTTCACCATCTTGGCCAGACTAGCCTCAAACTCCTGACCTCAAGTGATCCACCCACCGTGGCCTCCCAAAGTGTTGGGATTGCAGGTGTGAGCCAGAGCGCCCAGCCGGCTTGCTGCCTTTCTTAGGGATATAGAAAATTCTACTCTGCTACCAACCCCATTTCTGTTGTTAAACAGAAAACCTGATGGGCTGCCTCACACCTCTCCAGTCCTGCTCCCCATGCAGCTGTCTCTTATTCTATTCTTGTGCCGTTTCTCTAGAGAGAAAACAGGGTGCCTATCTCTTCTTCTCACATTTTGGAGAATTGTTTCTTTAACCACCCACCCTCCCCAAGTTTGGAGCTAACAAGTAGGCAAGGAAGCAGGGCACAGCACACCTGTTCAGAGATTCTCACCATCACTGAACTCTCTGCCTCTAGGCTAAATCATCCCCTAACTCCAACCAAGACCCCTCCTCCCTCTTCTGCTGGGAGCAGAGGTGCTAGTGAACTGGCTCAGCAGTTTCAACAGGACAGGCTTTTTCACACTTAAAAATCAAGAAGTTAATGCATATATCCTCCAGTTCTGCCATGCTGATTTCCTCTTGGAGCAATAAAAACGTCTAGTCCAGCCCAAAGAGGGTGAGAGCACAGCATAAACAAATATACAAACAACAAAAGCCGTAAGAATTAATATTATTCAGCTACACTTTAACAGAGCTTCTTACAGGACAGCAAAGAACTCAATACTTAGAGTAAATTTTGCATGTGCAGATGCAAAGCTTAAAATCTTTCTGCCCATATAGTATGGACCCTCTTAAATGTAGACATTGGCTTTGGAACAAAAAGAACAGAGCACACACAGAAAATGACAACAAAATAAGAATGATGTATGAATAGGCCACCAGGCAAAAGTAGAGTTTTAAAAAATTGATTGTTCAGTATGGAATAGTGTTTCTCACTAGGGTTATTAGACTTGTGAGGGTCTTTAAATGCATTTTCAAAGTTCCACCTGTTCTCTATAGAAATTCTGTGAGTGTGTATTTTCTTTTCAATGATAGTCCTCAAAGATAATATAAACATATTTATAGCCATCTATGTAACGACTATATCCTCAAATATTATCATGCAATTTTAGTTTCTACTTCTGAATTTGTGTTTGCAGTAGTCCTGAGGAATTACTTTAAGTGACTATATTTAAGTTTAATGCATTGGAAACATGCTTGCCTGATGTCAGGATCAGCAGCCAGACCTTAGGTGTCTTAAGATTAGAACATAAACAACTTCCCTTGTTCTCAGTTACGCTAGAGTTGAATTATTTTTCCTAGTTATGAATATGCAACTTCTCTTTTGAATGATCGTTTTCAATTAAAAGGCTTTCCCATAGAATGCAATTTCAATTTCTTATATTAGTTGATAAATGAGATTGATTTGACAACATAAAACAACCTCCTGCCACCATGTAATATAAGGGAGCATGTATTCTAATGATTACAGGCTAATATAAAAAGAACAGTTGAGTATTTAATGCATAAATCAGGCATTTCTGCTAAATGAAGACCAAATGATGTCACTGTCAGCCTTATGAAAATAAATTTCTCACATTTGAATAAAGAAAAGGGATGGGAAACTTGAGTCATCTTGAGAGGTGACAGCGTGCTGGCAGTCCTCACAGCCCTGGCTTGCTCTTGGCGCCTCCTCTGCCTGGGCTCTCACTTTGGCAGCACTTGAGGAGCCCTTCGGCTCACCGCTGCACTGTGGGAGCCCCTTTCTGGGCTGGCCAAGGCGGGAGCCAGCTCCCTCAGCTTGCAGGGAGGTGTGGAGGGAGAGGCGTGAGCAGGAACCAGGGCTGCGTGCGGAGATTGTGGGCCAGCTGGAGTTCCGGGTGAGCGTGGGCTTGGCAGCCCCACACTCAGAGCAGCCGGCTGGCCCTGCCGGCCCCAGGCAATGAGGGACTTAGCACCAGGCCAGCAGCTGCAGAGGGTGTACTGGGTCCCCCAGCAGTGCCAGCCCACGCACTGTACTCGATTTCTCGCCAGGCCTTAGCTGCCTTCCCACGGGGCAGGCCTCGGAACTGCAGCCCGCCATGCCTGAGCCTTCCCTCGCCTCCGTGGGCTCCTGTGTGGCCCGAGCCTCCCCAACGAGCGCCACCCCTTGCTCCACGGCGCCCAGTCCCACTGACCACCCAAGGGCTGAGGAGTGCGGGCACACGGCGTGGGACTGGCAGGCAGCTCCACCTGCAGCCCTGGTGCAGGATCCACTGGGTGAAGCCCGGTGGGCTCCTGAGTCTGGCGGAGATGTGGAGAACCTTTACATCTAGCTCAGGGATTGTAAATACACCAATCAGCACCCTGTGTCTAGCTCAGGGTCTGTAAATGCACCAATCGACACTCTGTATCTAGCTACTCTGGTGGGGCCTTGGAAAACATTTATGTCTAGCTCAAGGATTGTAAATACACCAATCAGCACTCTGTATCTAGCTCAAGGTTTGTAAACACACCAATCAGCACCCTGTGTCTAGCTCTTGGTTTGTGAGTGCACTAATCGACACTGTATCTAGCTACTCTGGTGGGGCCTTGGAGAACCTTTATGTCTAGCTCAGGGATTGTAAATACACCAATCAGCACTCTGTATCTAGCTCAAGGTTTGTAAACACACCAATCAGCACCTTGTGTCTAGCTCGAGGTTTGTGAATGCACCAACTGACACTCTGTATCTAGCTACTCTGGTGGGGCCTTGGAGAACCTTTATGTCGATACTCTGTATCTAACTGATCTGATGGGGACATGGAGAACCTTTATGTCTAGCTCAGGGATTGTAAACGCACCAATCAGCACCCTGTCAAAACAGACGACTCAGCTCTACCAATCAGCAGGACGTGGGTGGGGCCAGATAAGAGAATAAAGGCAGGCTGCCCTAGCCAGCAGTGGCAACCCGCTCGGGTCCCCTTCCACATTGTGGAAGCTTTGTTCTCTCGCTCTTTGAAATAAATCTTGCTACTGCTCACTCTTTGGGTCCACACTGCTTTTATGAGCTGTAACACTCACTGCGAAGGTCTGCAGCTTCACTCCTGAAGCCAGCAAGACCACAGGCCCATCGGGAGGAACGAACAACTCCAGACGCGCCGCCTTAAGAGCTGTAACACTCACCGCAAATGTCTGCAGCTTCATTCCTGAGCCAGTGAGACCACGAACCCACCAGAAGGAAGAAACTCTGAACATGTCCGAACATCAGAAGGAATGAACAACTCCAGACGCGCCACCTTAAGAGCTGTAACACTCACCGCGAGTGTCCGCGGCTTCATTCTTGAAGTCAGTGAGACCAAGAACCCACCAATTCTGGACACAATCTCATGGCACAAGAGAACTTAGGTATGGCAACAACAGAAGACCCAAACAATACCACATTCACATGTCACATTGCAACTTAGCCCATGAAAACCATTTATTCATTACATCAGAGAATACTGTTAACTTTGAAAGTTACTAGGTTTCACAGCTTTATCTTTAGCAGGTAAATTGATTCTGTTCTTATATTTGTATAGAAACTATGGGCCATATGGAGAAGTTTTTCTTTTATTTTAACACATGTAAGAAACATTAAAATAAAAACAATTTGAGTTCTCCTCAATGAACTCTACACGCGCACACGTGTGCACACACACACACACAAAATCCAGGCCCAGTGTTTTACCCATGATCTCTTCTAAACATTAAAGAAGATATAACACTTTTATACAAACTTTTCCAGGGAAGAGAAAAAGGATAATAGGCATTTCCAATTTATTTTCTAAAGCCAGTATAACCTTGACTGAAAAGAACATTACCCAAAAAGAAAATTGCAAACCTATCACTCTCATGAACAAAGATGCAAAAATTCTAAACAAAATACTGCATTGTCAAATTGAATAAAAAGGGATTTTTCATTACTTAGGTTTGTGAATCATATAGAGTAACTAGACACTTATATTAGAACAACACTATGTTGCATTTTTTAATTGTGAATGTTAGTACATTTAATGAGGAAAATGTACTTTAAAAGTTAACAGTAGCTTTTTCCCAGGGAAAGTATTATTTTTTGTTTGACAAAACACCTTGATAGATCATGGTTCTGCAAGGCGGAGATGTGAAACAAAGAGAAAGCTAACTGTTGCAAATAATAAAGAAAAAGATGGAGTTCCTTTGGCAGCCAAAAGAAGACATGAGGCTATTAGGCTAAAAAGGTTGAGGCTGAAAGAGAGAGCAAGAGGTTCAGCAACTTGGTCATGTGAGGCAAGAAAATCACTAGTATACATTCCTGACAATGGATATGTCCAATGGACTTGCGAAAACAAAGGTGTCTAATATTCCATGTTAAGTTGTTTTGCTATGGTATAAGCTGCCACTCTATCACCCTCTAAACTTTGGGCAAAATTCTTCTAACTGCATTGTGATGGAAGCACTTTACAGAAATCTGGGAGTAGAGGCTCTGCTCTACATTTGAACCAAAACAAGGTAGAAAAACAGAACAGCCACAGGAGATGAGAAGTGAATTGAAGAGTTCTGTGAGCAAAGAAAATTTGAACAAGAACTGCTGCAATCTACAGGAATGTACACAAATCTTGGAGAGGGCACTGTAGATGGGACCTTTAAGCATTTTGATTTTAATATCAAGAACAAGATGATTTTTTTGAGGTGAGGACAATATTTGGGTTAAATATACGTAAGAATAATACAAATGTTTACTGAGTTCTTAATAGGTATCAGGCAGTTTTACCAAGCCCTTTGCATGTATTAACCTGTGTAATTTCTACAACTGTGTAACTTGAACAAGTTACCTAAACCTGGTTGTGCCTCATCTGTAAAATGGAAATAATTATTGTGCCTCATAAGAGTTGTCACACAATTCGTATGCAATATAGTTGGGATTTGAACTGAGAGAGTTGACTTACCAGAGCCAGTGTTCTTACCTGTAAAGTCACACTGCCTCTTAAAAATGCTATGTCTTCACTTTTCTTTTGGGGACGCAGTCCTACACTAAAACAGACAAACAAAACAAAACAAAAAACATTCTTGTTGGCTTCATAAAATCCTGAGTTATATCCCAACTAATATTGCATTGGATCAGAACTTTATCTTTTGCATGGACTGCCCCTGGCTAGTCTCCTTGCTTCCAGTCCTAGCTCTCTCAAATCCTTCTGACATTGATTACTCTAAATGTAATAGTTTATACACTGATTAGTTGAAAACACAAATAGTGTGGGTCAGTATCTGGCCTGAGTAGTTATTATCTGATTATCTCAGTAAAGACTTTGGCAATCAAGAGTATGTTAGACCAAGTAAACATCAAGGTCACCTGACAGATCTCTTTTAATGAAGCTTATTCTGTATTTATTGCTGTCACACTCTGCTCTCTCTCTTCTTACAGCTGGGCACTAGAACACTGCTAGAAAGTCATACTTCTCCACCAGTGTGTGTTTTCCCGTTCTGCCCTTCACTCTTTTCGTTTCCTTTGGTCAGTAACTTCTCTGTATTCCGTTACCATCCTCAAGAACCTAACATACTCGCTCTCCTCTCATTAGTAGCCAATGACATTGCTCCCTACTTTACCAGGAAACTGCAGCAAGCAACACTAAGCTGGTCCACCTCCTGCTACCCCTGGAGTCAATTGGTGGTGACACTGTTCACCCAAGAGTCAGATAGGGAATGGTCCTTGATTCCTCATCAATCCTCATCCAGTTGACTACCAACCCTTTCCTAGCACCTCCCAAATGATAATTCCTTCTAACACTGATTTGGGGTGTCCTTATCATCTTTTAGAAAACTACTGCCATAACTCATCTCCTGGTCTCCCTGCATCCAGTATTTCCCCTTTCAAATTTATGATCCAGCCTTTTGATCAATTCAAATCCAATTACTCCCATGCCATGCTGCCTTGACTGCCCTATAACCATTTTTATATAGAGGATAAAATGTAAGCTAAGTTATTCTTTCTCTTTCTCCAGTACTTTATTGGCAATTGTATCATCAACTTTATGGATTTTAAAGCCACTCCTGTTTTTCAGCCATTTGGAATCAGAGCAAGATAAAGAGGGCTGGTATCTTAAAACTATTTTTGCTTAATGGCTGGATTATCTTTATAACTCTCAGCCCCCTGCTTCAGAATGAGAGAGAAGAAGGCAGCAGAAATAGAAAAGGAAATATTTGTTTTGTCCTGTTTTGTTCATTTTCAGGAACTTAGGATCCGGCGATGGTGGAACAGACATGGTACCTTGCACTCCTCAGCTAATAACTTACATAGCTGGCATACAACAAACTGAGGCTAATTAATAGACACATTTAAGTAAAAACATGGCATTTGATCAAAGAAAGTTACCAAAAAAATTATTTTCTTTTGTATGAGCCATGTAATATTCAAGTCAAGTTGCTTTTGTGGTGTTTTAATGTATTCTGTCACCTTTGGGTTAGAATGTCTCTGCTGCTGAGCTCGTTTGCACACGCCTGTGCAGTCACAAGTTGTGCTAGATGTGCATGATTGGCGTTAACACCACATATTTTGGAGACTTGTCATGTCTGAAAACAGGAGCTTCGTATTCTGGTGGATTGAGGCACGTATCTGCTTGTTTCCGTTCACTTTTTCCTTCCCAAAAGGCTTAGCAACTCAAGGAAACTTGACAGCTCATTATTTAGGAACTTGGAAGAAGTGTTGAAGCTGGCAAGACTGAGCCTGTCTCCTCCACAATGCCTGCCTCCCTAATCCTCCATTCAGTTTCATTCAGTTACACAGATACTTATTAATTGACCTAGGTACAAAGGACTAGGCTGGACACCCCAGGGAAGAGAGGAGCATGATACAATTCCTGCTACAGAAGTCATAGGCATATTCCACAAATACCTATAAGGTACAAAGAAGTGTTGTGAGAGCTGCACAAAGTGCTATGTGGGAGGACCAAGGTAAAGGGAGGACACCCTTAATGCTTAAGGCACCACTGTGGACAGCTGCAGTCAGCCCAGTACTGCTCTTTACAGCTGAGCAGGGTACTCATCTGAGAGCTTTTTCTTATTTGGAAAATGAGGAAATCTATCCTATGTCAAAGAGTTAGACCGACAATTAAATACAATATTTTATGTGAGTTTCCTCAGCACAAAACCCAAAAGGTAACAGGAGCTTAGCAAATGTTAGTTTCTTTTGCTTTGATAGTATCTTTGAGATGGACTCTCCTCAAAATTGATGGGAGATTTACAGGTGGGGATGGGGTGTGGAGATGGGCGTGAGAGGACACACAGGTGGGGAAAACAGATTTTGTTCAGAAAAGAGTGAATACTCCAGTTTTACTACAGAGGAGTAAGGAGACGGACTTGGAAGGATAAGTTGGGGGTCACCCTGAGGGGACAGAGATGTCTGGAAGGGCAGTATGTGCCACGGTGAAGCCTGGACTTTGGAGCCAGACTGTTTAGGTCCAAATCCTGGCTCTACCACACTTTTTCACTGTGAAACCCAGAGCAGGCTACTAACTCCCTGTGCCTTAGTTTCTTTATTTATCAAATGGGGTTAATAAGAATATCTCTGCCAGATTCCTCTCCTGTGGATTAAAAGGGTTAAAATCTGTAAACAATTAGAATTGTGCCTGGTATTTTATATTAATGGTATTTTATATTAATTATATACTGTACCTGTATAGTAAATATTAATACCCAATAGATACTCACCAGCTCTTATGAGCAGGCTGAAATATTCGTCATGAAGTCTCATGGCCAGAAGGCATGCTGTGAGTGCATACCATTCAGAGGAAATTGGGTCCGCCTTTACTATGGAAAATGGTGCTTTCTAATCTGAGAAATGGCCTGACTCTTTACCTGATGGGCATAATACGGAGGTTTCTTAGCAAAAGATAAAGAACAGGTGTGAACTCCTCCCATAGACTTCCTGCTCTTTGAATCATACCTGCAAGCCCCTTCAACTCCGTAAGAGTCTCCTCAACTCCATAAGGGTCTCCAGTTTGCCCCAGTGACCATCTGGGACTCCCAGCCAACAGCTAGCATTACCCCTTTCTGCTTGCAGATGATTGGAGGAGCATTTATATAATGCTGGGTGGAAAGATGACTGAGTGACCAGAGACAAGCTTGAGTAACAATGGTTCAAGTTTGTGAACTAAAAACCTTGCTTTCACAAAGAAACTAACTACCAGAGACCCTGGGCTCAGGGATTAGAGATCTGTGTAAACAAACCCTAGCCCCTGATCCCAGCTTGGTCGCACTCCAGAGGCTGGCTGTCTGGAGGATCCTCCCAAACAGGGAGATTTTCTGGAGGCCTGGAAAGCCCCTGAGCAGCCTCCCCTGAGATATTATCTTCAGCTGATAGGCATATTTGTGGAGTAACATTATGCCCTTTGGGTTAAGAGCAGGTATTGCCACTTGAGAAAGAAACAGGTAATTGGAATTAATACTTTTGCTTTCAGAAAATCCATTATGAGAGAAATTCAATCCACATGGCTTAGAGAAGCAATAATACATTCAATGCGAACACCAGACCTAATCTCCCAGCAAAGGGAAGAAATTAAGAGGGAAACAATGTGTACATTTGTGTAAATTCTGTGTGTAAGTATATGTGCGTGTACTATAACTCTTTGGTGGAATGGATGACTATGAATTTCACAACTTCAGAGTAGGCAGATGGTACAAGATTTATTGGGGAAACATGTAACCCAAGGATCAGAAAGAAGAGGTTTGGAGACCTGTGCCTTTTCAGAACCCCTGAGGCTCAGGAGTTGGAACCCAGGGCAGTGTAGCCAGACACACAGTGAATTTGCATTGCTGGGAAAGGACCCTGAACTCCTGCTATCAAACCTTATGGTATAAACTTGAAAGTGGATTAGTTGGGAGACCAAACATCTTCAGACTCAGGTGTTAAGCAGGCTGCACTTAAGTGCTTGCTGATTAGGGGAGTGCTGAGAAGTGCCATCTGACCAGGTCCGGTGGACTTTGAGGGCCCATGGGAATTCACAGCCCCTTGAGCTGTGGGAAAGAAGTCACCAATCCAGAGATCACCATTTATTTGGCAAATTGGGCTCAGGTACAGCCCCTCCCACTGGGAATGAGGGATGTTCAGTCCCAGTCAGTTTGTTAACCCACAGATCACTCTGGGGTCATTCCACAAACCTCATCCTTGGACCCCACACACTAGAGAACCACGAGTTTTGATCTTGGAGGGAGAGTGTCTGAGCTGTGTTCTCATTCTGACAGCCAGGGCAAGGGTGGATTGAGAAGGAGGAGCCAGGAACTCACAGCAGCATTTGGGGATTCACATAACCTGTGACACTTTCCTTCTGGGTGTTTGAGATGGTGAAAAGTCCAAAAATCACATCCTCTAAAAACAGTTAAAAATACTTTAGAGTGTTTAGTTTAGAGGGATGGGCTCAAGTTTAGTGGTCACACAGAAGAAAAAGTAGACTTCTGTGTAATTCCAGAGAGCAGACCTAATAAGAACAAACAAATTTTACCTCAGTAGCAAAGGACATGAAAACACAGTTGGAACTGCCCAGAAATGAAGTGATCTCTTTCATAAGAATGAGTTCTCTATTACTGGAGGTATTGAAGCAGAGATTCAAGACCATCTGTCAACTATTGTGTAAGTGGGATTTCTGCTTTGGGATGTGGTTGAAGTAAGCAAAGGAGGCTTATCTTTGATGAACACTCAACCAAGGTTGGTTTTTGCTCTTTTAATAGCCCAAACTCTTCCATGGCTTTCATGTTGCTTCCTAAGACCCCAGAAAGTTAAGGAGTTTTGGTTTTGTTTTCAGGCTTTACAAAGGACCTTAAGGATCATGTAGCTTAACCTCACTTTGTTTTATAGATAAGAGACTGGTGTACAACTGTCAGGTGGCTTCTAAGATGGTTGGTGTGTGGATGGTAGAGGAGCACTAATGCCCATGACCTGGGCTGTGATGGTTCCTAACTAGTCTGCTTCCATCTATTTTCTCCCCACTACTGTTTACCCTACACATATACCAAATTTATATTCCTAAAACATGGCTCTGATTATGTCATTGCTGTATTTAAACTATCTCAAAAACTCCCTGTACTCTCAACTTGTACTTGGAATTCTTTGTTACAGTATTTTAGATTCGACCTTGATTTTATCTCCAATTACAACCTTTCAACACCAGTTCTTTATACACACTGAGATGTCCTTTAAGTTAAAATGCTTTAAATGTAATGGGTTTGGGAAATAATAATTTATGTTTTAGATTATTTCTTGCCACATTCTTATTTTGTAGGGATTACTGATTATCTGGTTGTTGACCAGTATGTGACAAACCTCCAGGTTTTTTTTTTTTTTTTAATGTGCTATTCTTCTAGAAAATTAGCACAAGATACTATGGAACAAACATGTTTTGACCAATGCTGAGCTAAGGGAGCTTCACATGAAAGCCTATAAATATGAGGAGGAAAAACCTAGCCATAGCACATTTCCAACAATTTCTTAATAATTCCTCTTTTCTCAACCACAGAAATAAATCAGAGCCTTTAAAAGTTACCTTACAGATACCAGCTTCTCAGAAATTATTTTGCAGTTATGTGAGAGTATGTGCTTTCACAATGTCAACACCAACATCTTTGGTATTTTAAGAGGAAAAGTCAAGTCCACTGAAGGAATTTAACAGATTTTTCCAGAAACACTTAAGACATCTATAATTAGGTTTTAAAAGGAGTGACAGAATGTCTTGAATCACAAATTAATCTGAATTCAGGACAAGAATAACTTTAACTCTTACCCACTTTTATATGCCATTATTCCCATTAATGGCTGACAATCTATATTTCCCAATTTCCATGCCAAATGAGCTGAGCTTCCACTCTTTTGAGGATGAAAAACAGAATGACTTCTGAAGGATCTGCTATTTGCCAGTGTATCAATTAACTTTTGCTGCCTAACAGCTTACTACCAAAACTTAGTGGCTAAAAACAACATCTATTGAACTGTTAGAAGGTGATAGACCATCACTCAATATGTGAAACAAACAAAAAACATAAGGCTCGACTTATCGCTGACATGGTAGGGAAGAGCAATGCTGATCAAGCCATCTCTCCTAGCTGAGCAGTCTGCTGACCTCATAAAAGGTCTGGGGGATACATGGAGTTCAGAGATTGGTGGATTTTCAGGGTCATTATCTGAAACTCATTGTCGTCAAGTGAGTTAACATCACTTGTTGAACCACAGTTACTTGGGTGAGACTTTAGTTGATTGGTTGGCATACTCAGAGATGTGCTTCTTCTGGTGAATACATTCCTGATTGATGGATTTACAGAAATGAGGGGTTAATATTAACTGGTTGGGCTTGCAAAAGCATGTTCACTGAGGCACATTACAGTTGATCTATTTAATGTGTTTAAAATTGGTATGGTGGCTACCTGTCACTATAGCTATACAAAAACCAGAAATTTTATTTTTCTAAGAGGCAGACTTCAAAATGACTCTCAATGATACCTGCCTCCTGTTATGATGTCCTTGGATAATTCCTTCCCTTGAATAAGGGCTGCATTAGTAACTTGCTTCTAGCAAATACATTTGGCAGATGTGATGAAATATCACTTCCAAGACTGGGTTATAAAAAGACTGTGGCTTCTGCCTTCAGGGCTTCTTTCACTTGCTTTTGCTTGGATCTTTCTCTCTGGGAGAAGCAAGCTGCCATGATATAAGCAGCTCAGTGGCAGGGGGCCAAGGCAAGGAGGGGATGTGGCAAGGAACTGATATCTCCAGCCCAGCTGGAGAGGACCTGAAGTTCACCAAAGTCATGTGGGTGAGTTTGGAAGTGGATCCTTCCCCAGTCAAGTTTTGAGATGACTGCAGCTTCAGCCAACACCTTGACTTCAGCTTTATGAGAGACCTTGAGCCAGAGACATTCAGATAAGCCATGCCTGGATTCCTACCTATAGAATAGAAGATTTAAGATATAAAATATCCTATAGATAAATAGTCTATAGAATATAAGATATACGATAATAAATGTTTGTTACTTTAAGCTGTTAAGTTTGAGGGTGATTTATTACACAGCAATAGATAAGTAATACAGTGTGGGAACTTGCTTTAATACTCATGATCTAGCTTATGATTCTGTGAGTCAATTGGATAGTTGTTTTGGCCTGGGCAAGTTTGTCTGATCTTTTCTGAACATTCTCATGCATCTGTGGTAAGCTAGTGTATTTGTCGGTGACAGCATGATCTTGCATGGCCTCATCCAATTTGATGGCTGGCTGGCTGGTAGACAAGACCCCAGTTTTCTTCCATCTTTTAGTAGGTTAGCCCATGTTGTTCACTCAGTGGCCTGTCTCAGAATTCCAAGCCCAATAAGAAAGCGAACCCCAATGCACAAGTGCTTTTCAAGCATTTGTTTGCATTGTGTTTGCTAATGTCCCATTGGCCAAAGTCAGTCACATGACCAACCCATTATTCAAAGGATAGGGATATAGACCAACCCTCTTGAAGGAAAGATCTGCAACATCACATAATAAGAGAATGGAGGCAGAGAGGCAAGGAATTTGTAGCCATTTTAATAATCTCTCATACAGAGAATAACAACCATAAATAACACTTTCATCTTTCTTCCATTTCCCAAGGAAGAAAAGAGATGAACACCTTAGTCACTACTAAACAATTATAACTAAACTAGAAAGAGTTCATAGAAGTGAAAGTTAAGGAATTATAGGGCTGCTGTAAAAAAAGAATAGACGAGCAAAAATATGTCATTTGGATAAGAAATATGTCATTTGGATAAGTGGAGATTCTAGAAGAGTCTATACATATAGTGTTTGCAAATATAAGAATATACATATAAACATGGCCATGAAAACACAAAGCTAAATTTGGCCTGCACATAAAGAAACCCATCTTCCAAAGGGATTTGTCCAGGTTATTGCAAAACAACTCTCTTGCATTAATAAACTTTGGGAATTGCGTTGCAATAACCCTCATTTTGGAACTACGTGGCATGTTTCCTGGATTCATGCCTAAGGATCAGTGTCACCTCCACATTTAGGGCCTAATAAGACTGTAGAAAGGATTCCAATAAGTCATCCTTTAAGAGATTCATCTAACCTATTGATATCTTTAGGTTTTCTCCCTAGTTGACTATATAACTTTAGTGATCCAAATGCATAGGCACTATTTAAATTATAATCTGAGTCATATCTATTTTCCCAAGTTGCCACTGAGACTTTCAAATGTTTTAGAGCCTTATTTATTTGTTTTGTTTTCTGAGTTCTTATCCAATCAACCACTTATACTAGTTCTTAATAAACCATTCCCATTTTACCATGCCAGCTTTCACTTGAACAAGATGGCTTCTCTATATGTTTTGTGCTTATCATCATTGCAGAGAAAGTGAATTCCAACCCCTTGCATAGCAGAAGGTCAACAAATGATCTTGAAATTCACCACAAGAAAAAAAATATGTTATTGGATTCACATTTACAAACTTACAAAGGCAGGTTTTTACCTTCATATTTATTATACTAAAAGGTTGTTTGAAATTAAGAATTATATATAGTTTAGTATGAGGCTGAATCATTAAATTCAGTTGTATAATAACTGATTATTATAACAACTCCTTCCTAACACTTTCTAAAATTTCCAGTGATTATTATATAAAACAAAGCAATATTATTTATAGGTAGAAATGAAGTTTGTGATTCATTCTATAAAAAGCTGGGCAATCAGTTCCTTTTCAGAAAAATAACTTGAGTTCAATTCCTTTCTTTCTTTTCTTTTTTTTTTTTTTTTTTGAGACAGACAGTCTTGCTCTATTGCCAGGCTGGAGTGCAGTGGCACAATCTCGGCTCACTGCAACCTCTGCCTCCCGAATTCAAGTGATTCTCCTGTCTCAGCCTCCTGAGTAGCTGGGATTACAGGCATGTGCCACCATGCCGAGCTAATTTTTGTATTTTTAGTAGAGACGGGGTTTCACTATGTTGGCCAGGATGGTTTTGATCTCCTGACCTCGTGATCGGCCCGCCTTGGCCTCTCAAAGTGCTGGGATTACAGGCGTGAGTCACTGCACCCAGTTGAGTTTAATTCCATTTTTATGGGGACATATGTTAGATTGAACTGTTCCTGAGACTATCTTTTCCAGAAATATAACACATTGTGTGAATTAAAGAGTACTTTATACCCTGCCAGTTAGGATTTGTTTTGTCTATAGATATAGGGTCTTAACGGCAGAGAAGAAAGAGGTTCACTGACTTTTATTTAGAAATTACAGGTTTTTAAGAATGCTCCTTTATGTCTGTTTCATAGTAGAATCATTCTTAAAAGATGTCCATGCAGCCCATACTGTAAGGTCGATAATATAAAAACATAGATTTCGATAACATCTACCTTAAACTAAACGATATTGAATTCCACATAATAGTTATTTTTGTACATGGTATATTATATATTTTATGTGCTTTTGCTGTATTATATTTTTATGTGTATTTAGTGCTAAAAAATAAGATCAAGAAGTTGGTGGAGACATATATAATCAGAATTTTCCAGTGGTTTCTTGTTCATCAATTCAGATGCGATTCAAATATCTTATCAAAGCCATATGGTTAATATTTCTATAGCAATTTAGAATTACAAATAATTTTCTCATTTTCTTTTACAATAGCCTTACAATGGCTATTATAAAAAAAAAAGACAAAAACAACAACAACAATATTTTACAGAGGAGAAATTTGATTTTTTTACAAAAACCCCATTTTACAGAGGAGGAATCTGATTTTCATAGGGTTATGGCTTGTCCCAAATAACTCAGCCAGTGATAATCAGGACCACATTTAGGTCTTCTGGCTCCATATCACATTCTTTCCATTTTATCACATACCTTTATAGTATCTTTACCCCCAAACCTCCCATAACCATTTATTTCCCATGTACAAAAATCACTGGATCCATCTATGAGACCAACACATGAGAAACACAAGCTCTATGTGTGCTCTCTGTCCTTAAGCAATTAAACAGCCCAGAGGGCCTTCCCCGTTTCACTTTATTCACTTCACTTGTTAATTAATCAAAGGCATCTTGAAGTTATAAAAAGTCACTGGTTGGGGGGTGGAGCCAAGATGGCCGAATAGGAACAGCTCCGGTCTTCAGCTCCCAGCCCCAGCGACACAGGAGACGGGTGATTTCTGCATTTCTGCTTGAGGTACCGGTTTCATCTCACTAGGGAGTGCCTAACAGTGGGTGCAGGACAGTCGGTGAAGCGCACTGTGCGCCAGCCGAAGCAGGGCGAGGCATTGCCTCACTCGGGAAGCGCAAGGGGTCAGGGAGTTCCCTTTCCTAGTCAAAGAAAGGGGAAACAGATGGCACCTGGAATATCGGGTCAGTCCCATCCTAATACTGCGCTTTTCCAGTGGGCCTGGAAAACGGCACACTAGGAGATTGTGTCCCGCACCTGGCTTGGAGGGTCCTATGCCCACGGAGTCTCGCTGATTGCTAGCCCAGCAGTCTGAGATCAAGCTGCAAGGCGGCAGCGAGGCTGGGGGAGGGGTGCCCGCCATTGCCCAGGCTTGCTTAGGTAAACAAAGCAGCCAGGAAGCTCGAACTGGGTGGAGCCCACCACAGCTCAAGGAGGCCTGCCTGCCTCTGTAGGCTCCACCTCTGGGGGCAGGGCACAGACAAACAAAAACTCAGCAAGAACCTCCACAGACTTAAATGTCCCTGTCTGACTGACAGCTTTGAAGAGAGTAGTGCTTCCCCCAGCACGCAGCTGGAGATCTGAGAACGGACAGACTGCCTCCTAAAGTGGGTCCCTCACCCCTGAGCAGCCTAACTGGGGGGCACCCCCCCAGTAGGGACAGACTGACACCTCATTCAACCGGGTACTCCTCTGAGACAAAACTTTCAGACGAACTATCAGACAGCTGAATTTGTGGTCTCACGAAAATCCGCTGTTCTGCAGCCACCGCTGCTGACACCCAGCCAAACAGGGTCTGGAGTGGACCTCTAGTAAACTCCAACAGACCTGCAGCTGAGGGTCCTGTCTGGTAGAAGGAAAACTAACAAACAGAAAGGACATCCACACCAAAAACCCATCTGTACGTCACCATCATCAAAGACAAAAAGTAGATAAAAACACAAAGATGGGGAAAAAACAGAGCAAAAAAACTGGAAACTCTAAAAAACAGAGCACCTCTCCTCCTGCAAAGGAACGCAGTTCCTCACCAGCAACGGAACAAAGCTGGATGGAGGATGACTTTGATGAGTTGAGAGAAGAAGGCTTCAGACGATCAAACTACTCTGAGCTACGAGAGGAAATTCAAAACAATAGCAAAGAAGTTAAAAACTTTGAAAAAAAATTAGAAGAATGGATAACTAGAATAACCAATGGAGAGAAGGGCTTAAAGGGGCTGATGGAGCTGAAAGCCAAGTTTCGAGAACTACGCGAAGATTGCAGAAGCCTCAGTAGCAGATGCAATCAACTGGAAGAAAGGGTATCGCTGATGGAAGATGAAATGAATGAAATGAAGAGAGAAGAGAAGTTCAGAGAAAAAAGAATAAAAAGAAATGAACAAAGCCTCCAAGAAATTTGGGACTATGTGAAAAGACCAAACCTACGTCTGATTGGTGTACCTGAAAATGATGGGGAGAATGGAACCAAGTTGGAAAACACTCTGCAAGATACTATCCAGGAGAACTTCCCCAATCTAGCAAGGCAGGCCAGCATTCAGATTCAGGAAATACAGAGAACGCCACAAAGATACTCCTCGAGAAGAGCAACTCCAAGACACATAATTGTCAGATTCACCAAAGTTGAAATGAAGGAAAAAATGTTAAGGGCAGCCAGAGAGAAAGGTCGGGTTACCCACAAAGGGAAGCCCATCAGACTAACAGCTGATCTCTCAGCAGAAACTCTACAAGCCAGAAGAGAGTGGGGGCCGATATTCAACATTCTTAAAGAAAAGAATTTTCAACCCAGAATTTCATATCCAGCCAAACTAAGCTTCATAAGTGAAGGAGAAATAAAATACTTTACAGACAAGCAAACGCTGAGTGATTTTGTCACCACCAGGCCTGCCCTAAAAGAGCTCCTGAAGGAAGCACTAAACATGGAAAGGAACAACCGGTACCAGCCACTGCAAAAACATGCCAAATTGTAAAGACCATCGAGGCTAGGAAGAAACTATAGCAACTAACGAGCAAAATAACCAACTAACATCATAATGACAGGATCAGATTCACACATAACAATATTAACATTAAATGTAAATGGGCTAAATGCTCCAATCAAAAGACACAGACTGGCAAACTGGATAAGGAGTCAGGACCCATCAGTGTGCTGTATTCAGGAAACCCATCTCACGTGCAGAGACACACATAGACTCAAAATAAAGGGATGGAGGAAGATCTATCAAGCAACTGGAAAACAAAAAAAGGCAGGGGTTGCAATCCTAGTCTCTGATAAAATAGACTTTAAACCAACAAAGATCAAAAGAGACAAAGAAGGCCATTACATAATGGTAAAGGGATCAATTCAACAAGAAGAGCTAACTATCCTAAATATATATGCACCCAACACAGGAGCACCCAGATTCATAAAGCAAGTCCTCAGTGACCTACAAAGGGACTTAAACTCCCACACAATAATAATGGGAGATTTTAACACCCCACTGTCAGCATTAGACAGATCAACGAGACAGAAAGTTAACAAGGATATCCAGGAATTGAACTCAGCTCTACATAAAGTGGACCTAATAGACATCTACAGAACTCTCCACCCCAAGTCAACAGAATATACATTTTTTTCAGCACCACACCACACCTATTCCAAAATTGACCACATAGTTGGAAGTAAAGCTCTCCTCAGCAAATGTAAAAGAACAGAAATTATAACAAACTGTCTCTCAGACCACAGTGCAATCAAACTAGAACTCAGGATTAAGAAACCCACTCAAAACCGCTCAACTACATGGAAACTGAACAACCTGCTCCTGAATGACTATTGGGTACATAATGAAATGAAGGCAGAAATAAAGATGTTCTTTGAAACCAACGAGAACAAAGACACAACATACCAGAATCTCTGGGACACATTCAAAGCAGTGTGTAGAGGGAAATTTATAGCACTAAATGCCCACAAGAGAAAGCAGGAAAGATCCAAAATTGACACCCTAACATCACAATTAAAAGAACTAGAAAAGCAAGAGCAAACACATTCAAAAGCTAGCAGAAGGCTAGAAATAACTAAAATCAGAGCAGAACTGAAGGAAATAGAGACACAAAAAACCCTTCAAAAAATTAATGAATCCAGGAGCTGGTTTTTTGAAAAGATCAACAAAATTGATGGACCGCTAGCAAGACTAATAAAGAAGAAAAGAGAGAAGAATCAAATAGATGCAATAAAAAACGAAAAAGGGGATATCACCACCGATCCCACAGAAATACAATCTACCATCAGAGAATACTACAAACACCTCTATGCAAATAAACTAGAAAATCTAGAAGAAATGGATAAATTCCTCGACAAATACACCCTCCCAAGACTAAACCAGGAAGAAGTTGAATCTCTGAATAGACCAATAACAGCTTCTGAAATTGTGGCAATAATCAATAGCTTACCAACCAAAAAGAGTCCAGGACCTGATGGATTCACAGCTGAATTCTACCAGAGGTACAAGGAGGAACTGGTACCATTTCTTCTGAAACTATTCCAATCAATAGAAAAAGAGGGAATCCTCCCTAACACATTTTATGAAGCCAGCATCGTCCTGATACCAAAACCTGGCAGAGACATAACCAAAAAAGAGAATTTCAGACCAATATCCTTGATGAACATTGATGCAAAAATCCTCAATAAAATACTGGCAAACCGAATCCAGCAGCACATCAAAAAGCTTATCCACCATGATCAAGTGGGCTTCATCCCTGGGATGCAAGGCTGGTTCAACATACGCAAATCAATAAGTGTAATCCAGCATATAAACAGAACCAAAGACAAAAACCACATGATTATCTCAATAGATGCAGAAAAGGCCTTTGACAAAATTCAACAACCCTTCATGCTAAAAACTCTCAATAAATTAGGTATTGATGGGACGTATCTCAAAAGAATAAGAGCTATCTATGACAAACCCACAGCCAATATCATACTGAATGGGCAAAAACTGGAAGCATTCCCTCTGAAAACTGGCACAAGACAGGGATGCCCTCTCTCACCGCTCCTATTCAACATAGTGCTGGAAGTTCTGGCCAGAGCAATCAGGCAGGAGAAGGAAATAAAGGGTATTCAATTAGGAAAAGAGGAAGTCAAATTGTCCCTGTTTGCAGATGACATGATTGTATATCTAGAAAACCCCATTGTCTCAGCCCAAAATCTCCTTAAGCTGATTAGCAACTTCAGCAAAGTCTCAGGATACAAAATTAATGTACAAAAATCACAAGCATTCTTGTACACCAATAACAGTCAAACAGAGAGCCAAATCATGAGTGAACTCCCATTCACAATTGCTTCAAAGAGAATAAAATACCTAGGAATCCAACTTACAAGGGATGTGAAGGACCTCTTCAAGGAGAACTACAAACCACTGCTCAATGAAATAAAAGAGGATACAAACAAATGGAAGAACATTCCCTGCTCATGGGTTGGAAGAATCAATATCGTGAAAATGGCCATACTGCCCAAGGTAATTTATAGATTCAATGCCATCCCCATCAAGCTACCAATGACTTTCTTCACAGAATTGGAAAAAACTACTTTAAAGTTCATATGGAACCAAAAAAGAGCCCGCATCGCCAAGTCAATCCTAAGCCAAAAGGACAAAGCTGGAGGCATCACGCTACCTGACTTTAAACTATACTACAAGGCTACAGTAACCAAAACAGCATGGTACTGGTACCACAACAGAGACATAGATCAATGGAACAGAACAGAGCCCTCAGAAATGATGCCGCATAGCTACAACTATCTGATCTTTGACAAACCTGACAAAAACAAGAAATGGGGAAAGGATTCCCTATTTAATAAATGGTGCTGGGAAAACTGGCTAGCCATATGTAGAAAGCTGAAACTGGATCCCTTCCTTACACCTTATACAAAAATTAATTCAAGATGGATTAAAGACTTACATGTTAGACCTAAAACCATTAAAATCCTACAAGAAAACCTAGGCAATACCATTCAGGACATAGGCGTGGGCAAGGACTTCATGTCTAAAACACCAAAAGCAATGGCAACAAAAGCCAAAATTGACAAATGGGATCTCATTAAACTAAAGAGCTTCTGCACAGCAAAAGAAACTATCATCAGAGTGAACAGGCAACCTACAGAATGGGAGAAAATTTTTGCAAACTACCATCAGAGTGAACAGGCAACCTACAGAATGGGAGAAAATTTTCGCAACCTACTCATCTGACAAAGGGCTAATATCCAGAATCTACAATGAACTCAAACAAATTTACAAGAAAAAAACAAACAACCCCATCAAAAAGTGGGCAGAGGACATGAACAGACACTTCTCAAAAGAAGACATTTATGCAGCCAAAAAACACATGAAAAAATGCTCATCATCACTGGCCATCAGAGAAATGCAAATCAAAACCATAATGAGATACCATCTCACACCAGTTAGAATGGCCATCATTAAAAAGTCAGGAAACAGGTGCTGGAGAGGATGTGGAGAAATAGGAACACTTTTACACTGTTGGTGGGACTGTAAACTAGTTCAACCATTGTGGAAGTCAGTGTGGCGATTCCTCAGGGATCTAGAACTAGAAATACCATTTGACCCAGCCATCCCATTACTGGGTATATACCCAAAGGACTATAAATCATGCTGCTATAAAGACACATGCACACGTGTGTTTATTGCAGCACTATTCACAATAGCAAAGACTTGGAACCAACCCAAATGTCCAACAACGATAGACTGGATTAAGAAAATGTGGCACATATACACCATGGAATACTATGCAGCCATAAAAAATGATGAGTTCATGTCCTTTGTAGGGACATGGATGAAACTGGAAAACATCATTCTCAGTAAACTACCGCAAGGACAAAAAACCAAACACCGCATGTTCTCACTCATAGGTGGGAATTGAACAATGAGAACACATGGACACAGGAAGGGGAACATCACACTCCGGGGACTGTTGTGGGGTGGGGAGAGAGGGGAGGGACAGCATTAGGAGATATACCTAATGCTAAATGACGAGTTAATGGGTGCAGCAAACCAACACGGCACATGGATACATATGTAACAAACCTGCACATCTGCACACTTAAAGTATAATAATAATAATAAAAAAAAGAAGACATGGCACTTCCCAGGAATCTGCAACATCCCAACAGGTGATTATCCAGCCTCTTCTTGAACACCTCAGTGTTGCAAGGTCATCTTAATAACTCTGGAGGGAGATCATTTCATTATTGGACAACTCTAACTGTAGGAAGTTCTCCAATTAGACTGTATGACACTTAAAAGCAGGATCCATTTTTGTCTTTTTCAAACGACATTCCTGGTGTCTAGCAGGAGAGAATCATTAAATATGTTTTTGAGTGATTGAATGATACTGACATAAATCTTCCTTCTTACAATATTTGTCTTATTATTCTAACTCTGTTCTCTAGGCAGAAGTTAAATAATTTTCCCAGTGGGTATCCAGTGGGCAAGGCTCCCAGGAAACAAAACAAAATCCAGATACATTTTTAAAAATTGAAATGTAATTTAAACAACATGACATTCACCCATTTAAAATGTGCTACTTGGTGGTTTTTAACTGATTCACAAAGTCGTACAGCCATTACCAGTATCTAATTCCAGAACATTTTCATCACCCCAAAGAGAAACCCCATACTCATTGGCAGTTACTCGCTCCCCATTCACTCTCCCCTCAATCCCTGGCAATCACTTTTTGCTCTATGATGTTGCCTATTCTGAGCATTCCATACAAATGAAATCATGTGATATGTGGCCTTTTGTCCCTGGCACCTTCACTTGGCATAATGTTTTCAAGGTGCATCCATGTTGTAGCATGTATCAGTACTTCATTCCACTTATGAAATATAATAGTCCATCACATAAACATAATACATTTTATTTATTTATTCATCAGTTAATGGGCATTTGGGTTGGCTACCATAAATAAGGCTTCTATTAATATGAACACTCCTGTACAAGATTTGTGTGGACATGTTTTTAGTTCTCTTGGGAATATAGCTAAGGTTGGAACTGCTAGCATATATGGTGACTCTGTTTAACATTCTAAGGAAACATTCAACTATTAAAAAAATTGTTATATCATTTTACAATCTCATCAGCAGTGTATGAGGGCTCCAATTTCTCCATATTCTCATTAACGCCTGTTGCTTTCCTTTAAAACATTACAACCATCCTAATGGATGTGAAGTGGTATCTCATAGGGTTTTGATATGCATTTCCCTGATGACTAATGATGTCATGCATCTTTTCATTTATTTATTGACCGTTTGTATTTCTTCTTTGGGGAAATATCTATTCAGATTTTTTGCCTATTTAAAAAATTTGGTTGTCTTTATTGTTGAGTTGTAAGAGTTCTTATGTATTCTGGATAAAAATCCTCTATCAGATATATAATTTGCAAACATTTATCCCATTCTGTGACTTGTCTTTTCACTTTCTTGATGGTGTCATTTGAAGCAAAAATATTTTTAATTTTCATAAAGTCCATTTATCAATTTTTTCTCATTGTTCATACTTCCGTGTCAGAGGTAATAAACCATTGCCTAATCAAAGGCACGAAAATTTACTCTTATGTTTCCTTTGAAACGTTTTGTAACTTTAAGTCTTACATTTGTCTATGATCCATTTTGAGTTAATTTTTCTACATGATAATGTGGTAGGGGTCCAACTTCATTCTTTTGCTTGTGGATATCCATATGTCCCAGAAACATTTATTGAAAATACTCTTCTTTCCCACTGAATCATGTTGACATCCATATCAAAAATTAGTTACCATAAATGTTAAGTTTATTTATGGACTCCCAATTCTATTGCATTAATGTATAAGTCTATCCTTATGCAACTAACACACTGTCTTGATTACTGTAACTTTTTAATACATTTTGAAATTAGGAACTTTCAAAACTCTATTCTTTTTCAAGATGGTTTTGGCTGTTCTGGGTCCCTTGCATTTTCGTATGGGATTTACAAACAACTTGTCAATTTCTACATAAAGAAAGACAGCTGGGATTTGATAAAGATTACATCGCATCTGTAGGTCAGTTTGGAGAATATTGCCATCCTGACACTATTCAGTAATCCAACCCACTTACACAAGACAATACCATCTGTGAATAGAAATAATTTTATTTCTTCCTTTCTGATCCATCCAGATTAGGATGCCTCTATTTCTCTTTCTTATATAATTTCTCTGACTAGAATGTTCGGAACAATGCTGAAGAAGTGATGAGTAGAAACTCTTGTCTTGTTCCTAATCTTAGAAAGCTTTCAGTCTTTTACCATTAAGTATGTTAGCTGTGGGGTTTTCATACATGCTTTATATTATGTTAAGAAAGTTCCTGTATACTCCAAGTTTGTTGACTGTTTTTACTATGAATGGATATTGAACATTGTCTAATGCTTTTTCTGCATCTATTGAGATAATCTTTTTTTGTTCTTTATTCTATTAATATTGTGTGTTATATTTATTGATTTTCACATGTGGACCCAACCCTCCATTCCTGGGATCAGTTTCACTTGGTGATGATGTATATCGTTTGTATATATATACAATATATACAAGTATTTGGTCGAGGATTTTTGCATCTATGTTCATAAGGGATATTGGTCTGTAGTTTTCTTGGATGTCTTTGACAGGTTTTCACATCATGGTAATATTGGCCTCATATAATTAATGGAAAAATGTTCCCTCTTCCTCTTTTATTTGGAAGAGTTTGTGAAAGTTTGATGTTAATTTCCTTTAAACATTTGGTAGAAGTAACTGGTGAAGGCATCTGGGCCTGGGCATTTCCTTGTGGGAAGGTTTTTGATTACTATTCAATCTCAATCTCTTTAATTACTATAGTTTTTTTTCAAATTTTCTATTTCTCTTAGTCCCAGCAGTTTGTGTTCTAGGAATTTGTCAATTTTATCAATGTTAATTAATTTATTTGCATACAATTGTTTCCGTATAATCCTTTTTATTGCTGTAAGGTCAGTATGTCTCTGTTTTCTTACTAATTTTTAGTAATTTGAGTTGTATCTCTTTTTTTCTAAGCCAGTCTAGACAAAGGCTTGTCAATTTTGTTAATCTTTCCAAAGCACTAACTTTTGGTTTTGTTGATTTTTCTATTGATTTTGTATTTCATTTATTGTTGCTTTGTTGCTTCTATTTGTTTTAAGTTTAGTTTACTCTTCTCTTTCCAGTTTCTTAAGATGGTAGATTAGGTTGTTAATTTGAGATCTTTTTACTTTGATAGTATAGGCATTTAAAGTTACGCATGTCCCTCTACTCACTGCTTTAGCTGTGTCTCAAAAGTTTTGGTTTGTTTTGTTTTCATTGTAAAATGTTAAATCTGTGTTCATGGGCATATAATGTATAAAGATGTAATTTTTATGATAATAGATCACAAATTGGGGGAGGGAATGGAGCTTTATGGAAGCACGTGTTTGTATGCTATTGAAATTAAGATTTATAGTGTGGTTTCCTGCAGTTGTCTTTTATATACAATATTTATAATTTCATATATATTTACTTTTAGCAGTGCTCTTTATTTACTTTTAGCAGTGCTCTTTATTTCTTCAAATAGATTTAAGTTGCTGTTGAGTGTCCTTTCATTTCAGCTTGAAGTAATCCCATTAGTATCTCTTCAGGTTAGGTCTTCTAGTAACAAATTCTCTGTTTCTGTCTTGAAATGTCTCAATTTCTTCTTCTTTTTTGGCATATAGTTTTGTTGTTTGTAGAATTATTGGCTGACAGACTTTTTCTTTTATCACTTTGAATATGCCTATTCTGGCCTCCATGGTTTCTAATGAGAAATCAACTGTTAATCTACATGGTAGGTTGTTTCTCTTGCTTTAAGATTGTCTTTGTTTTTAGTTTTCAACAGATAATGATATGTATAGGTGTGGATCTCTTTTCTTATTCTACTTAAGAGTTTATTAAGCATCTTTGGTGTATTGATTAACGTTATTCATTAAATTTGGGAAGTTTTGTCCACTTTTTTTTTTTTTTTTTTGAGACAGAGTCTCACTGTGTCACCCAGGCTGGAGTGCAGTGGCATGATCTTGGCTCACTGCAACCTCCGCCTCCCGGGTTCAAGCAATTCCCCTGCCTCAGCCTCCCGAGTAGCTGGGACTACAAGTACGTGCCACCATGCCCAGCTAATTCTTGTGTGTTTTTAGTAGAGACGGGCTTTCACTGTATTAGCCAGGATGGTCTCGATCTCCTGACCTCGTGATCCACCCGCCTCAGCCTCCTAAAGTGCTGGGATTACACGCATGAGCCACTGCACCTGGCCTGTCCTCTGTTTCTTTACCAAATGTTCTGTCCCTTCCCTCTCCTTTTCTGGAACTCCCAGTATGGGTATGTTGCACTTTATAGTGCCCTATAGGTTTCTGAGACTCTTCATTCTTTATCACTCTTTTTTTCTGTCTCAAACTGAAAGATCTCAATTGATCTAGCTTCAAATTCACTGATTATTTCTTCTGCCAGCTCAAATCTGTTGAGCACCTTTAGTAAATTTTTCATTTGAGCTATTTTATTTTCATCTTCATACTTTCTATTTGGTTATTTTTCATATCTCATTATTGACATTCTCTATTTAGTGGGACCTCATTCTCATACTTCCAATTCTTTAGACATGGTTTCCTTAGTTCTCTGAACACATTTTAAATAGCCAGTTTAAAATCTTTGAGTAGTAAATCCAGCATCTGGACTTCTTCAGGGATAGTTTTAATTGATTGCTTTTTTCCACTGTGCATGGGTCTACTTCCTTGTTTTGTTGTATGCTTTATAACTTTTTGTATTCACCTGGATATTTTAAATAATATAATGTGGCACCTCAGAGATCAGAATCCCCAAGGTTTGTTATTGCTGTTATTGTTGTTTTATTTTGCTAGTGTTGATTGCTGAGTGACTTTCCTTACTTAAATCAATGAAGTAGCTATTTTTTGGTCACGTGTGGCCACTGAATTTTCTGCTCAGTCAGTTTGGTGGTCAGCTCATATATGGACAGAGATTTTCTTAAGTTATTTCAACCAATAAACCTTTGACAAGGGGATCTGTGTGCATGTTTGGGCACACCTTCAATACTCAGGCAAGCAATGTACAACCTTGACTTAGTCTTTACTTTTTGATTGCACGGAGTCTCAAAGTCAGTCAGAGGTGAGATCCTAGAGAGCTTAGGGCCTTCTTAGGTCTTCCCTGGACATGCATACAGCCCTGGACATGTGCATGGCCCTTCTAGAATATGTTGGAACTTTTCAAATTACCCTATGGACATCTTATTTCCCAACTTTCCCTTTTAATCACTTTGGTCAGCTTTTTGTTTTTCCCAACTCTTATTGGACTTAGACAGCTTCAATGCTAACATAATTGCTGCTCATTATTTTCAGCCACACCCTCATGGAAAAGGCTGCACACATAGAATGAGTTCTGAGACAGGTCAAATAAAGAAAAGCCTTGTGAGTGGGCATTTCCAGGAAACTTCCAGATTGGTCAAATAGTGACAATTTTCTGAGAATGGTTCTTTTGGCCAGCTCCAAACAATTCTGCCCACTAGGCTGCTGGTTTCCACCTGAGATAACAGAGATGGTGATTTTTCAAGCCTCCCAGCTGGGGAGAAGAGGATGGGAATAGGGCAATTTACAATATTAAAAATCTCACTGTTCTTATTCAGATTTGGCCATTGTTTTTTTTTTGGGGGGGTGTGCAGGGAAAAAAGGTCTTCAGACTGTTGCAAGCCTTTGATTAATACCCAGAGTTCTGAAAAAGTAGATTTTGACCATTTTTTTCCCCTTGGTCTCATTGCTTTTATGGAGGGATAGATTTTCTGGGATTCTTACCCATCCATTCCACTGACATCCTAGGTACACTTTTTTAAAAAGGAAGAAATTAAAGCAGATTCAGATCATGGACACTATTAAGAGATTAGAAGTGAAATTTGGGGTAGTGAGAGAATAGCATGAATGTGTTGGGAACTTGAAGGAGGTCGACATGAGGACTGTAAACCAGCCCTCAGCCCTTCAATGAGCACTATTTTACCAAACACTGTGACATCCTACTCTGCTCCTTTTTTCTCCATTCTTGCATTTCCCTCTCTCTCTCATCTCTGTCACCTTTCCCCACAGAAAGCCACTCTCTCTTCCTGGACTATGCTTCCATACTTTTCTATGTGCTTCACCCTCTTCCTAGAATTTCCTTCATTCTTTCCATAGTAATTTCATTCATTGCTTAAAATCTCACATACCCTTCTGGGAATCTTTATCCATCTTCCCTATGTGAAAGAAGTTATTTCCTCCTTTGCTTTCCATAAAATATTTTAAAACCTCATTTAATAAAAAAAGTCCTGAGGTAATGTTTCTTAATCTTTAATGTATAAAAGAGCATCCCAGGATGCTTGTTGAATGTGCAGATTCCTAGGCCACATCCACAGGAATACTGGATTCAGAGAGTCTGGGCTAAACTTCATGAATCTACATTAAAACAAAATATGATTATGATGCAGGTGGTGCATGAATCACATTTTTTTTTTTTTTTTTTTGAGACGGAGTCTCGCTCTTTCACCCAGGCTGGAGTGCAGTGGCGCAATCTCGGCTCACTGCAGGCTCCGCTCCCTGGGGTTCACGCCATTCTCCTGCCTCAGCCTCCCGCGTAGCTGGGACTACAGGCGCCCGCCACCTCACCCAGCTAATTTTTTGTATTTTTAATAGAGACAGGGTTTCACTGTGTTAGCCAGGATGGTCTTGATCTCCTGACCTCGTGATCCGCCCGCCTCGGCCTCCCAAAGTGCTGGGATTACAGGTGTGAGCCACTGCGCCCGGCCGCATGAATCACATTTTAAGACACAGAATTCTCTAACTGGTTCCCTGTTGAACTTCCTAGCAGAGTTGATATATAATAAGTACTTATTGAATTAAATTTGTAAAATTTTCCCCAAATATCAGTGTTAACATAGTGTCTTATATACATATGGCAAACCAAAAATATTTTGGAATGTATGGAAACCTATATTATATGCCCATGTTAGCCACACTTTACTTATAATCAGAATCACCTGGAGAATGTTTTAAAACTGGTGACTGTACTGTAGTTAGACAACCTTAACAGTGTCTATTCCGTAAGGCCCCACCCCCAGACCTGCTAAACAGGAGCCCACTTCTACATATGTCATCACCAAATCCAGCAGCTGGCCTCTTTCAACAAAAGCACTACATTTTCCTTCTCTTAAATATGTATTGTCCTTAAGGGGTCTGGAGTTATTTGTAATTTGCACCAAATAAATTTTCTTTATTTCCTCATAGCAACGTTGTTAATAATAGAAAATAATTGATATGACCCAAATATCCATTGATAGAATGCAAAAACCAACCGTGGAATATTCACATTATTCATTTTCATACCAGTAAAAATAAAATAAAGCTTAGATAAAGCTTTAGAATCATTGATAAAGCTTGGATAAAGCTCAGAATCATTAAAACATTGAGTAAAAAATGCAATTCTTAGAAGCTTACATATTGCATATCATTTTCATAAAGCTGGACAAACACCAAATAATATACATTTTGGACATATATAGTAATTCTATGAGCAAGGGAATGACAAAATTCCAGATTGCAGTGACCTCTGGGGTAGGACAAGTTGCAAACACATGGATGCAAATTATTGGGAATGTTCTAGCCCTGGAGCTGAATGGTTGGTTCACAGATGTTTTATTATCCTTTAAAACACACAAATATAATGTACAAGACACATTAAATATTTGAAGGTATAGGCAAACAAAAACAACAGGAGGAATGCAGTGTATGTCCAGACACATCCAGTATGCATGGATTCCCTGTACACACAGTGCTGTCTTCATTATGCATCATCATAGGAACACAGAGGGCTGTGGGGTGGCTACACCAGGAGGCAGAAGGACCTCAAACTGGAAGAAGGCATTCCTCCCTCTGAGCCTCAGTTTCTCTATACACAAAATAAAGGTGTGAACCCTACCAGGGATGACAAATGGCTGGCATACATATCATAGGTCTTGCCTTCATCACCCACTGCAGACCTGGCTAATAAATCACAGCACTTTTTCTCACAGAGCACACAGACAACTTTGGACTCCTCAGCTTGGCACTGCAGGCTGCCAGGGTTGATGGGTCAGCCATGGCACACCAAATGACACCCACTTGCTGATCCAGAGACTCCATCCAGTTTGAGTCTGAGAGTTTGGAAGCCCAGCCAGCAGACATTAGGCACCTAGCTGCCCCCCAGGAAGGAGTCCACAGGACTTGGAGTCGGCCCAGGCCAGAGACCCTGACACCTGGAAATGTGAAGCCTCAGCTTCTTCATCACCCACCTTTGCAGCTTCCCATCTCCTGCAGCTGGCCCAGCCCCACTGTCTAGCTATCATTTGCCCAGGCCTCCCTATTCCAATCAGTTGAGTGGACAAGCTCCCAGCAGCCCTATCCTGGTGAACTTTGCCACACTTGAAAACAGTGTGACTAGCACAGAGGACAGGCAGGGCTCATCGTCACCCTCTAATCCAAGGGGGACCTAGAGAAAATGGCCCTGTTGTGCGATATGATCTTACACAGCCAGCTGGTCCCCAGGAAGCCAACCCCCACTTATGCTAAGCAGGCAGAACAGACTGCATTCCTTCTACTACCTTTGCAGAGGCAGGCCTCCTACCTTTGCTGCTGAGCTACTCCTCTTCCCCAAACCTGGTCAGCCCAGCTTCCGTTCCCTTATAGCCTCAGCTGAGAAGAATCTTCCCCATTGCTCCTGCCCCAGCTGTCTTCCTCCCTAGTGGGAAGTAATTACCCCTCCTCTAGATGTTTAAGACATAGAGTTCTGATTCTCACAGTGTGTGCAAACACCACCTACCACTTTTTACTTGCAAAGGCACTGAAGCAAGAATGCTTGGATTCTGAAGAATAAAGATGCCAGAGGTTCACTCTGGTCCCTGCTGTTCCCAGGCTCATCTTCTCTGAAGCCTTGAAAACTTTATCCACCCTGTCTCCTTGCTCTACAACCCCTCACCCCCAACCCATGCCATCCCAGCAAGCTCCCTACCTGGATGATTCCAATTCCCTCTTTAAACCCTCTTGGACACCACCTCCTCAAGGCAGTCTCCTTTGCCTTCCCTTTGCCCTGCATCACTTATCCTCATTACCTGTCAGAACACACAGTGGGTTCAAATCCTACTGCTCACATGTCTGCCTTTCATTTTATGGGACAGATTTGTGAAAGCAGGGCTCATGACTGACTCACTGCATTAACTCCAGCCCTCAGCACAGGACTTGGCCCATAGTGGGGAGGAAGCAGGGCCTCAAAGAAGTCTGAGCTAAATACATGGTCTCTGTCTGATATGGTTTGGCTGTGTCCCCACCCAAATCTCGTCCTGACTTCCCAGATATTGTGGGAAGGACCTAGTGGGAGGTAATTGAATCATGGGGGCAGGTCTTTCCCATGCTGTTCTCATGATAGTGAATAAGTCCCATGAGATCTGATGGTTCTGTAAGGGGGCATTTCCCTGCACAAGTTCTGTCTTTGCCTGCTGCCATCCATGTAAGACATGACTTGCTCCTCCTTGCCTTCCACCATGATTGTGAGGCTTCCCCAGCCACATGGAAGTGTAAGTCCATTAAACCTCTTTCTTTTGTAAATTGCCCAGTCTCGGGTATGTCTTTATCAGCAGCATGAAAACAGAATAATACACTGACTTCATGGAAATTATAGTTTAGTGAAAGACATGATGACAAAGAAAGTGAATTCTAGGTACCTTGTACACAAGCCAGACAATTCTTTCCAGATAATGTCACACTTAAGCTGAGATCTCACTGGCAAGGAAATATGAACTGGGCAACAACAACAACAACAACAAAATGGTGTAAAGAACTTTCCAACAAAAGAGAATAACAGAGAAATGTCTAAGGTGGGAAGAGCAACTTGTATAACTACCAAACTACTGAAAAGCCAGAGTCCTCAGTAAGAGACAGGGCAATAAGCAAGAGCTCATAGACCACATACATCAATAAGGGCAGGCTAGGCGATGCTGAGTAACAAACGACCCCACATAGCAGGAGTTAACAGTCAGGGGAATTCATCTATCATGCTATATGCCACCATTGCTCTGCTCTGCATCCTCTTGGATCTGGACTCAGGCTCACTGAGCAGGCTTTATCTGGAATGTCACCTTGGTCACAGCAGTAAGAAAAGAAAAGTGGTTCTTACAGTGCTGGTGTTTACAGTGTGCCCACATCTCCCTCACTTGTCATCAGCTAACCCTTTGCCATGCCTGAGAAAGGCAAGGATAGGGCTGCAGGACCCTCTAACAAGGAGGGCAGTATGTCCAAAGGCACTGAGGGGGTGAGCAGTATTCCCGTTCCACATCATGGTCAAAGTTTTGATGTCTATCTCCTAGGGGCACTGGAAAACAATTGACAACATTTTCTACTTTTTACCAATCTGTTAGTATTGAGAAGGAAAATAAATTGAAAACAGGCAAGAGTGAGTGGATTTGGGGAGAAAAATTAGGAGGCCATTTCAGTTTTCTGGGCAAGAATAAAAGGGTACTACTTTAAGACTAGGATCAGGGCAATGGAAATGAAGAAGAGCCAACATATTTTAAGATATGAGGAGGTAGTGATGTGCAGACAGAAGCAGATGAGAGATGTTGTGGCCCAAGGACGGTGGAAGAAATGCAGCAGACTTGGTTCCTGATAACTTGCCAGATGCTGACTCCAGTTTTCTGGGAAGTCCAACGACCCCATTCTCATTCTTGAGTTCTCTATGTTCTCCTAATACATTTGTTACATCAGGGGTCTCTGTTCTACCCAAAAGCCACTGTCAATTTCAGTCTGTCTTCCCAATCTGCCTGTCTGCCCCTGCTAGAGTGTCAGCTCCTTGAGGACAGGGATGTCATCAGTCTGGGTGATCCCTGGATCAGCATCTAGTCAGGGCTTGAGAATGTCTCTAACACAGGGAAGTAGGCAGAGCCAGAGGTTGGGAGAGGTGATTCCTGGTGACATCATCCAGCACCCAGGTACAAGGAAGGTGAAGTTGGCCCAGCATATTATTACCAGCACCGAAGTGGCCATAAAGGTCATCTACAAATATCAGCAGAGCAACTCCAACAGTGTTCATTAGTATTTGTAGGTGGCATAGTTTATATAGTTAGTGTTGTAGTTAGCATTCCTAGTTATAATTTATAGTTAGTGAAGCTAGGAGATCACTATTGCCAGTGACCTATGTGACACAGTTTGGCCTCCAACTCTGCTGATGACAAGACCCTTATTAAGGATTACAAGCTCCTCAAGAAAATCAGCCAAGGCAGCTTCACCAGGGTAAAGTTGGGCCGGAACATTCTCACAGGGACCCAGGTGGCTGTGAATGTCATCTTGAAAGGTCAGCAGAGATCCTCCAGCCTCCAGAGTGTACAGTGAGAGATCAGCATTATGAAGGCTCTAAATCATCCCAATGTCATCAAGCTCTTTCAAGTAATCAACACCATGGACACCTTGTATTTAGTCCTGGAGTCCAACGGCAGTGGAGAGCCCTTTGACTATATCCTAGAACATGGCCCATGAAGGAGAAGAGGCCCAAAGCAAGTTCAGGCAAATTGTATCTGCTGTACAATACTGCCACCAAAAGAAAATCATCCACAGGGACCCGAAGCCCTAGAACTTCCTTCTACATGCCAACTACAATATAAAAATAGTTGACTTTGGCTTAGGCACAACATTCAGTGATGATCAGAAGCTGGGCACCTTTTTGGAGACTCCATCTTGAGTTGTCCCAGAACTCTACCCCAGTCAAAAATATGATGGCCCCATGGTGGATGTGGGGAGCTTGGACATAATTCTATGCACCATGGTCGCCAGGGTTCTGACATTTGTCAAACAGACCCTTGAGCTAAATTGATTGGTACTATATCTACAGTACAAAACAGTATTAAACAAAACAAATGTTCAAAAACTGGGTAGGTTTTTCATTTTTTAAAAGAAGTTCAGAGGTCTTAAAGATTCAGGTTTACTAAAGGCTCTACCAAGAGCTAAATTGTCTGATGTTTTCTTAATTGCCTGGAGACTAAACTTATTGCTTTAGTTTTCATTGTGTTATAACTAATGCAGAAGGAAGATGGAACTGAATAGGAATAAAAATATTACATGAACTCAAAGTATCTAGATTTCAAGGTAATTTTTTTTCTAGATACTGATCAAAAAGAAAAAAAGAAAAAAATCTCACAGGACTAAGAAGAAGAAGAAAAGGCCATCTTGCCAAACATGAGGTTCATATACCCCCGGTACAAAATGATAGCTCAGTTGCTAAAAATTTTACTGTTTGTGACTTTGGGGGAAAGCTTTCACCAGTGCAATGATTCAGGCATTTGGAAAGTGTGTAGAAAATAATAGATACAAGGCAATGAAATTGGCTAGCTATATTAGGGTACGTTGATACCCTAGAAAAGAATTATGAGAAAGTTAGGAATAAATGTCAGTTAAAAACAGTATATTCAGAACTCATTTATTAAATGCCTCCTATATGCCAGGATTTGTAAGAGACACAGAAAAAAACAAACGTTGGGTATGGTCCTTAATTTCAAGGAGTCCGTGTGACATTATACCACCTTAAATTCTCGTGAATAACAAAAGACATGCACGCTTTTTCCACCTGCTTATACTACTGATTACTTGAGGAAAATAAGGCACAGAGAAATGAAAGGGCATTTAGATCCATTTCTTGAACAAATTGCTTTACCCATTCTATTTCCAACTTGCAAGGAAAAGTTTTGCACCCCTTTAGGGAGGATCCTTCCAAAACTCCTAGGCTTCTTTTTTTTTTCCTCACAGGAAATACCTTTAACCACAGAGAACGTCTGATGCCTATTATTCCCGTAACATCCTCTCTGTCCTGGATGGTGGCTATTTTTCCAGTTGTTAATGGGTCATCCTGCAGGTTCAGCCACCTTCCTCCTTCAAATGCCCAGATCTCTTATGAATGTTTCTTCAATAATCTCACCCAAAGGGCCAAAAGCATTTCAAAATTATGAGCAGGGTGGGGAAGAAAAGACACTACCTGCAAATATAATACACTTAAAATAAAAATCATTGGCAACTACTCAGTTGGCAAAAGCAAGTTCCTTCCCTCAGTGTCAAATAAAGACATTCTGATAAGCACTGCTGCCATCTCTTAAACCATCATTTTGCAAATTATTTTCCACCATGCAGAAGGGTCAACTTGGAGAATGACAGCTCTAGACATTATTTCAATTGTTCCAGTTCCTCCTCTGAGGCTCCCATAGCCCCATTCCTCAGCACACACATTGCTTTGGGAGTAGTTACTACGCCACAGAGATGGCTTTAGATTGTGCTTCAATGTTAGTCAATACAAAAGTGAAATGACCTAGGATTTTTATTCAGTAGGCAAAACACTATGTGTATAAAATACATCTAAAGAGGAAAATTAACAAATTTGCCATCTTTGGATTTTACTTCCTATGGCTAAAAGCCAGATATCAGGCTTCTTTTAATCCTTTTCATCCTCTTTAACTTCAAGCTATTTCTTGTATACCATCCTGTGTGTGTGTGTACGTGTGTGTACACCTGACCCATTCCTACTCATTATTTTTATATGGGTATAAGAACATCAGTAGATCAGTTACTCATCAACCCAAGCTGAATATGTCATCAATTAAAAATAGTTACTGACCATTCTCATATTTCACAATTTTAGTATTCTTTTAACAGGTACCTAGATGTCTATTTAAATCCAAATAGTCAAACAATAATAATAACAAGATTGTTTTCACAGGACATTGATGTTTGATATAACACACTTGAAGGAATTCTGATTGTTTAATTAAATTGATACTCTCTTGTAACAAGAAATCGACACAACCACTTTGGAAAACTGTTGGCATTATTTACTAAAGCTGAAAATACACAGGATTTCCACTCTTGAATAATACCTATATATGTGTGCATATATACACACATTACACTGCAAAGAGATGTGCAAAAGATTGTTCATTGTGGAATTATCTGTAACGAAATAAAACGGAAACAACTCAATTCTCTATCACCTGGAAAATGGAGAAATAAAATTATGTATATTCATATAATAAAGTCTTTTATAGCAATAAGAATGAATGAACCAAGCTACATACAACAAGAATATAGCTCATAACCTAACATTAAGCAAAAAATGTCAGACACAAAGGAATGCATACTGAATAATTCCATTTATATAAATGCCACAAAGAAGCAATCTATTCTATATATTAATCTATGATGACATACTAATGGCAGTGGCAGTAGAGGAACAAGGCAGTAGAGGAACAAGTGCCTGAGAGGAAGCACAGGGGGCTCCTTGGATGTTTCATGATGTTGTCTTTCTTGACAGTTGTGGTTTAATGGATGTTTACCTTGAGATAACTGATTCAGCTGTACATTCATGTAATATGCATTCTTTCTTCAATAAAAAGTTTTAAAAGAAGTAATGACACATCACCAATATTTCTGATGCACGGAGGAGGCATTATGTGGAAAAGCACCAACAACTCTTGGTTAAAAAGTGACTTGGAAGAGTTAGACTCTGAATGTGAAGTTTTAGGAATATCTTAAGCAATTTATTTTGCTTATATGTTTCTTTTTATTATGCACAAGGAGGATATATGATAAAATTCTCTGTATAAGTAAGCCTTAGAGATCTCCTTTAATAAGTGTCAATTTAAAATTCTAAGTAATATGGAAGCATAGTGACAGGTTTTTTTTCTTAGTGGTACATAAAATAATGGTACATTTTACTATCAATGGTTTCTTAGATTCGATGGTATATAATATAAAAGTTATTGTTTATAAATTTAATTTATTCAACAAAAGGATTCGGATGGCAGTGAAATTAGGAAGTTGGCATAATCATAAAGAAATGTTGAAGCACTGGCCATGTAAATGCGAACCTGAGTCAATGTAAGCAACAGTAGTACTAAGCTCAGCAAGTCTTAACTTGTACAGTGATTACGCAGAGTAACAGTTAAGCATAAAATCCAAGTAAAGAAAGAAGGAATTTAGAAGATGGATTAAATGAGAGCTGCATATCTGCTGTGGTTTTTAAAATTTCTGGTTAGCCCAGGGAAATTATTCAGCTTAGGTCCACCAACTTGGGCTAATTGCAATTACAGTTATGAGCATGAACCAAATATCTGCATCTTCCTAACTCCCACTTTTACTTTGTTTCTAAGTTGCCTGTGTACTTGTGTTATCTCCCCCACTAGACCATGACACCCTAAGGACAGGAATAGTCATATTTCTCTTGCATCCTCTATAGTATCCAGGTAGTGCTGAAAATATAATAGACAAGTAGTAATCTCCCCAAGAAACACCTCTGCATTATAATGTCTAAGTTCAAGTATGATCCAAGCAGTTTTTGTCAAAGACATCAAGAGGAACCTCAAGTGCTCCGAATGCTAATTCACCTTCACTGACTGTAAGCACCAGAATTAACCTATCTTCCCAGTTTATACGCATGTTTGGGGTTAAGACGCAGTTGTAATTCATGTTTCATAGACTCAACTGCTAATGTAGAAGTTTCAAGCTTCTACAAAATCCCCACCACCCTACAAATATTTCTGGGCACCTCCAGTAGATGGCTCACCTATACTTAGTAACAAATCCACTCCTGGTGTCTGCAAATGCCACTCTCCTGTCTTTTCTACCAGTGCATCTTCCAGCCAAAACCATGCTCAATGGGTACTTCTCTCTTCCACCAGAGAGGGGATAGCTGCATTTTACAGTGTTCTCTTGGAAAGGAGGTGGATAATCGCCTTGCCTCCTTTGGGGTCATAATCTGTTAAAGAACTATTCAGGCCAAGCTGCCGGTGCACTAATGTCTTAAATTTAGAGAAATAGCCCTTCCAGTCTTTACTTTGTTCTCTCCTCACAACAGTATTGAAGTATTAATGTTGTGGGGGCTGGGCTTGGAGATAAATCGCAACAATACACTCAGTGAGATCACAAAAACTGCCTCTCCCTTTGGTCTCAATAGAGCCTCTGGAAAATGGCCCCTTGGGAATGTGGTAACAAAACCTTTCTTTGGGTCACCAAACTGTCACCTAAATTTGTTGTATGAATATCCTTAAATATACAGCTGATTGAGGCACTAGACTTTAAACCAGCAATTATTGACTTGGATATTGTGTTTAATGTATAAAAACAATTGCCTTTTGTTTCTATAGATTTCAAGTCTTGGCAGGTTCCTCGGGCCAGGGTGGCCCAGCCTACAAATGCCTGGCTCCTGAACAGAGAGGACCCAATGGCTATTTTCCGGGATAGATGGAAGCATCAGGACTGGGCAGCTACTGTTGCTCTTGCTGAGTCGCTAGAGAGGCGACATCATCCAATTTGCTTGGTTTTCGCTTGTACCCTCTCACTCAATGCTTTCTGTGTAAAAGCCCACTCATTGTACCTTCTTCTAGTTTCTCATCTTAAATCAAAAAGTTAGTCCTTATTCAGACCAATCTACCATTTGTGACTGGATCTATCTTCTTTGCCTCTCTCCCAGGAACCTCCTCAGCCTCCTAGAAACAGGCTTCTGCAAGCCATTACAAAGCTTGGCAGGCATGCCCAGGCGTGACTAGAGTTTAGGAGTGGGCAGAGTTCATATTACAGCTATTATGATCCCATCTTCAGTTAGTTAGGACATGGCCGAAGAGCTTGCACTGGTTATTTCCACTAGTTGACTCTTGCCAACAATTAAATTTCAGAAACACCCTTCTAAGACATCATTTTGTATTAGAAATACATTAAAAAGTCAAAGGTGTCACAAGTGTCAGAAGTATTATGAAGACGGCAGTTTATCTCATAATCTAAGGATTATCTGTCATAAGACAAGTTTCTATCTCATTTTTAGCAATGCTAAAATGATTCCTTTTCCTGATTCCTTTTCAGGTAAAGACATTCATTTCTGCTGAGGGCAATATTTCCTGATGAAGACTTGTAATGAATAAAACAGTGGCATTTGTGTGGTTTTGAAATTGCTCATACTTATACAGATATTTACTTTGTGAACTAAATATGGATTTTGAATAGAGGCATGTAGTGACTTAGATGAATGTAGACTCCGGGTTGATATAATGAAAAGCTTGGAGGAATGATTGAAGCAGTGTTCATTGAGTTGTGCATGTGAAGCTACACGCACCATCCTTACATTTAATATTTTAGTGTTCTGGAATGATAGTCGATCACGATGTACTTCAGTGGGTTAGAGTATTAATTATACAAACATGCCTACCAAAGCCATTAAGTCAAGAAATTAAGAAAGAACTAGGTATGGCAAATATACATGGAGGGCTGTTCTGAAATATTGCCCTGAAAGACTAGAATTTCTTTCTTTCTTTCTTATTTATTTATTTATTTTTTCTTTTGAGAGAGGGTCTTACTCTGTGCCTGGACTGGAGTGCCATCTCAGCTCACTGCAGCCCTGACTTTCCGAGTTTATGTGATCCTCCCACCTCAGCCTCCAGAGTTTCTGAGACCACAGGCGTGCGCCACTACGCCTGGCCAATTTTTTGTATTTTTGTAGAGACAGAGTAGTGCCATGTTGCCCAGGCTGGTCTCAAACTCCTGGGCTCAAGCGATCCACCCACCTCGGCCTCCCAAAGTGCTGGGATTACAGGCATGCGCCATGGCGCCAGGCTGGTTTAACTTTTAAAACTGGATTTTCTAATAGAGCCTCAGTCAAATCAATTGACTCTCTATCCCCCTCTCCTGGAAGCTATTGGTACTCAGTGGTTTAAAAAATAAATTAAAAACCCCTGGCTGGAGTGTTAGAAATTTTTTTGAAAATTCCAATATTCACCCTTTGCTTTCAACTATAACTTGCCAATGCTTTTATCTTGATTCCAGAATTTATTCATTCTTTATAAGGAATTCATCTCTTATATAATTCTTATTGAGACTACATATTGAAGAAAAAGTAAAATAAGAATTTAAAACTGATTATATAGTAGACTCATACTTCATTTACTTTTTTCAGTTACTGTACTTGCTCAACTAAATACCATTTAACGATTTATTTGTTTTGATAAATGTCATCTAAGGAACACCAAAAACTTTAGATGTGTTTAATTCCACATGCTATTTTCCTCCTCCCATCTTTCCCTCCACTTCCCTCATCCCCAATCTGCCCTCATTCCTCGCCCCTCACCACCCTAGAGAGATATCCTTGTGCCTGTCCATCCAGGGACCATCATTCTCTTCTAAATCAAGTTGAGAAAACAATCTAACAACATCTTAGCTAACCTTAGAGAGTGAGTAGAGAAAAGCATCAACACCAAACCAAAAATGGGTGGCTTAGGTTGATGAACTGTAACCTTTTTCAGGCATTGTAGTCAGTTCTCTAAAAATGCTATTTACAAAAAGGAGATCCAGGGCTAAGACCTCCATTTTTAAATTTCATTTCAAACAAGGCCGTTTTAATAGTCCATGGCCTGCAATTGCCATGCCAGACCTGTGGTAGTGACTGACTCAGAGCTTTGCTGAATTACCAAATCGTCTTTTATGACACTTCTGTTATTTTCTTTATCTGTGCCAGCCTCCTTTCCTTCACGAGTCAGGGTATAAGCACAAGGCTGTAGAATCTGCAGGTTCAGAAACCAAAATACCACATTGCTCCTTAAGCTAGTATATTCACCAGGAGGTACCTCTCACTGTCCCTCTCAAATCACTTTCAAATGCTCCAGCTTCGATTAGTCATCATGTGATGGTGTCTTTATTTCCAAAATTTTTTTAAATATTAACTGACAGAACATTAAACTTATAAGATTAATCGTCCTAGGTGGCTCATTAGAATTAGCTCTGCTACTTCATATTCCCATTTTTTTAAACCAGTCTCTAATTATCTAGCTGAAACTCTTAATGCTTTGGATGAATAGCCTGGCTCAAAGACTTTTTTACTTCCTATAAAATATAATTTGGATTCTGGAAAGGTGTTATGAATGCTACATTAGTATTTAAAATGTCACAGAAAAAGAAATAGATTAATGCTAAGATTTCGTTTAAAACAGCTCTGGAAATTTTGAGACTATCACTTGCCTCTAGTTAGAAAAATATTAATTTCTAATGATTCCTATTAGACATTAGGATAAGAAACTTTTAAAAAGAAGCAATTGGAGACTTTATCTTCTTTAAGGGCATAGTTTCTTATTCTTGTGCCAAAAAAAGAAAAATAGATCTGGTGCATGATGAAGACTTTATATAATAAAAAATGTTCCCTCCTGGCACCGCTGCCACACCTCACCAGCTCCTCATGAACAGTGAGCACCTGAAGGTCATCCATTCTTCTGAAGAGCTGCTCCCACATTCTAATTTGCTGAATTACAATTTGTTCTCCATATTGCCATCAGAATTGCCTTTCTAAAATGCAGATTGATCCTGTCAGTCCCTGTTTAATTGCAGCTCCCTCTTGTCCTTCCTTAAGAAAACCTTTCTATCTGTTCACCTAAATGTTTCTAGCACCTCGTGGTGTATTTCACATATAATTATGGATACATGGGTAGATGGATGGATGGATGGGAGCATGGATACAATTAGCAGATTTTCCATAGTACAGACTTCCAGCTTCATACAGGATTTGGTTGACAGCAATTATGGAGCCTAGTGCAACTTCCCACTAAAGTAAGTACAAAGGAAAAAACAAAAACTCACAACATCATAAACTAATATTTAAAAGCAATTTAATTGTGTTCAGAAAAATACACCCAAGTTTTGCCTAATAACACATTTAGACTGCATCTCATAAAAAAGAGACTTCATCTCATGAAAAATCTCATCTCATGAAAAATCTGAGACAAGCAAACACATCTTCACCAAATTAAGCTAAATAAACTAAGTGTTCAATTTAAACTTAGGAAAGAAAACTGCCAGGAAGAAGGACAAATGAGTTAATAAAGATAAAAGCAGATCTTAATTAGCTAGCATAAAGCCAGTAGTATATTAACAAATCCAAAAGTTGGTTCTAAAAAAGACCAATAATGTGATTATACTTTTGATGATATATCATGAAATTGGAAACAATCCATCAATATTAGCATGAATAAACTGCATTCTAATCACACAATTGGATACTATACATTAATATGAAAAATCTATAGCTGCATGCACTGTATTAGTTCATTTTCACTGTGCTTTAAAGAAACACCCAAGACTGGGAAATTTATAAAGGAAAGAGGTTTAATTGACTCACAGCTCCACATGGCTGGGGAGGACTCAGGAAACTTACAATCACGGTGGGAGGTGAAGGGGAAGCAGGCACCTTCTTCACAAGGCATCAGGAGAGAAAAAAGAGTGAGGGAGAAACTTCCAAACACTTATAAAACCGTCAGATCTCATGAGAACTTATTCACTATCATGATAACAGAATGGGGAAAACCACCCCCATTGATCCAATCACCTCCCTGCCTCGACACATGGGGATTACAGTTCGAGATGAGATTTGGGTGGGTACACAGAGCCAAACAGGTCACACCAACACACTTGAATCTTAAAAATACGATTTTAGGCAATGGATTCCACACCCAAAAAAATTACGTATTATATATTGTATACTTCTATTTATAAAAATTTCAAAAACAGAAAAATAATCTATGATGTTAGAAATCAGGATACCTTTGAGGAGAATTATATATAATGAATACTTTTCATTGGTAGGGTGCTTGTATGTGTCTGTATGGGAGATTCTTGAGATGCTGGTAATATTCTATTTCTTGACCTAGGTCATTACATGGATATGTTTGATTTGTTTTAATTATTAAGTAATACACTTTGATTTCTGCATTTTTAAATATGTATGTTATACTTCAATTCAAAAAGTTTTAAAAATTAAATCAATAACAGAAAATGTTTTAAGAACAAAATATATTCAGAGAAAAATATCAAAATACTAGTAATGAAAATAGCTAATATTTATTGAGTACTGTATTAGTCTGTTTCCATGCTGCTGATAAAGACACACCCGAGACTGGGAAGAAAAAGAGGTTTAATTGGACCTGCAGTTCCACATGGCTGGGGAGGCCTCAGAATCATGGTGGGAGGTGAAAGGCACTTCTTACATGGCAGCAGCAAGAGAAAATGAGGAAGAAGCAAAAGTGGAAACCCCTGATAAACCCATCAGGTCTCATGAGACTTATTCACTATCACAGAATAACATGGGAAAGACCGGTCCCCATGATTCAATTACCTCCCCCTGGGTCCCTCCCACAACACATGGAAATTCTGGGAGATACAATTCAAGTTGAGATTTGGGTGGGGACACAGCCAAGCCATATCAAGTACTTACTATATGCACAATATTGTGCTAAGTATCTTATAACATATGACCTTATAATAGACCTAAAAGGTACCTACTTATTAACCCTGTTCTACAAGGCAGTAAAAAGATTCTTGGAATGGTTAAGTGACTGCTAGAGGCCACACGGTTCAAAGTTCCTATTCTCTACCACTCTTTCATACTGTTTCAGAAAAACTCCAATTCTCAAGGCACAAATTATTTTATATTTATCACATGCTCTTTAAATTGTTCTAGACAAATGGTTTCAAACTTTGGATTTCAAAAACTCTGAGAACTAAGGGGAAAAGTTGGAGAGACCAACATGGGATTGCCAGGTTTTAATTTTTGTAGTAGAAACATTCTTTTTTATTATCATTTATCAGCAGAATCATTTTGCAAAAGAATAAATAATCTAACACTGAGAACATGGGAAGTGCATAAGATCAGAATTAAGGACTATTCTTTAAATCAAATTATGTTATAAAACCCATTGCATCTTCCTTATTTTTTTTTTCATTATACCAGTGAATCATGAGAACTTTTCTAGGAATCAGAATTTGTATACTGTTGTATGTTGAGGTTGAAGTTAGGGGAGTGTCCCAGTATGTTTCATGATGATAACATAACTTTAATGCTCCAACCTGAGAAAGATAAAATAGACTAAGATGACCATTGAATGCAAACAGAAAGTTCTAAATGAACAATCAAGCAGACTGAATTTAGTCCTGTGTTAAAATAATAATAAACATTTATTATTTTAGGAACTTCAATTTTGTTTCAGAAATGTAAAATAGTTTAATACCAGAAACTCAATCAATATAATTAGCTAATAATACATTTGCATCAGCCAACTAATGCTACAATGTTGTGTAACAGGCAATTATAAAATCTCAGCAGCATGCACCAGAAAGCATTTGTTCAAGTGTCAGTGTGTTGGCTGGAGTTTCATTGACCTAGGCTGGCCTCATCTGGAGAGGCTCTGCTCCACATAGTTCTCTCTTCTTCTTTGGAGCAGAAGAATGTCGAGCCCAGATTTGGAGCTAGCAAAGCCGTATTCTTCTCATGATGATGGCAGAGGTGTGAGAGACAAAAAACATTCAAAGGCTCTGCCAGCACAGTTTCAGAACTGGTACACTGTCATTTCTGCCTCATTCTATTGGCCAAAAATAGTTACATGACTGAATCCAGTCAACGGTTGGAGAAATAATACTCTTCCCTTTTAGCGGGAGCAACTGTAAAGTTACATGAGAGGGGTGAAAAATTGGGACCTGATATGGAAGGATGTGTGTCCCTTCCAACTCTCAAGTTGAAATGTTACCTCCAATGTTGGTGATGGGCCAAGTGGGAGGTGTTTGGATCATGGGAGCAAGTGCCTCATGAATGTCTTGGGCCTGTCCTCATGGTAATGAGTTAGTTCTCATTCAATTAGTTAATATGAGAGATGGCTGTTTAAAAGAGCCTGGCACCCGCCTCCTCTCTCTCTCTTGCTCCCACTCTTGCCATGTGATATGCCTTCTCCTACTTCAACCTTACACCATCATTGTAAGCTTCCTGAGTCTTCACCAGAAGGAGATGCTGGCACCACACTTCATGTACAGTCTGTGGAACCATGAGCCAAAATAAATCACTTTTCATTGTAAATTACCCAGTCTCAGATATTCTTTTATAGCAATACAAGAATGGACTAACACAAAAAACTGGTACTGAGGAGTGGGACATTGCTATAAGGTACTTTAAAATGTGGAAGCAACTTTGGAACTTGGTAACAGGCTGAAGTTGGAAAAGTTTGGGGAGCTCAGAAGGACAGGAAGATGAGGCAAAGTTTGGAACTTCTTAGAGACTTTCTAAATGGTTGTGACCAAAATGCTGATAGAAATATGAACAGTGAAATCCAGGCTGATGAGATCTCAGGTGGAAATGAGGAATATAGTGTAAACTGGAGTAAAGGTTACTTGTGTTATGCCTCAACAAAGAACTTGGCTGCATCATTTTCTCATCCTAAGGATATGTGGAAGTTTGAACTTAAGGGTAATAACTTAGGGTATCTGGCAGAAGAAATTTATAAGAAGCAAAGCATTCAAGGTGTGGCATGGCTGCTTCTAACTACCTATGCTTAGATGCAGGAGCAAAAACAAGACTTAAAGTTGGAACTTATATTTAAAAGGGAAGCAGGGAGTAAAAGTTTAGAAAATTTGCATGCAGTCTGGCATTTTGTTGGAGAAAGAATGCAGAAAGGCTGCAGAGCAACCACTTGCTAGAGAGATTAGCATGACTAAAAGGGAGCCAAGTGTTAATATCCAAGACAATGGGAAAAGGCCTCAAAGGCATTTCAGAGATCTTTTAGGCAGCTCCTCCCATTGCAGGTCCAGAGGCCTAGGGGAAAGAATGGTTTTGGGGGCCATGCCCAGGGCTCTGCTGCCCTTGCAGCCTCAGGACACTCCTTCCTGCATCCCAGCTCCTGGCTCCAGCTACAGCTCAAAGGGCCTCAGGTACAGTTTGAGCCACTCTTCAGGAGGATGCAAGTCATAAGTCTTGGTGGTTTCCATGTGGTGTTAAGCCTGCAGCTGCACAGAATGCAAGAGTGAAGGAGGCTTGGCATCTTCCATCCAGATTTCAAAGGATGTATAAAAACACTGGGTGCCCAGGCAGAAGCTTGCTACAGGGTAGAGTCCCCAGAGATACTCTACTGGGCCAGTGCTGAGGGTAAATTTGGGGTTTGAGCTCCCACACAGAATCTTCACTGGGGCACTTCCTAGTAGAGCTGTGGGAAGTGGGCCACTGCCCTCCAGACCTCAAAATGGTAGAGCCTCCAGCAGCTTGAATCCTGAACGTGGAAAAGCCACAGAAACTCAACTCCAACCTGTGAGAGCAGCCACTGGGGCTGCACCCTGCAAAACCATAGAGACAGAGCTGTCCAAGGCCTTGGGAGCCTACCCCTTGTACCAGTGCCCTCAAGGTAGGTACATGGAGTCAAAGGAAATTATTTTGGAGCTTTAAGATTTAATGACTCCCTTCTTGGGTTTTGGACTTGCTTGAGGCCTGTTACCCCTTTCTTGTGGTTGATTTCTCCATTCTGGAATCAAAATGTTTACCCAATACCTGTACCTCCATTGTATCTTGGAAGTGAATAACTTGTTTTTGGTCTTACAGAATCATAGGTAGAAGGAACTCACCTCCAGATGAGACTTTGGACTTGGGACTTGAACTTTCGAGTTAATACTGGAATGACTTAAAACTTTGGGACTATTGGGAAGGGATGATTGTATTTTGTAATGTGAAAAGAACTTGAGATTTAGGGGTCCAGGGGTGGAATGATATGGTTTAGATATTTGTCTCCTCCCAATTTCATGTTGACATGTTGCCTCCAATGTTGGAGATAGGTCTAGTGGGAAGTATTTGGGTCATGAGGACAGATTCCTCATGAAGGGCTTGGTGTTGTCCTTGAGATAATGAGTGAGTTCTCACTCTATGAATTCACAGAGATCTGGCTGTTGAATGAGTGTGGCACCTCCTCCCTCTCTCCCTTGCTCCAACTCTTGTCATGCGATATGCCTGCTCCCCCTTTACCTTCCGCCATGATTGGAAGCTTCCTAAGGTCTCACCAGAAGCAGATGCTGGCACTCTGCTTTTTGTACAGTCTGCAGGATGGTTAGCCAAAATAAAACACTTTTCTACATAAATTACCCAGCCTCAAGTATTCTTTTATAGCAATACAAGAACGAACTAACACAGAACCAATGATGCAAACTGCAAAATCAAAGTAGAAAACAATATGATCATCTCAGTAATACAGAATATATATTTGAAACAAAAATCTATTTCTCTCAGCAAACAAAGCCTGGGTGACAGAACAAGACTTTCTCTCAAATTAAAAAGAAGAAAAAAAGAAAAGTCTAATCCAGATTTTGGAAAAAATCAATGGAAACAAAGATCACTAACATTTACCTACCCTGGGGCCTCAGAAATTGCTACACTTGTCAATGGTTAAACCTCAGATTTAGGTAATGTGTGTATCTATTCTCAGTATGCCCTTTTCAGAATTTTCTTTGTTGGTATTAAGTCACAATTCGGGTACGTAAGGAACTTCATCATTTTGTGCAAAGCTCCATTTCTATACTTGTTCCAAATAGTTGGAAAATTTAAAAAATTCAATTATTTTAAAAAGGCATTCTTTTTTATCATGATAAGAATGTCCATTTTGATTTTAGTCAATATCATACTTAACTCTAAGACATTAGAGTATTACATTTCATTAAAGTAAAAAAGAGTAAAAATCACTTACCACTTATTCAACACAGAAAAAAATTCTAGCTAGCTCAATAAGAAAAGTTAAAAAAAGGTATATAAGTATAGTCTACATTCCTTATTTGTCTCTGGGATTGGATGTATTTCAGAATTTAGAAGTTTTCTGGTTTTAGAAATGTTAATTTACTATATATCTTGTAACAACAGAAACCGGGGCAGCATTCTGTAATCAGTAATACTTCTAGATTAAAATGTATGAGTATTCACACAAAGTTGAATCATTACGACTATAAACAGCCTCACATCCTCTCAACTCAGCTTTTGGTGCCAAACTTACAAACTTTCCATTTTCAAACTGAATTGCAAATAAGATTGTGAAGTATGATTAAAACGTAGACCAAATTATAATTACCAATATGTTATTGGACTAGAAAACCCAAGAGAATTAACTAGAAAATTATCATAGAAATATATAAAGGTAATCACTTATAAAATAAAGTGCTTTTTTTATATATGAACAAAACCCAGAAAATATAATAGAAAAGATTATTTTCATTATAGACACATAACCTAACTTACACAGCAGTTAGCGCAATAGGAATGTGTAGCTATTTCTTGAAGTAAATTTCAAAACATTATCTGAATACATGGAATAAATAAGAATTATAAATAAATTCCATTTAATTTGATGAGAAGACATTATATTCTGGAGTTGCCAATACTTTCAGATTAAAATTATTAAAATTTAAGTGTTTAATGATATTCCACTCAATTTCCTAATAAAGACTGTCTTGGAAGTTGATATAAATAATTACAAATTTCATCTGAAAAAAGAAACAGGAAAAACAGACGATTAAAAAATAATAAAGGGACTTATATTATCATATAGTATTTCACTAAAATATACACTTATAAGGCAAGACTAATAAAAACCGTGTGGTAATGGTGTAGAAATAAAACAATAGAAACACACATCTTTGTCGTTCTTAGTAGAGTTACTTTTGGATGCTCAAAAACCCATTATAAATTTAATAGATGAGCTTTTTTCAGTTTTCATTAATTATTTTGTATTTATATTTATTCTAATGATATTTTCATGGTTACATACATTTTCATCATATATACACATTGTTGTTTTTAAAAAAGCAAATAATATACGAGGACATATAATGAAAACAATGTCTTTCTCCTTCTCATCTAATCTCTAGTATTATTTCTAATGGACAACCACATTTTTAAATTGTAGCTTAATTAGATAAACTTGAAGATATCTTTTATATTGTGATTTTTGCCAACAACATTTCACTTTCTAAATCTAAGTTCCTGACTACAAGCTATTAGTTCTTTAACCTACGGAATTTCTTTCCTTAGCTTAATTCGAATACTGTCAATATTTACCAAATTCCTTCTTCTTAATCCTCAGAAATTTTCAATTTTAAAATATTTTTAAATAATATTTAAACTCATATCTAGATTTAAAAACGGTAAACTTGTATAAGTTTATTGGACTTTTACTCTAGACATGTATATATAAGTATTGCTGGTAATAATAAAGCATACAGAAAATATCTCCCTATTCAATATTTTCTTTGCGATATATTCCTTTCCTGAGTATGAAATAAAGGTGTTACGAAAGTCTGTTACAGGGCCCAGTGCAATGATTCAAAATGCCTATAATCCCAGCACTTTGGGAGGCTGAGGCAAGAGGATTGCTTGAGGCCAGGAATTTGAGACCAGCCTGGGCAACTTAGTGAGACTTGTCTCTACAAAAAAAATAGCCGGGCATGGTGGCTTGCACCTGTAGTCCCAGCTACTGCAGAGGCTGAGGTGGGAGGATCTCTTGAGCCCAGGGGTTCAAGGCTGCAGTGAGCTATGATCATGCCACCACACTGCAGCCTGGCTGATAGATCAAGACCTTGTCTCAAATTAAAAAGAAGAAGAAGAAGAAGGAGAAGAAAAGTCTATTCCAGATTTTGGGAAAAAACTCAGTTGGAACAAAGGTCAGTAACATTTGTCTATCCTGGAGCCTCAGAAATTGCTACATTTGTCAATGGTTAAGCCTCAGTTTTAGATAATCTGTGTATTTATTCTCAGTGTGCCCTTTTCAGGGTTTCTGTCTTGGTATTAAGTCACCATTCAGGTACTAAAAGAACTTCATCATTTTGTACAAAGCTCCATTTCCATCCTTGTTCCAAATAGTTGAAAAATTGGAAAAATTCACAGTGGGATGGGACATTGGCCAGGCTCGTAAGAATTTGACATCTCCTTTGAGAGCCCAGGTTCCCCCACATTCAACATTTTGCTGCAAGCCAAGATCAAGGTAACAAACTGCTGCAAACCAATCTGCCAGGAATCAGAGGGTGTCTATAGGCCTGTATCTTCAGCCTATCCACTGTGAAGATAGGCTAACATATCATTTTTTAAATTTTTATTTCAGGTTCAGAAGTACATGTGAAGGTTTGTTACATAAGTAAACCCTTGTCACGGGGGTTTTTTGTACAGATTCTTTCATCACCCAAGTATTAAGCCTAGCATCCAATGTTTAAAATAACACATACACAAATTTCTACCTATGCTACAAAACATCATTTGCATAATGAAAATACATGACATCATGCAAAAGAAATAAAAATGTGTTCATGAAGCAAAGTGATTTTCTTGTAAGTAGAGATGTTTGCCTTGACATTAGGATTCAAAATAACTTGCAAATCTTGAGCAAGGGATTTAATCTTTTTAAGTATCTTTACTAATAAAGATAAATGCTGACAAACAGGATAAAAACTTTATGAGCCCAGGATGAGGAAGCGTGCTTTATTAGCAGTAATGTGGGTAAACAGCAGGGCTTGAGTCAGTGGTAACCTCACCATGAGTCAGTAGTAACATGATCTGACAGGGGCAGACATATGGTCTGACCCCAATCAAAAACAAAACAGAAACAGTCTTAGGTTCTGAATGCTTCTCTTTAAAAGAGATAGAGGCAAACTCAAAAGTGTGCAGAAGAAGTTAACCAGGATGGAAACCTGACCTCAAACTATATTCTATGAGGGAAAAATCAAGTAAATAAGGAATTCTATTATGGAAGTTGAAATGGGAGTATGATTACTGTCTTCCAATTATATGGCTGCCTCTGTTCTATGTGGCTTCAAAAGCTAAAAGGGAGACTGATGTTGACTCAGTGTAAAGAGGAACTTTGTAATTTTCAAACGGCTTAATAATGGAAATGTTGCCTTAGGCTTTCCACATCACTAGAGGTGCACAAGCATAGCTGGAAAAAAATTGCTTGACAACGCTTTTGCAGGAATCAACAGGGAGTTTAGGCTAAATGACCTATAAAGTCTCTCCCAATCCTGAAATCTATGATTCCTTATTCTAAAACAAGTATTTAAAAGTAGCAGAATGTGAGTGCACACCAGATAACTCCATTAAATCATCCTAATTAGTGGAAATTCTCCATGAATCACAGCCATAATGTGTGTTAATTAAAAGCTAATCAGCTGTGACACCAGACAGGGTCCAAATATTGGTTCTGCTACTTGTTGACTGAGTAGATGTGGACTAATCAATTAACCCCTCTGAGCCTCAGTTTCCTGTAAAATGGGGATAACTGCATGCACCTTGCAGGAGTGTGGATAGATTTGAGGTAGTGCATGCAAAGCGTCTAGCCCTAAAGTAATTCTCAATCCACAGCAGCTATTATTATTACCATCAGAGAATGTCTGAAACATAATAATTCAGTTACAATAATGGAATTCTGAACTCAGCTCAACTTGACGAACTGTACTGCCTTACATGAAAGAAAAATACTGCTCAAGTAACGAATGCAAAGAGAATAATAGTCTCAACTTTAAGGAACAATATCAAACTTCTTTCTTCAAGAGTACAGAATCCTTTTAAATTTTGCACATTCCAAAATCACTTAAATACTGTTTGTTTAAATCTCACAAACGAGAGTATAAATTGATAAACCTTGGCTGGAAACAAACACAGCTTGACCCGTAATGCGCAAAAGGCATGTCACAGTCCAAGAACAGACAAAATGATCTCAGAGGGCAGCTTCTTTCTCCACTCACTTAAATCCTAAGCCAGAGGTGTGTGACTGATTTCTCAGCAAGAAGCACACTGTTTTATTTTCCCTAGTTTATTTTAGTCATGGAAGTTGGTGAAGATGTGTTAAAATATGTTAAGGATGTTAAAGTATCGAAATGTTGTCATTTCTCCCTCAGAGAGATGAAAGAAGGTGTGAGTATAATTTTTATTACTTTGTGTTTACTAAACTCTAATTGAAAGCATCAATCTTGGTAATATTATGAATATATAGATTTTCTAAAAATTTCCCAGGTCTGCTTTTTAGTTTCAGCTGCCAGTGTACAGTATTTCATGTGACAGTGGGAAGACTTATGGGCTCTACCTTAAAGAGACCTGGACTCTAGTCTGATCTTGGCTTGTGTGTCATCCTTCTAAAACATAAATCAGATCATGTCTGTTCTCAACTCAAAACCCTCCAGGGCCTAAAAGCTCAGAGCTCTTACCACACCCACCAGGCCCCGTGGGATGTGCCTCCTCCACTCCCTGCTCTCAGATCACATTCCCTGCCCCTCTTGCCCTTCACTTTTGCATTCTGGCCACCTTGGCCTTTAAGTAGGAGTCCACCTCAGGGCTTTGCACTTGCTGTTCTCTCTGCCTGCAATGCTCTTTCCCCAGATATCCATGCAGTTCACTCCCTTAGCTCATTTGGGACTGTGCTCAAATGTCGCTTTCACTGAACATTCTTTCGAAGAGAGGACTCCCCTTCATCACCCTTTGGCCCTCACCTTGCTTGATTATGTTTTCTTTAACATTTAGCATTACCTGACCTTTTATATATTTCTTTGTTTAATTTTTATTAAATATCCCCCTTCCCACTAGAATAAAAGTCCATGAAAGCAGTGACTGTGTTTGTTTTGCTCACTGCTGTAATCCCAACGTGTAGACCAATAGTACCGAGCACATGAAAGACACATAATAAATATGTGTTGAATGAATTAAAGAATTACTTTGAATAAGATACATAATCTCACTTGTGTTCCAATCTGTAAAATGAGGAGGTTGAATTCGAAAATCTTTAACTTATGCTCATGCTTTAACATTCAGTGATTTCTTAGTTTCCTAAGCTACTTTTCTCAATTATCGTATTAGAAAAAGGAACATAAAATTCCTTAAGGAACAATATGCTTCTGAGATACCCAAAGTTCTAAGTAAATATTATATTAACATCACTATAACATAAAATATTGCTCACGAAAAATATGTTACCATTCAGTCTTTTAAATATATTCCTCAAAAGACATCATCTCAAATATCTAGACACCAACCTTTGGCTGGGAAACATATCAGTTTTTCCATTGTTTTTGTGGCAACACTGACACCCAACTCCACAATTACAAACTGTCACCTCCGTAGCTTGGAGTGGATGAAGAGACAAATCATTCCTTTAATGTCACCAACAGAATTCAGGACTTGGCTAAGTAAAATATGTGATGGTACACAGATTTCGTTATATCTGCAGACAGCCAGCTCAAAGAGGGTTCTAAGAATATTGGACCAATCAGTTGTCTTCAGCTTGCAAAAGCTGCCTTGCACTGGGCCATCAGTATTACCATTTTGCCCTCAATTGCCAGCTATCTTTCTTTTCATAACACGTTAGATAACTTTTAATATTCACCTTCCAAAAATATTCAGTGGTATACCCACCTCAATTTTAGAGTTGACAGAACCAGGGATCAAAAAGAATGAGAAACACAATGAAGAATATTTTCTCGGTTCTGTATCACCGTGTCTCTGGGGCCTAGAGTATGGTTGGTACTCCATAGATGATATTTATTGAGTGAATGGTGGAGTGGTGGAGCTAGGATGTAAACCCAGGTGTGTCCAAATAAGGCCAGTTCTTTGTTCATTCTACCCTGTGTGCTCCCAACCCTCACAAAGTCAGAAAGGTCAGAGGCAGCCAAGGCGAGGCAGAAGAGATTCAGTGATCTTGAGCCTCCTTTCCTAATTACCACTATGCTGTATTTGTGTCTAGAAAATGTCTGTCATCTTGGAATCATGAAACATGAGAATACAGTTAAAAATCAACATATACAACAACAACAACATTAGGACTAAGGATCAAACATCCTAGTTTCACATCCTGGCTCTGACTCTTACAACATACCAATCTTTGTCTATGGCACCTAGGCTCCTTGAACCTCCGTTTTCTTATCTCTGTAGATAAGAACCTCTGTTTCTTATTTTAGATGTTGCTAATCTCCTACTCAGAAGGTTAATGAGAAGACGTACTACCTGGCACTTAGTAGGTCCTAAGAATTTGTATTCATTATAAAACACCAATGAAAGAGACCATGATTATACAGGTCTCCCAGTCTATTTCCTGTGACCAGCTTGTTCATTAATGAGGCCAGTTACCACTAGGGGACACTGAACTAGCAAGAAACTAAGAAAGAATCGGACTGAAGGAGATCCATACACCAGTCAGTATTGGAGCTCCTGGCTCTTCCCTCCTTCAACAGATTGTTGAACTGCAGTTGTTCTCATCACAGTCTCACTGTTGTAGAGGGAGCATCTGAGAGAGGGCTACTCTCTCAGGATGACTAAGCAGTCCAAGGCTATAAGGAAAGAATCCTGTTTCAATGCTGTGGTTAGGTAGCAACATTAGTATTTACATATGTGTCTCATCATTGTTGCAACAGCCACAGAAAGATAAGAATCTCTCCACTGAATTTTCTATTAATGGCAGGTTCTAGACTTAATCAAATGGTCAGAGACCTCCCTTGGTGTTTTTTCTAATTTCCTGAGACTGAAACTTTTGGCAGCCCATTGTATACGTTTAGCAGGAAAATCCAAGTGAGTTGTATTTGCCTTGCTCATGTAAAAGATATGTTTGTACATATGTCATGTTTTAAATAATGACTTGCACATATCATTGTTTAGAAAAATCCTGTCCCTTGTTCCTTTCTTAACCCTGTGCAAAGGAAGATTAAACTTCTTGGAGATGCTCCGGCCGGCATTACCAGAAAAGGAAGTCAGAAATGAGAACTTGAGGCCACCCCTTGCATATTTCTTTAACACAAGACAGAAACATTCAGCCTCCCTCTACACTGAATATTATTTCAGAGTTTTCTGCTTGAGATTACAAAATCTTTAACGGCAAAGGTAGAATTCTATGACGTAACAACTCAATAAAGGTCCTGTTTCCAAACGTTCCTCCTGATCAGCACAACCATATGATTTATTATGCAGTCGGAGCCATTTTTGAGAGTGAAGGGGGATGCTCATAATAATTATGACAGAGGGGCATAAACTGATGAGTTTATGATCACTTCGTGCTTAATTGTGTTTAGAAACTGTTGAGACACGTACAATCTTAACATTTTACCTTTAAAACATTCATCTTAGAAAATATCTTTACATGAGAAGTATTTGTGCTTATTCTGTACAAACAAGGCTGTCTTGATTCTCAGGGCAAGTTAGTACCTGCCTCTTGCAGATGGGTGGAGTATTCTCTCTCTTGCTAGCTCTCTCTCATTTCTAAGCCTTGGTGAGCCCTTTCTTTAAGCAGTCTCTTTGGCACCGATATTTCTTCTAAAGACTTCCTTCCAAGACCCATTCCCCTCCCAGGCAAACTCTGTAGAATTACTCTTATCTTCTCTCTGTGACTGTTTTGTCTTCTCTATTTAAAAATGTGTCTATGTTATTAAATTCCAAAAAATTTTTCTGCTAGTTTTCTATTCTAAACAATAGTTATAATCTATTTTTGCAAGAAGGAAAATTACATATGAGTTGTTCAATTAATGTCTTCTAAAAGGTAAAATGTTGCTTCTGTGTGTTTAATATGAATGCAGAAACAGACAGAGCCTGTCAGCAGAGGAGGTGGATCCTGCCATGGAGACAGGCAGATACCCTGGGTTATAGATCGAGGTAAAGTTATACACGTGCTCATCAACCGGGTAATTTCCTGTGAACAGTGGAGTCAGTATATTTACTGGAAAATCTCATTGAAAGGAAATGAGCATTATGAGCCCACTTGAATACTACATATTAAAATTCAGACTAAATAAGGAAGTAGAAAGGAAGTCACAGAGCAAAGAGTATGGAGAAGACAAAATACAGTGACCACATTTGTTGTTCTCTCTGCCTCCTGGGCACAGAATAAACAAATATTGGAATATTTGTTATTTAAAAATTATCTTCATTCTTCAGACTCCTTCCTGATCACTTTAGGTGGGAGATGATATATATGCATAACACAAAAGTAAAACATAACAATCAAAGCCTCCTGGTATTTTTTAAAAGTGTGTTCAGGTTTTCTAAGCTAAGTCTTCTCTTTTTTGTACAAGAGACACTTCTACTTTTGTTCTTACTAGCCCGTTTGTTCAAAATAGAAGGTTCTAACGACAATAAGTTTTTTAAAAGTCCCCCAGGGTTGTAAGCTCAGAGATACACAGAGCTCCAATTAGGTAGTAGCTCTTGTGAGCAGCTGAAAACCAGCATTCCAGAGTCTGGCAGTCTGCAAGGCATTTGGAAAATCAGTTCTGTATTTCCCTTAATAGCCGACCCCAATCATCCACATATATATTTATTATACACTTTCATACATTGTTCTAAATAACGACTTGCACATATCATTGTTTAAAAAAATCCTGAGCACACCCATTGGTAAAAACACCACTCCAATTTCTCCACATGCTTAGTCGCTTTCTTTCCCTCTTCTCCCACCTTTGGCCCGCTCTGAGGCACAAAATGTTCAGTGAGCAGGACCCATCATTATTTCTCTAGGGACCCTGAACACTGGCCTTCTGTTTATAAGTTCATTTCCCAGACATTTTCTCAGAACACTCAACCGACAGTTAAACCCTATTAGTTAATTTAGTCTCCATGAATATGCTGCACACGGCCCCTTATTTTCTGGTAAAAACTAAATTAAACAAAAAATAAAAGACTTGCAAATGTTTTTTCTCATAAATAAAAAGGTGTTAGCTACAAGAGTCTCTTATCCAAAGGCATAGAGGTAGTTAAAAAAAAATTTTTTTTTGAGCACTAAAGTACAATTTTGCATCCAAGTGGGATGGAAATTTCGATGCCAGTGTACATGGGCATTATAATTATAAATTAGGTGATTTCTCCTGGGTCTTGCCAGGCACAAAGAACATTTGGCTATGTGTGTGTCAATTTAACTGAAGTCATTACTCAGGAAACAGGCTTATGCTTCTCACTTAACATGTTCTTTTTAAAGCACTGGGATTGGCTCACTAAAAGAGCCTTTTGTAAAGTGATAAAACTTTTGCTTGTGTGAATTTTACCTTACTAATTGCTAAATTCCTTTTTTAGTGTATAGGATTTCCTCCAAGTGAAAAGCCCTCACTCTGTGATTTGATACAAAAGACATACCATGTTAAATTGCCCGTAAAATCTAATACATCAAGGAGGGAAGTAAAATCCATTATTGAGTCTTTTCCTCCTCATGAGGTGAGAGAAAATTGCTCCCTCCTTGTAGTGCCTTAACCCCTGGCTTGCCAGTATCGTCTCTTCTTGTAGTAGCTGTGTCCAAAAGAATAACTAAAAAAGCAGCAAGGCTCACTTTTTATCATTCAATAAGCTACAATATTAAAAATTAATTATATTATTTTAATCATATTTATCATGTTGCAAAGACAAAACACAAACATCTGAAATTGTATGAAATGGCCTTATGTCCAGTTTAAGCCCAAGTATAGGAGTAGCCACAGATTGCGGGTGGTTTCCCTGCTACAGATCAGCTGAGTCCTGGTCACTCTCAGTGACATGGCCCAGAAGTTTGGAAAGGCAAGGAAGGTATGAAGGTAATTCTAATTTCGGATTGATGGAATAACTCAAACAACTAACCCACTCTAACGACTCAGCCCTAGTTCTTCCCTTTAATGACTCTGAAAGGCAAAAATTGACAATTCTACTTGACCCTATTTTGCCTGTTTTCTGTTTATTCTGCTTAGTGTTAGTAACAACTAACAGCTCTAATGCTTGTCTCTCACTGTACTGAGTCATCAAGTAAGTCTGACTGGCCATCACTTAACAGGCAGTCCTATCTGCAAAGGGACAGAGTTTCTATATTTGCTTCATGCTACAAATGACATTTTATGACAACTGTGCCTCAAAAGTGCTTTTTTTCCCTGAAAAAAAAAACTATTAAAAAAAAACGAAAAATACTTCCTAGAAAAGTATTTCTCTCCTTATTCAGTATTGCACATCCCTCCTCTGAAAAGGAAAACAATTCAAATATGACAACTTTCTGAATTTGTTGGGTGTTGCTTAAGAAAAAAGAAATATGTGCATATTTCTGATTATCTCCAGCATAGAATTGTTTAAGTCCTAGGGCAATATATGTGTTGGCTTATATGGCATTGAGTTCTCCCGAGGGAGACTGTACCCCATTTCTGATGAAAATATCAGCTTTCCCTTATAAGAACTGACAGAGCTAAAAAACACAATTCCTTTGTCTAGAACCAATACCTTTTACCCAAGCATATTATTATCTTAGTAATCTATTTCATATAAAAACAACATTTGATCAAAATTAAGTTAGGGTGTCAGATAAGCTGGAGCCTTCAACTGTTTGGTTTTATTTTTCACAAGGTCAATTTTGACCCAAAGTTCTAGGAGATGAGTTTAAGATACCTGAATGAAAACACACACCCTTGCTGATTTTGCAAGCTTTCCAGCTACATAGACTTAGAACTTTGCTTATAGACTTAGAAGGATCCTTATGCGTTATCTAGTTCTGTAGAGAAACTGAGGCCAAGAGAGGTCAAGGGACTTGCCAAAAGTCACAACCAAGCAGTACCAAAAGCCAACCTTTCCTGCCTCCTAGTCCAGGACTCCTCCCATTACACCATCGTATCATTATTTAGGTCAGCATTCAATTAACAAACCATGACATTATGCACCCACCTCTATTTTCACAAATATTCTGACATTCAACTAACGTATGTAAAACAAATTTTATAACTAACTAGCATTCAGGAAATATTTCCTTCTAAAGAACTATCATCTTGCAAAAATTAGTGTTTGGTAAATGAAACCAGCTATTTTTGTGATATATTATATTCCTTCAATCAAAGCTCCGAATCTAGAAGAAATGTAAGCACAAAGCTGGCAAAATAAATTAGCAGAGTGGGCCCCAATGAACATGGCAGACCTCAAGGCAGCTGTGCCAAGGGGTGGGCAAGGCAGCAGCCAATCAAGGGCACCCATACAGGGCATGAACACAGCACAAGCAAGAGGCAGAAGTGACAAGCCCAACGTGACTGCCCAGACTGGGAAGAGCTAAAAACCCTCAAAATCGCTCTGCCAAAAGTTAGCAACAAACACAATAATGCCTGAGAACATTGTTGTTTTTGCATGGCTTCAAATTACTAGAAATTCCTGACTAATATCCCCTCTCCCACCCCTACCTTCAGGCTTTATATAATTTCCTGCTAGGTAACAACTCTGTGACATTTCAATGGCCTTTTTATATTTCAACTAAACTTATTTTTTACCATTTTCCAGGATGAATTATGAAAATGTCTAAAGGCACACGACTATCAAACATTAAAAGTCATGCTGTAGGCTGGATGCAGGGGTTGACACCTATAATCCAGCATTTTGGGAGGCCAAGGCAGGAGGATCATTTGAGTCCAGGAGTTTGAGACCAGCCTGGGCAACATAGTGAGACCCTGTCTCTACAAAAAGTACAAAACAAATTAGCTGGGTTTGGTGGCTCACATCTGTGGTCTCAGCTACTTGGGAAGCTGAGGCAGGAGGCTCACTTGAGCCCAGGAGGTTGAGGCTGCAGTGAGCTGTGATTGTGCCGCTGTACTCCAGCCTGGGCAGCAGAGCAAGACCCTCTCTCCAAAAAAGTCATGCTGTAGTTGAAGACACTGCCCCAGTTCAACTCGTATGGCCTTTCTCCAACTATTCAGAAGCTCTTGTGTGCATGCATGCACACATACACACACATACACACACACACACACATACACACACACACATTCCCCCAAATATGTGGGATCTTACACATAGCTGTATAAACCAAATTGGGAAAAACTGGGGAAGGCAGTTTGCATCCGTGCAGTATAGAATCCCCTAGACAGACCAGACCATACAAGTAAATTCATTGATTACCGGGGTTACCAAGCACCAACTGAGACCAAGGCATCATTGTGGTAGCTGTCTGCTTTCCTCAGGGGAACTAAGTTCTCTTTTTTTAAATGGAGCTAACTACTAAGCCACCTAATAAATACCACACTGATACTTTTAAAGGAAAACTATGCCAATTCCCAAATGTCCAAGGGAATCTCTCAATCCCAGGAAATACTGACTGGCTGGCAGTAATAGTTGACTGGCTGGCACTCCCTCATTTCCTACCACAGAATGGGCAGAGCCCAATACCCAGGACCCTCCAGAGACCTGAGGAACGAAATTCAAGTCCAACCCTCTCATTGTGAAGATGGGACAACAGACAGACCACGGGGCAAATGTAAGAAGTCCTGGTTCAGGTTGTTCAAACTTTGATCTTTCTATTTGTGACAGAAATCATGGGTGAAACAAAACTGAATTAGAACCTTCATAGTAATTCTGCAGTCTTGCAAATATTTTCCCGACTTTATCAATGTGCCCTTTGCTTTCTGTGAATAATTACAATGAAAAACATAGACTTTGACCATACCACAAAGTTTGTAGTACTTCCCCTTTCCAAATTCTGGGGTTTAAGTGTCCCTACTGTGTGTTCTTAGCCCACTCTGCTTTTCTCGTGATAGAACTGATCAAACTGTGTTTGAATTGCCCACGTCTGCATTCCCATTAAACCATATCTCCACGAGGGCAGGGACCATGTCTGTCTCATTCACCATTATGTCCCCTGGCATACACATTACACCAGTTCACTAAGATTATTAAGTCATTCAATAAATATTTATTGAAGACTTACTATGTGCCAGGCTGTGTTCTGTGTGCTAGAAATACGGCACAGAGCAAACCAGAAAGTCTGAAATACCATGGAGATTATACCGTAATGGAAGTGTTAGATGTCATTTACTTGCCTGTCTTGGATCCCTTTTACATGGCCAACACTTCCGCTCCCAGTTTCTATGCATGTTGCCTCCCATCTGTCCCATTCGCAAGAGAATTGACATCAGTGCAAGGGCATTGCCTCAGCCAGGAAGTCGTAATGCCCGGAACTCAGCACACAGCCAACGACTGACTGACAGGAGGGTACAAAGAGTGGGCCTCTTGCCTCCAGATGCAATTAGTGCACCGGAGAAATTCTTTCTCATGGCTAGACCTCCCTGGAAGCATACCCTTGCCCGGCTGCTTCACTCACACTATCCTGCATCATTCCCTCCCTTTACAGGTTTTCCTGAAGAGCATTCCCTCAATATACACCTGAATTCTTCTCTCAGGTTCTCTTTCTAGGAAATCCAACCTAAGACAGAAGGAAAGACAACAATAAGCCAGCAAACGTGTAAAGGTATATACCATGTTAGATGGAGATTATGGCTTTGGAGAATAATAAAGCAGGAGAAAAGGGAAGGAGTATTTTGGGGAGATAGAGTTCTCATTGAAAAAAAGTGGCCAGAGAAAGTTTTCCCAATATGGTAGTATTGGTAGTATCTAAGGAAAGTGAAGGTGCAAGCAGTGTAGAAGTCAGGAGGATGGACATCCCAGTCAAAGGAACCTCAAATGCTAAAGAGCGAGAGGGAGGCTGCTGCAGCTGGAATAAGCAGCCAGGTGGACGGAGGTTGGCGGAGTGTGTTCGTAAGTAGACGGTTGGATGTTGGTATTAAAAAGGAGGGTCTTGGCCGGGCGCAGTGACTCACACCTGTAATCTCAGCACTTTGGGAGGCCAAAGTAAGCAGATCATGAGGTCAGGAGTTCCAGACCAGCCTGATCAACATGGTGAAACTCTGTCTCTACTAAAAATACAAAAAAAAAAAAAAAAAAAATTACCAGGGCGTGGTGGTACGTGCCTGTAATCCCAGCTACTCAGGAGGCTGAGGCAGGAGAATCATTTGAATCTGGGAGGCAGAGGTTGCAATTACCCGAGATTGCGCCATTACACTCCAGCCTGGGTGACAGAGCGAGACTCTGTCTCAAAAGGAAAAAAAAAAAAAAGAAAAAAAAAAGGGTCTCCGGGTCTCCTTCTTCCTGCTGCAAAGCAATTGAAGTACCCGAACATTAAAACAAGAGCAAGAACTGGATATGAAAAAAGTCATCTCATAAAGACTGTCTTGTAGAGATAGTGTAGATGAGAAAGTGTATATGTGAACTTTATAATTATAATAAAACTTCTTAGTAGAAATTGACAGATAGAGGAGGATAGTAGTACAGTTCTCTATTTCCTTTCCATATTTTTTCATGAAGGCTTTCCCCTGCATCTTTTGTGCATATCCCTCTTTCCATGTGTCTTCTGTCCATCCTAATTTATATATGACTTCCTTGTATCAATTTTGAATTATTATTCTGTGAGTTCACACATTAATTTGATGACTTTGGTGACATTAATGTAAACTATTGCACAGCCATATTTATTGGAAGGAACTGAATTATACTTTTTTCTTCCCTTTCCTCCCCTCCCCTTTCCTCCTTTTCCTCGCCTCCTCCTTTTTTTCTTCGCTTTCCTCTTCTATTCTTCTCTTTTACTCTTTTGCATGTGGGAGGTAGCTGCTCTCATAAATCAATATACATTCGTGCTGCACTAACCTGATGATTGCCCGTCCCTCTCTGCTGGGTGCCTGATGACAGGCTGGAGAGTAGCTACCACCCAACTGACAGACTGAAAAGCAAACTAGAACCTACAGAGCGATGCTCCAAAATATATATTAGCTACAATCTGGGGTTGCTTTGCTTATCATTGCTCTATGACATAGACAGAATTCTTTTCTACCTCTCTTTGGATAATAGCACTCACGTGAAGAGACAGGTGCCCTCCTGTGATTACACAGCATATATGTCACACTTCTAATAATAACAATGGTCAAAAGGGTGATTTTTCTTCATGGTTGGCACTGTGCTGAACAATTTAGACATATCATCTCATTGAATCTTTACAATCTGTGAGGTGGGTATTATAATTCCCATTTTATAGATGAGAAAACTGAGGTACTGAGGTAAAATTACTTCCCCAGGATCACTCATCTATTAAATGGCACATTTGGGAATGCATCTAAGATTGAATGAGACCAGAACTGAAGCTCTTGAACTCCACTACACCACTTCCCCAGTTACACTAATTCACATTATTTTTTTTTTGCTTCTGTTTCCATCTACCCACCTCCCACCATTGCTCTATGAATTTCCTGAGAATAGAGACTGTATTTATTCACCTGTGTCTGCCAAGCACATGGTTAGGAGTGCAATAAACATTTGTTTTCCCCACCTGAATTCTAAACCAAATGAGGGACAAGATGAAAGAGTAAGGCAGATATTGATTAAAATACCAGCTTTATTACCAAGGATGACTGTGCTGCAGGAGGTGGCTCAGTGTGAAGAACTATGGGCTTCCTGATGTTGAAGCTCAGAATTAGCCACACTGACCTTCTCAGTCATGCATGATGCCAGGAAAATCATAGACTTCCATTCTACAGTGGAGGGCTTGGAGGAGCAGGCAAGAATCTGTGGAAAGAGGAAGGGGCTGAGACACACCTGGCTGACCAGCCTCTTATCTCAGTATTATTAGGTGGGAGTGCCTGAAGGGTGAAACTAGTGGAGGTCTTTTCACGTGGAAATAGGAAGCTCAGGCCAAGGAGGTTCAGACCGCCTTCCTTAATCTTAGTACCTGGAACTAAATGTTCTTGAATTAATTAAGCAGGAGGGTTATAGTAAGAATAAGAGTTAGCTTTATAATAAGCTGTGCAATGTGACACAATCAATCAGCACTCTGAAAACTGAGAGCCCAAATCCAGAGCCTATTGGGGGAGAGAACTCGGGTTTCTTAATTTCCTTCTCAACTGCATAATCCACTGGTATACAGAAATCTGCCCTTGTTTTAAGCTCAGGTTTTTATTTAGGGTTGGATTGGGCTAGTTGGGGACCCAGGACAACCTGACATGTTTTCTGGGTCCTGGGGGAAAGGGTGCACACCTAAGCCCCAGCTAGCTTTGAAGGACATCACTGAGAAGAGGAGCTCTTGTGAGAACCAGAATGTAGTGCTGGCTGGGCATTGGGCATACCTGTGATGCTTTGTGGCCCAGTGGCAGGGCATAGCCCTCAGCTCTAGAGGAGAAAACAAGAGAGCAAATCTGAAGTGTAGAGTTCCACCAGCTGCCCAGAATGCTTCACCTTCCCATCAGAAGACATCAAATCATGCCCAAGTCCTCCCAAAGCACCAAGATGTTTACAAAATCTCAGAATTTGCTCAATCTCATCCAACTAATTCTTCCTTCATCAGCTCATTGAATTCATTTGTGTCAATATTTTACTTTGGAGAGGTGGGAAAACACCAAAACCTCCAAACCAGCCATCCAAAACACTAGAGCATAGCCATGAACAGAATTTGAGTCTTCTTGGACAGACAGTCTATACTCAAAGAAAATAATCTTTTTGCTTAAATTGTCTAAATTGGCCCTTCTAGCTCTAAGTATGTTGAATGTTGACCTTCCAAATTGCTCTGGCTCTACTGATCCAGGGGTGTTATATTCTGTTGTCAAATAAGAAGTACAGAATGAACACAATCTCAGGAATAGAAAATTGGCTTCCTTTCATCTGGAACCCAAGGGTCATAGCCTAACCTAGCTCTATCACTTGATGCACAGACATCTGATTGACAGGGCTAACCAAGACTGTCTTATCAATCAGCTATTTACTTCCATAAACATTACTTTACAGATTTTATCCTATCCAAAAATGCTGAAGATGTAACCAGGATCAAAACGAAAACCCCCACCTGTACATTAATCATTCTAATACAGTCTGAGCCTCTGCTTCCCAGTATAGTAGTAAGAGGTTCTGTCAATGGCTTCATCCGTCTGTTCTGGTTTGCTTTGCACAGATAAAATCAGTAACCAAGAATCAGAGATTTTACTAGTGGCCCCAGCTCTCTCACAAATAACCCAGTGAGGATCAGGAAAAAAATAGACCAAGGATGACTCAGTAAAATCCATTGTCTACGGGAAAGACATCAGAATAGAGCCAAATGACAGTAACATTAGTTTAGAAGGAGCATGGGTCTATAAAATGTTATCTCTGGAGCTGAGTTGTTCAAACAAAACGATAAAATCTTGAAATAATGGTTAAATTTGTGTAATCTACTGTGGAAAGTTCCAACCCCAATTGTGATATCATCCAAGGCCAAGTTAAATCAGGCGCAGTGGGAATGATGCTATCTCTGCCCCTGGTCCCAACTAGACGAGAACACCACCTCCAAAAGCACTAGTGCCCAAGCCAGTTGTCAACCAGATATTATCTCTAAAATCATAGGACAAGAGAAAAGCTGTTGTTCTGCTCACCTTCAGCAAGATAATAAATATCAGAAAGTAGTGTGTGTAGCCCATGGGATTCAATTTCACATGCCTGTTAAATTCAGGGAAATAAGGGTAACTGACAGCATTCTATTTGGCTAAAACAGATTAAATTATTTTCCCTGGAACAAACTGCCAAACTCAGGTATTATGATTTTGAGGATATAAAAAAGAATTGATGTAAGAACAAGTGCTAGTTAATGAAAACACAACAACTCTACTGCTAGAACATTGTTTAACATTTCCACTTCACCAAACTTTCCATACTGTCTTTCTTATGATCACTGACCAAAGTGCTTTTCAGAGGTACATAGTTATAAAAATCATCAGTTGTCAAAATAGTTACTTTTGCATCCATTATTCAGATTAAATAATGATATTGTTAAATTTTTTTGTAATCCTTTAAACTAGTTAACTATGAGGTGTGAAAAATTACAACTGAAAACTATCAGAGTTACCTATTTTCAAGAATGTTACCATAAAATTATCTATATTTTGAAATAAAATTTATTTTAAAAATGTAGCAGCATCTTCCAGCACATATGAAGCTGGAAAGTTGCCACTTTGACCTAACAAAAAGTGAAAAGCTGAACCAACTGAAACATCAACAGTTCTTAGATCTCTTAGTCTGTCTAGTGTTGCTATTAAGAAATATCTGAGGCTGGGTAGGTAATTTATAAAGAAAAAAGGTTTATTCAGCTCATAATCCTGATGACTAGAAAAGTTTAAGATTGGGCACCTACAACAGGCAAGAGCTTCAGGCTGCTCACACTCGTGGTGGAAGGTGAAAGGGAGCCTGTGTGTGAAGAGCTCAGATGGTGAGAGAGGAAGCAAGAGTGAAAAGGGAGGTGCCAGGCTGTTTTTAACAACTGGCTTTTGTGGGAACTAATAGAGTGAGAACTCACTCATCACCATGAGGATGCGGACACCAGGAGGACCCAGTCAGTGGGTGATTTTTTTTTTTTTTTTGAGACAGTCTCACTCTTTCGCCCAGGCTGGAGTGCAGTGGGGCGATCTCGGCTCACTGCAAGCTCTGCCTCCCAGGTTCACGCCATTGTCCTGTCTCAGCCTCCCGAGTAGCTGGGACTACAGTCGCCTGCCACCACACCTGGCTAATTTTTTGTGTTTTTATTAGAGATGGGGTTTCACCATGTTAGCCAGGATGGTCTCGATCTCCTGACCTTGTGATCCACCCGCCTCGGCCTCCCAAAGTGCTGGGATTACAGGCATGATCCACCATGCCCTGCCGTCAGTGAAGAGATGCCTTCACTGCCACCTTGTGAAAAGATGACTTCCACCATGATTGTAAGTTTCCTGAGGCCTTCCCAGCCACGTAGAACTGTGAGTCAATTAAACCTCTCTTCTTTATAAATTACCAGTCTCAGATATTTCTTCATAGCAGCGTGAGAACAAACTAATACAGTAAATTGGTACCGAGGTAGTCGGGCACAGCTGTAAAGACACCCCCAGCAGCTTTGGAACTGGGTAACAGGCAGAGGTTGGAATAGTTTGGAGGGTTCAGAAAGACAGGAAAATATGGCAAAGTTAGGAACTTCCTAGAGACTTGGAGGGCTCAGAAGACAGGAAGATGTGGGAAAGTTTGGAACTTACTAGGGACTTGTTGAATGGCTTTTACCAAAATGTTGACAGTGATGTAGACAATGAAGTCCAGGCAGAGGTGGTCTCAGATGGAAATGAGTAACTTGTTGGGAACTTGAATAAAGGTCACTCTTGCTATGCTTTAACAAAGAGACTGATGGCATTTTGCCCCTGCCCTAGAGATCTATGGAACTTTAAACCTGAAAGGGATGATTTAGAGTATCTGATGGAAGAAATTTCTAAACAGCAAAGTGTTCAAGAGAAAGCAGAGCCTTAAAGTTTGGAAAATTTGCAGCCTGACAATGTGATAGAAAATAAAAACTCATTTTCTGGGGAGAAATTCAATCCTGCTGCAGCAATGTACATAAGTAACGAGGAGTCAAATGTTAATCACCATGACAATGGGGAAAATGTCTCCAGGGCATGTCAGAGACCTTCATAGCAACCCCTCCCATCACAGGTCCTAGGGCCTAGGAGGGAAAAATGGTTTTGTGGGCTGGGCCCAGGGCCCCCCTGCTCTGTGCAGCCTTGGGACATGGTCCCCTGTGTCCCAGCTGCTTCAACTCCAGCCATGGCTATAAGGGGCCAAGGTATAGCTCAGGCCATTGCTTCAGAGGGTGCAAACCCCAGGCCTTGGTGGCTTACATGTGGTGTTGGGCCTGCAGGTACACAGAAGTCAAGAATCGAGGTTGGGAAACCTCCATCTAAATTTCAGAGGATGTATGGAAATGTCTGGATGTCCAGGCAGAAGTTTGCTCCAGGGGCAGAGCCTTCATGGAGAATCTTTGCTAGGGCACTGTGGAAGGGAAATGTGGGGTTGGAGTCCCCACATAGAATCCCAGATGGGACACTGCCTAGTAGAGCTGTGAGAAGAGGGCCACCATCCTCCAGACCCCAGAATGGTAGATCCACTGACAGCTTGCACTGTATGCCTAGAAAAGCTGCAGATATTCAACACCAGCCTGTGAAAGCAGCCAGAGGTGGGGACGTACCCTGCAAAGTCACAGGGGCAGAGCTTCCCAAGGCCATGGGAGCCCACCGCTTGTATCAGCATGATCTGGATGTGAGACATGGAGTCAAGGGAGATCATCTTGGAAATTCAAGGTTTAATGACTGCCCTATTGGATTTCAGACTTGCACGGGGCCTGTAACCCCTTTATTTCGGCCAATTTCTCCCATGTGGAATGCATGTATTTACCCAATGCCTGTACCCCCAATGTATCTAGGAAGTAACTAACTTGCTTTTGATTTTACAGGCTCATAGAAAGAAGGGATTTGCCTTGTCTTAGATGAGACTTTGGACTTGGACTTTTGGGTTAGTGATGGAATGGGTTAAGGCTTTAGGGGACTGTTGGAAGGGGATGATTGTGTTTTGAAATATGAGGACACCAGATTTGGGGGGGGCCAGAGGAAGAATGATATGGTTTGGCTCTGTGTCCCCACTCAAATCTCACCTTGAATTGCAATCCCCATAATCTCCATATGTCAAGGGTGGGATCAGGTGAAGGTAATTGAATCATGGGACTGGTTTCCCCCAAGCTGTTCTCATGCTAATGGGTGAGTATCACAAGATCTGATTGTTTTTATAAATGTCTGGCATTTCCCCAGCTTGCACTCATTCTCTTTCCTGCCGCCCTGTGAAGAGGTACATTCCTCCATAATTATGAGTTTCCTGAGGCCTCCCCAGCTATGCAGAACTGTGAGTCAATTAAACCTCTTTTCTTTACAAATTACCCAGTCTCAGATATTTCTTCATAGCAGTATGAGAACAGACTAATATGTCAACCTAAGTGTGGGGAGGGGAGACTAAGAAGCATTTGTGAAGTTCACAGTCCAGAGGAACAAGCTTACTAAGGACTGAGACCTAATCATAGAATTATAAAATGCTTCCTCCCCCCAACATCAGACCACCACACTACTAAAGGCCTATTTACAGCAGTTCCTTTTACCCAGTAAATCATGTCTGGTTATCAAGAAAAAATTACAAGGCATACCAAAAAGCAAAGCAAAAACAAACAAAAAAAAACAAACATACACACACACACACACACACACACACACACACACACACACACGGAGTTTGAGCTGACAGAGTAAACATCAGCACCAAACTCAGATATGGCAGAAATGCTGGAACTATCAAACTGTGAATTAAAAATAAAACAACTGTGATTAAAATGTTAAAGCTCTAGTAAATTACATAGACAGCATGCAAAAACAGATGGACAATGTGAGCAGAGAGATGAAAATTCTAAGAAAGACTCAAAAATAAATGTTACATTAAAAAACACTATAATAAAGAATGCTTTTTGATGGGCTTTAATAAACAACATAGCATGCACAAAGAGACAGACAATGTAAGCAGAGAGATGAAAATTCTAACAAACACTTAAAAAGGAATGTTGCATATAAAAACACCGTAATAGAAATAAATAATGTTTTTGATGGGCTTGTGTGTAAACTGAACATTACTGAAAAAAGAATATTTGAGAAAAAAAAAGACTAAAAGAAAGAGCAGAATATTCAAGAACTGTGGGACAACTACAAAAGGTATAACATATGCATAATGGAAATACCAGAAGGAGAAAAAAGAAAAGATGAAATATTTAATGCAACATGATTATGAATTTCCCACAAGTAGTGTCACATACCAAACCACAGATCTGGAATGCTCAGAGGACAGCAAGCAAGATAAATACCAAAATAACAACATGTATACATATCATATTCAAACTATGGCGTATCAAAAATGAAAAAAAAATTCTGAACAAAACCAGAGGGAAAAAATGCCTTACCTATACAGGAGCAAAGATAAGAATTAGATCTGACTTCTCAGAATTCGTGCAAGCAAGAAGGTGGAGGGTATGAAATACTACTGTTAACAAAAGAAACAAAACACCAACCTAGAATTCTGCACACTGTGAAATTTTCACTCAAAAGTGAAGATGAAATAAAGACTTTCTAAGAAAAAAAAGTTGAGAAGATTTGTTGCCAGTATTTCTGCCTGACAAGAAATGGCTTTTAAACATTCCTCAGAAGAAAAAATATATATGTCAGAAACTCAGGTCTACATAAAGAAAGGAAAAGCACCCATAAATGAATAAGTGAAGGTAAAATTAAAAACATTTTTCTTATTCTTAATTGATCTAACAGATTACAGTTTTTTCAAAATCATAATAGCAACAATGTACTTAATTATATATGCATATATATGTATGCTTCTGCATGAATTAAATGAATGATAGCAATGAAAAATGAGATGAATTGGTTATTATAAGGTACTGAACTACCCATGAAGCAGTAGAGTGTTATTTGCAAATGGATTTATGTTAGTTGTAAAAAATACTGCAAACTTCAAGGCAGTCAAGGAGAAAAAAAAAATCACTGATATGTTGATATGCTAAGAAGGGAGAGAAAATTGAATCACATAAAATGCTCAATTAAAACCACAATTGGGCCAGGCACAGTGGCTCACACCTGTAATCCTAGCACTTTGGGAAGCCGAGGAGGATGGATCACCTGAGGTCAGGAGTTCAAGACCAGCCTGGCCAACATGGTGAAACCACATCTCTACTAAAAATACAAAACTTAGCAGGGCGTGGTGGCATGGGCCTGTAATCCCATTCAGGAGGCTGAGACAGGAGAATCACTTGAACCTGGGAGGCGGAGGTTGCAGTGAGCCAAGATGGTGCCACTGCACTCCAGCCTGGGCGACAGAGCAAGACTCTATTTCAAAAAAAAAAAAACTAAAAAAAAAAACACAATTGATTTTTTAAAATAGTGCAAAAAAAATAAAAAAAAAAGAATGAGGAAAACAAATAGAAAACAGTAACAAATATGACATATTTTAACCCAACTATATTAATAATCATGTTGAACACTGATTATCTCAACACACCAATGAAAAGACAGATATTGTCAAAATAGATTTTAAAAACTCAACTATACAGCCAGGCGTGGTGACTCAATGCCTGTAATCCCAGCACTTTGGGAGGCTGAGGCAGTTGGATCACTTAAGGCCAGGAGTTCGAGACCAGCCTAGCCAACATGACAAAACCTTATCTCTATTAAAAATACAACAATTAGCCGGGGATGGTGGCGCACACCTGCAATCCCAGCTACTCAGAGGCTGAGGCATGAGAATAGCTTGAACCTGGGAGGTGGAGGTTGCAGTAAGCTGAGATCGTGCCATTGCACTCTAGCCTGGGTGACGGAGTGAGACTCTATCTCAAATATTAATTAATTAATTAATTTAAAAAAATAAAAAACTCACCAGGGCATGGTGGCTCACGCCTATAATCCAACACTTTGGGAGGACAAGGCAAGCGGATCATTTGAGGTCAGGAGTTCAAAACCAGCCTGACCATCATGGTGAAACCCCATCTCTACTAAAAAAAATATATACAAAAAAAAAAAAATTAGCTGGGAGTGGTGGCACACACCTGTAATCCCAGCTACTGGGGGAGGCTGAGGCAGGAGAATTGCTTGAACCCACAAGATGGAGGTTGCAGTGAGCCAAGATCATGCCACTGCACTCCAGCCTGGGTGACAGAGAGAGACTCTGTCTCAAAAAATAATAATAACAATAACAAATAAAAATGAATAAAAACTCTGCTATATGTTGTTTATGAGAAACTCATCAAAATAAAAACACATGTAAATTAAAAGTAATTGGATGATTAAAGATATACCATGTTAATACTAATCAAAGGAAAATGGGAGTATTTATACTAATTTTAGACAGAGCAGAATTCATAGCAAGGGAAGTTATCAGGAGAAGAAAGGAAAATTATACAAAAATAAAAGGATCAATTCTCCAAGAATAAGTAACAATCCTCTTTTTTTAAACTTCTATTTCAGGTTCAGGGGCACATGTGAAGAGTTTTTACATAGGAAACCTCATGTCACAGGAGTTTGTTGTACAGATTATTTCATCACCCAGGAATTAAGCCCAGTACCCAATAATTATCTTTTCTGCTCCTCTCCCTCCTCCCACCCTCTACCCTCAAGAAGACCCCAGTGTCTGTTGTTTCCTTCCTTGTCTTCATAAGGTCTCATCATTTAGCTGCCACTTATAAGTGAGAACATGCAATATTTAGTTTCCTGTTGCTGCATTAGTTCGCTGAAGATAATAGCCACCAGTTCCATCCATATTCCTGCAAAAGACATGATCTCATTCTTTTTATGGCTGCATAGTATTCCATGGTGTATATGCACCACGTTTTCTTTATCCAGTCTGTCACTGATGGGCATTTAGGTTGACTGCATGTTTTTGCTATTGTTAATAGTGCTGCAATGAATATTCACTTACATATGTCTTTATGAAGAATGATTTTTATTCCACTGGGTATATATCCAGTAAGGGGATTGCTGGATTGAATGGTAGTTCTGCTTTTAGCTCTTTGAGGAATTACCATACTGCTTTCTGCAATATTTGAACTAATTTACACTCACACCAACAGTGTATAAGTGTTCCTTTTCTCTGCAACATTGCTAACATCTGTTATTTTTTGATAGCTGCATGCATGTCTTTTTTGAGAAGTGTCTGCTCATGTCCTTTGCCCACTATTTAATGGGGTTGTTTCTTTTTCTCTTGTTTAAGTTCCTTAACAATGCTAGATATTAGACCTTCGACAAATGCATAATTTGCAAATATTTTTTCCCATTCTGTAGATTGTCTGTTTACTGTATTGATAGTTTCACTGTGCAGTAGCTCTTAAGGTTAATTAGATCCCACTTGTCAATTTTCCTTTTGTTATGTTTGCTTTTGGTGTCTGTCATGAAATCTTTGCTCATTCCTAGGTCCAGGATGGTATTGCCTAGATTGTCTTCCAGGGTTTTTATAGTATTGGGATTTTCATTTAAGTCTAATCCATCTTGAGTTGATTTTTGTATGTGGTGTACAGAGGGGTTCCAGCTTCAGTCTTCTGCATATGACTAGCCAATTATTCCAGCAACATTTGTTGGATAGGGAGTCTTTTCCCCATTGCTTGTTTCTCTCAGCTTTGTTGAAGATCAGGTGATTGCAGGTGTGCAGCCTTATTTCTGAGTTTTCTACTCTCTTCCCTTGGTCTATATGCCTGTTTTTGTATCATTACCATGATGTTTTGGTTAGTGTAGCCCTGTAGTATAGTTTGAAAGCAGGTGATGTGATGACTCCAGCTTTGCTCTTTTTGCTTAGAATTGCCTTGGCTATTTGGCTCTCTTTTGGTTCCATAGAATTTTAAGAGTCGTTTCTAGTTCTGTGAAGAACGTCATTGGTAGTTTGATAGGAATAACATTGAATTTGTGAGTTGCTTTGAGCAGTATGGCTATTTTAATGATATTAATTCTTCCTCCCCATGAGCATGGGATGTTTCTCCATTTGTTTGCGTCATCTCTGATTTCTTTGAGCGGTGTTTTGTAATTTTCATTGTAGAGATCTTTCACCTCCCTGGTTAGCTGTATTCCTATGTCTTTATTATTTTTGTGGCAACTGTGAATGGGACTGCCTTTCTGATTTGGCTCTTGGTTTGGCTTTTGTTGATGTATAACAATGCTAGTGATTTTTGTACATTGATTTTGTACCCTGAAACTTTGCCAAAGTTATTTATCAGCTGAAGGAATTTGGGGCCAAGACTATAATGTTTTCCATATACAGAATAGTGTCATCCACAAACACAGATAGTTTGACTTCCTGTCTTCCTATTTGGATGCCCTTTGTTACTTTCTCTTGCCTTATTGCTCTGGGTAGGAATTCCAATGCTACTTTGAATAGGATTGGTGAGAAAGGGCATCCTTATGTCATGCCAGCTTTCAAAAGGAATGCTTCCAGCTTTTGTCCATTCAGTATAATGTTGGCTGTGGGTTTGTCATAGATGAATCTTATTATTTTCAGGTATGTTGCTTCAATACCTAGTTTATTGAGAGCATTTAACATGAAGAGGTGTTGAATTTTATCAAAAGCCTTTTCTTCATATGTTGAGATAATTATGTGGTTTTTGTCTTTAGTTCTGTTTATGTGATGAATCACATTTATTGATTTGTGTATGTCAAATCAACCTTGCATCCCAGGGATGAAGCCTACTTGATTGTGGTGAATTAGATTTTTGATGTGCTGCTGGACTTGATTTGCAAGTATTTTGTTGAGAATTGTTGCATCAATGTTCATCAAGGATACTGGCCCGAAGTTTTCTTTTTTTGTTGTGTCTCTGCCAGGTTTTGGTATCAGGATGACGCTGGCCTAAGAGAATGAGTTGGGGAGAAGTCCTTTCTCCTCAATTTTTTTGTAATAGTTTCTGTAGAAATTGTACCAGCTCTTCTTTGTACATCTGGTGGAATTCAGCTGTGAATCCATCAGCTCCTGGGCTTTGGTTGGTAGACTATTTATTACTGATTCAATTTCAGAGCTCATTGTTGGTCTGTTCAGGGAATCAGCTTCTTCCTGGTTCATTCTTTGGAGGATCTAAATGTCCAGAAATTTAGCCACATCTTCTAGGTTTTCTAGTTTGTTTTCATAGAGTTGTTCATGATAATTTCTGGTGGTTGTTTTTATTTCTGCGCGGTCATTGGTAAAATTCCCTTCATCATTTCTGATTGTGTTTATTTGGATCTCCTCTTTATTACTCTAGCAAATGGCCTATTTTATTAAATTTTTCAAAAAACCAACTATTGGATTCATCCATTGTTTGAAACGCTTTTTGTTTCTCAGTTTCCTTCAGTTCAGCTCTAATTTTGGTTATTTCTCATCTTCTGCTAGCTTTGGGGTTGATTTGTTCTTGCTTCTTTTACTCATTCAGTGTGAGTTAGGTTGTTAATCTGAGATTTTTTTAAAACTTTTTGATGTGAGCATTTAGTGCTATGAATTTCCCTCCTAACATTGTCTTAGCTGTGTCCCAGATATTCTGGTATGTTGTATTTTTGTTCTCATTAGAGTCAAAGAATTTCTTCATTTCTGCCTCAATTTCATTATTTACCCAAAAGTCATTCAGGAGCATGTTGTTTAATTTCCATGTAATTGCATGTTTTTGAGCTATTTTCTTAGTCTTTACTTCTATTTTTATTGCACTGTAGTCCAAGGGTGTTTGTTATGATTTTTTTTATTCTTTTGCATTTTTAGAGGATTGTTTTATGTCCAATTATTTGTTCAATTTTAGAGTATGTGCCTTGTGGCAATGAGAATGTATATTCTGTTGTTTTGAGGGGGAGAATTCTGTAGACACGCATCAGATCCATTTGGTCCAAAGTTGAGTTCAGGTCCTAAATATCTTTGTTAATTTCCTGCCTTGATGATCTGTCTAATACTGTCAGTGGAGTGTTGAGGTCTCTCACTTTACTGTGTGGGAGTCCATGTTTCTTTGTAGGTCTCTAAGAACTTGCATTATGAATCTGAGTGCTTCTGTTAGATGCATATATATTTTGAATAGTTAGGTCTTCTTGTTGAATTGAACCCTTTACCATTATCTAATGCCCTTCTTTGTCTTTTTTGGTCTTTGTTGGTTTGAAATGTTTTGTCTGAAATTAAGATTGCAACTCCTGCTCTTTTCTGTTTTCCATTTGCTTGGTAGATTTTCCTCCCTTTATTTTGAGCCTATGTGTGTCATCACATGTGAGACAGGTCTCTTGAAGACAGCATACCATCAGGTCTTGCTTTTTTAAATCTTCCTGGCCGCTCTGTGCCTTTTAAGTGGGGCTATCTATTTACATTCAAGATTGGTATTGATATGTGTGGATTTGATCCTGTCATTATGTTGTTAACTGGTTATAATGTTGACTTGTTTGTGTAGTTGCTTTAAAGTTATACTGGTCTGTGTGTTTATGTGTGTTTTTGTATAAGCTCGTAGTGGTCTTTCCTTTCTATATTTAGTGCTCCTTTCAAGATCTCTTGTAAGGCACGTCTGATTGTAATGAACTCCTCCAACGTTTGCTTATCTGAAAAGAGTCTTATTTCTTCTTTGCTTAGGGAGCTTGGTTTGGCTGGATGTGAAATTCTTGGTTGAAGAATCTTTTCTTAAGAGTGTTGAATATAGGCCCTCAATCTCTTCTGGCTTATAAGGTTTCAGCTGAGGAATCTTCTGTTAGCCTGATAGTGTTCCCTTTCTAAGTGACCTGCCCTTTCTCTCTAGCTTCCTTTGCCATTCTTACTTTCATTTGATTTTGGAAAATCTAATGATTATGTGTCTTGGGGATGATCTTCTGGTTAATCTGGTTAATCTTGTAGGAGTTCTCTGTAGTTCCTGAATTTGACTGTTGGCCTCTCTAGCAAGGTTGGGGAAGTTTTCACAGATGATATCCTGAAATATGTTTTCCAAGTTGTTTGCTTTCTACCCCTCCCTTTTAGGGATGCCAGTGATTTGTAGATTTGGCTTCTTTCCACAATCCCATACATCTCGGAGGTTTTGTTCATTTCTTTTTATTCTTATTTATTTTTGAGACTGTCTTTTTCCAGAGAACCAGTCTTCAAGTTATGAGATTCTTTCCTCAGCTTAGTTTATTCTGCTGTTAATACTTGTGATTGCATTGTGAAATTATTGTATTATGTTATTCAGCTTTGTCAGATCCATTAGGTTGTTTTTATACCAGCTATTTTATCCTTTAATTCCTGTATTGCTTTATTTGTAACTCTTATTTTTTTAATTGGGTTTTCCATCCTCCTGAATCTTGATGACTTTTAGTCCTATCCATATTCTGAATTCTATCTCTGTCATTCCAGCCAGTTCAGCCTAGTTAAGAACTCTCGTTGGAGAACTGGTGTAGTCTTTTGGATGACATACAACATTCTGGCCATTTGAATTACTGGCATTCTTGCACTGGTTCTTCCTCATCTCTCCATGAGGTATTCCTTTAACTGCAGTGTAAATTGAGTACAGTCAATAGACTTCTTTTCTGGATTTTTTCACTGGAAAAAGACTTTGTGCAGAGTCTTTATTTGAAGTTGACTTCTTGTCTCTGGTTTCAGAGTGGGTATGTTAGTGAGGTATTTTTGGTGTTGAAGCTTTGGGGTGTGATTCAGTAGGTGGCACTTAGGCTTATTAGTCAGTTGCTAGACTCTTTCTTGGTCGTGTGGCTTCCCTATTTCTTCACAATTGCAGCTACATTCCCTCTCAATGCTCTGAAAGTGTGAGTGCCTCTTCCCCTTTAGTTCTGGCTGTAGACAGTGGTTTGGCACTCCTAGGCTGTCTACTGCAGCTCTGGGTGATCAATCTAATGTTTATGTTTCTTCCCCAGCTTGGTGGCAGCAGAGGAAGGAACCTTAGTAGTGGTCGTGGCCAAGGGTCCCTTGCTTATCTCCTGGGGACTCCACTCTAGAGAGACGCAGGTCAGCAATTGTTTGGTGCAATCAGCCTAGGATGGAGGGTCTGTGCTGTGGGCCCAAGCCAGGGGTCCCTGTCTGATGATGAGCAGTGGAGGGTGTGTGGAGCACATGGCTGGCTTCTTCTCCTTGGGTTGACTGCAGCCTGTTGGAAGTGTGGATAAAGCACTTAGGGTCTTTGTTCTTTTGTTAGTCTCAGGGTAGCAAAGACAGTTCTACTGCAGAGGCAGTGGCAGAGAGGTTTCCAGTTGCCCCTGGAGGCTCTGCCTAGGGAGTTGCCAAGGTGTTAACTGGTTCAATAGCTCTGGTAGCAGGTGGCTGGAGGTCCAGGCCCGAAGGACCTTCCCAGTGAGGAGATACGGGAACAGGAATCCACATAACAGTCTAGCCACTTTTCCATAGGGCTGCTGTGGTATCCTGGGGACCTGCTCCAGTTTCTGCTTGCCTCTGATTTTCCAGTACCTAGAGGTATCACCAATGAAGGCTGCAAAACAGCAAAGATGGCAGCCAAAGATGGGAGCTCCATCCCAGGGAGGTACAGACCTGTTGCCAGCCTGAACACATCTGTAGGAGGTAGCTAGAGACCCCAGTTGAGAGGTCTTGCCCGGTGAGGAGGAATGGAATTGGGGACTCACTTAAAGAAGCAGTTTGGCCACGTTTTCATAGAGCATCTGTGCTGTGCTGAGGGTCTGCTTCAGCCCCTGGTAGCCTCAGACATTCTAAAGCCCAAAGGCCAGAATAGCTAAGTCACCCAAATAGCAAAGATGGCAGTATGCCCCTCCCTCTGGGAGCTCCATGCCAGGGAGTTTAGAAACCTCTGTCAGCCAAAGAACACTGGTGGGGTAGTTGGAGACCCCAATTGGGAGGCCCCACATGGTGATGAGGGACAGAATTGGGGACCTGCTTTAAAAAGCAATCTGGCCACATTTTTGTAGAGTAGCTGTGCTGTTCTGGGGGATCCCTTCCATCCCTTGTCAGCTTGGACTCTCCAAGGCCTGAAGGCTAGAGTGGCTAAGTCACCCAAACAGCAAAGATGGTTGCCCACTCCTCCCCTGGGGAGCTCCATCCCAGGGATGTGCAATGCTGCTACCAGTGGCTGGCTGGAATTCCAAGCCAGTGGTTCCTATTCTGTGAGGTGCTGTGGAAGTGGGGCCTATAGACTGTCACTGCTCAGTGCCCTGGATTCAGCCTCTTTCCCTAGGGGTATGTACAGGAGTCTAACTGCCAGCTTTGCCAGAGTTGCAGTTACTTTTGCTCTGGGAAGTCCAGAGAGCCCAAGTATCTAAGGCTCCTAGGTCTCTGCAAGTGCCTACATGGCTACTCTGCAGAGACTCCATGTAGTTCTGTATGTCAGACTGAAGGCCTGGTGGACTAGGTTCATGAGGGGCTCTATTGACCCAAAGGTTGCAAAGATCCATGAAAGAAGTGTGGTTTCCTGGGTTACACATTCACTTACTGCTTCCCTAGGCAAGGGAGGTTCCCTTGGCCCCACATCACTCCCAGGTGGGCTGTTGTCCTGCCTTGCTTTCCTCCATTCTCCATGGGTCAAGTTGTTTCCTTGATTAGTCTCAGTGCTAGTAACTGGATGTCTCAGTTGAAGATCCTGTAATCACCCCTTCTGTTCCTCTCTGTGAGAGCTATGCACACTAGCTGCTTCTAGTCGGCCATCTTTGCCACCTCCAAATAACAATTCTTATTGTGTATACATCTATCAGAGCATCAAAATACATAAGACAAAAACTGATGGAACTGCAAGGATAAATAAACAAATCTACTTCCACACCCATCTATCAGAAATGGGCAGATCTAGCATACAGAAAGTCAGTAAAGACATAGTTAAACTCAACAACACTGGATATAATTGACATCTGTAGACTATTTCATCTAACATCAGCAAAATACAGATTCTTCTCAAGCTCACGTGAAACATTTACCAAGATATATCACACCTTGGGCCATAAAACACAGCTTAACAAACTTAAAAGAATAGAAATAACAGAATATATGCTCTCAGATCAAAATGGAATTAAACTAGAAACAACAATGGAAAGATAGTTGGAATGTCCAAAAGTACTTGCAGATTAAACAACACACTTCTAAATGACATGTGGTACAATGAAGAAATCTCAAGAAAATTTTAAAAATTGAATTAAATAAAAATAAAAACATAACATCAAAATGTATGGGATGCAGCATAACATCAAAATGTATGGGGTGCAGCTTGCAAATACATTTATGGCATTTAATGTTTTAATATATATTTTAAAATAAGAAAATTCTAATATCAACCATCTAAGATTTTACCTTAGGAAACCAGAACAAGAGAAAATTAAATTGAAAATAAGCAAAAAAAGAAATAATAAAAAATTATTGCATAAATCAATGAAATTAAAAACAGGAAATCAATAAACAAAATCAATAAACACAAACGGATTCTTTAAAAATATAAATAAAATTGACAAGCCTCTTCCAGGCTCACTAATAAAAAAGAAAGAAAGACAGATTACTAATATTAGAAATAAAAAGGGACATCACTACAGATCCCACAGACATTAAAAGGATGATCAAAGAATACTATGAAGAACTTTAAGGCCATATATTTGATAACTTAAATTAAATGGATTAATTCTTTGAAAGAAACAATCTGTCAAAAGTCACACAAGAAGAAATAGACTATCTGAATAGGCCATTATCTATTAAAGGAATTGAATCAATAATTAAAAGGTTTTCAAAATAGAAAGTGTTAGACCCAGATGGGTTTACTGGTGAAGTCTACCAACATTTAAGGAAGAAATTAAACCAATTCTGAAAAATCTCTTTCAGAAGATAGAAGCAGCTATGTCCCTCTTTTATTTGTGATATTAGTCATTTATGTTTTCTCTCTTTTTGCTTAGCCTGGCAAGGGGTTTATCAATTTTATTAATGCTTTCAAAGAAATAGCTTCTGGTTTCATTGACTTTGTTTATTGATTTTCTGTTTTCAATTCATTAATTTATGCAATAAGTTTTATTATTTCTTTTCTTGTGCTTATTTTGGATTTATTTTTTCTTCTTTTTCTAGTTCCTTAAATTGACAGCTTGGATAATTGATGTTAGGTCTGTCTTCTTTTCTAATATATCTTTCCTAACTCTTGAGGCCAGCATTCCCATAATACCAAACAGATAATGACATTACAAGAAAAAAAAATACTACAGACCAACATATCTCATGAACACTGATGCAAAAATCCTCAACAAAATATTAGCAGATCAAACCCAACAATGTATGCAACGAATTATATACCATAACCAAGTGGGATTTATCCTATGCATAAAAGTCTGGTTCATTGTGCAATAATCAATTAGTACAATTCATCACATCAAAAGGCTAAAGAAAAAAACACATGATCATATCAATAGATGTAGAAAAAAGCATTTTTTCAAAATCCAACACTGATTCATATCAAAAAACAAAACAAAACTCAATAGACAAGGAATAGAGGGGAATAGCCTCAATTTGATAAAGAACCTCTACAAGAAACCACAACTCCCATTACACTTAATTCTAAGAAATTTTGAGGAAAGCATCCCTCTAAGGTCAGGAACAAAGCAAGATATTTCCCCTCACCACTCTTTTTCAGTTTTATACTGGAAGTTCTAGTTAGGGCAATAAGAGAAGAAAAAGAAATAGAAGTATACTACTGATTAGGAAGAAAGTAGTATAACAGTCTTTGTTCATAGGTGACATGATCATCTATGTAGAAAATCAGAAAAAATCAACTAACAAAACTTCTGGAATTAATAAGTAATTATAGTAAGGTTGCAAGACACAAACGTAACACACAATCACTTTCTCATATATCAACAATGAACAAGTGGAATTTGAAACTTAAAACACAGTACCATTTACAGTAGCACTCACAAAACTAAAAGATTAAGTATACATTTAACTAAATATATACAAGATTTGTATGAGAAAAACTACAAAACTCGGATAAAAGAAATCAAAGAAGAATTAAATAGAGAGATATTCCATACTCATGAATAGGAAGATTCAATATTGCCAAGATGTCAGTTCTTCCCAACTTGATCTACGGATTCAGTGCAAGCTCAATTAAACTCCCAGCAAGTTATTTTGTGGATATCAACAAACTAATTCTAAAATTTATATAGAGAGGCAAAAACATCCAGCAGAGTGAATGCAATATTGAAGGAGAATAATAAAGTCAAAGGACTGATATTACCTGACTTCAAGACTTATAAGTCTATAGTAATCAAGAGAATATGTTATTGGAGAAAAAATAGGCAAATAGATAAATAGAACAGAATAGAGAGCTCAGAAATAGACCCATGTAATATAGGCAACTGACCTTTGACAAATGGATAAAGGCAACACAGTGTAGCAGAGATAATTTTTTCAACAAATTATGCTGGAAAAACTGAACATCCCTATGCAAAAAAAAAAAAAGAAGTGGAATAACCTAGATGCAGACTTTACACCCTTTACAAAATGAACTCAAAACATATCACAAACATAAATGTAAAATGCAAAACCAAAAAACTTCTGGAAGATAACATAGGAAAATATCTAGATGACCTTGGGTTTGGTGATAACTTTTTATCTAAACACCACTTTGTATCCCAATGCCAAAAGTACAATCCATAAAATAAAGAATTGATAAACTGAACTTGATTAAAATTAAAGTGTTCTTCTCTGTGAAGGACATTGTCAAGAAAATAAAAAGTCAAGTCACAGACTGCGAGAAAATATTTGCAAAGATATATCTGATATCTGATAAAGAAATGTTATCCAAAATATACAAAGAACTCTTAAAACTTAACAATAACAAAAAAAAAAACCCAACTGAAAACTGGGCCAAAGACAAAAACAGACACCTCACCAAAGAAGATATACAGATGGTAAATATGCATATGAACAGGTGCTGCACATTATATGTTATCAGGAAAATGCAAATTCAAACAAGGAGCTACCAATACACACCTATTAAAATGGCCCAAATCCAGAACACTGACAACACCAATTGCTGGTGAGGATGTGAAGCAACAGGTACTCTCATTCATTGCTGGTGGCAATGCAGAATGGTACAGCCACTTTGGAAGACAGTCTGGCAGTTTTCTACAAAATTAAACATACTCTTACTACATGATCTAGCAATCACTCTTGTTCGTATTTGCCCAAAGGAGTTAAAAATTTTCGTCTACACAAAAACCTGCACATGGCTGGTTATAGAAACTTTGTTTATAATTGTTAACCTTGGAAGCAACCAAGATTTCCTTGAGTAGATAAATAAATAAATAAATAAACTGTGGTACATCCAGACAAAGGAATTATATTCAGTGTAGTCCCCCCAAAATGAAATACTTAGGTATATATTTAACTAAATATTTACAAGATCTATTTGAGAAAAACTATAAAACTCTGATGAAAGAAATCAAAGAATTAAATGAATGGAGAGACATTCTATGTTCGTGGATAGGGAGACTCAATATTGTCAAGATGTAAGAATCTAAAGATGAACATAGATCTATTGATTGATTTAACAAGCCATCAATCAACCCATCTGAAAAGGCTATATACTATAAGATTTCAACCGTATGACATTTTATAAAAGGCAAAACAATGGAGACAGTAATATAATCAGTGGTTAGGGAGGAGGGAGGCATGAAAAGGCAGAGCACAGAGGATTTTTAGGACAGTAAAACTACTCATTGTGATACTATAATGACAAATACATGTCATTATACATTTGCCCAAACCTACAAAATGTACACCACCAAGAGTGAACCCTAATGTAAACTATGAGCTTTGGGTGATAATAATGTATATTTATCAATTGTAACAAATGTACCCTGTGCATGGATGCAGAGAGGGTGTTGATAATACAGGAAACTGCATATGTGGGGACAGTGGGTATATGAGAAATCTCTGCATCTTCCACTCAACCTAACTAAAACTACTCTAAAACTAGTCTATTTTTAAGAAAGTATCTTAGAGTGATACACAATAATTTCTAACATCACTATCAAATTAGTAAAAAGAAGCACTGACACTGGATGTTTGCATTAAAAAATTTAAATGAAGCTTAGAGAATACATTTAAGCCTTAAGGTGAAGTGCAGAAAGAGTTAATGGGAAAGACTGGTGTTTGGTAGTGCCCCATCTTTTGTTGTTGTTGTTGTTGTTGTTGTTGTTGTTTCTTACTCACTCTACCTCCATGAAGAGCACCTAAAGACATATCCAGTAGCCAAGACTAGTCAATAATAAGTTTCTATACTTGTTTTAAATTAGAAACAAATTGGTACATAGAAAAGCTAATATTGATATAAAGACTTTGTTATGTAAATATGAGAAATGTCCACAAGCCTGAGATGGTAAAGCATGACCCATAACTTCTCTTCTTCCAGATGATCCCTAGAGCCTTTTCTAAAGAATGCACACTTATCCTTGCCTCCATCTCAGTCCGAGAGTAGGGTTTACCACCTTTCTTGACACAATGTCCACCATTCAGGTGCTTTTCAGCCTGCAGTAGTTTGGCCTTCTAACTCTACTGGGAATTGATTCAAGGCAGAAATATGCTTCTCAGTGTCTTCCTGGTGATACGGATGAAAATAACAAGTTTTGTGGGGATTTATAGTTATCCTGTAAACTATTTCTTCTGTAAACTACATCACTCCTTTGTGGGGAATGGCCAGAAACAATCTCAGTCCCAACTTTTATGGGAAAAATAATTTCCTGAGTTACTTCTAAAGTGATCTCACTCACATATTATGTTGGAAAAGCTTTTTCTAAGCTTTACATAGCAAAAATGTTGGTCATAAAAAGCATGCTTACCACAGACAAACCTCACTTCTAAAAAGCAACACCAACATTTCAGCTTCAGCCCTGATGATCTCTATATCTCAAATCCCTTCACTTATACTTTCTTTGCACTGTATGGCCAATGCCTCCCCAGCCCTAAATACAAAGCTTCCTTAATCACTTTCACACCTACCTGACTCTCATTCTGAGAGATGGCAGAAGCCCAGTATTTCTAGGTTTATTGTAACGCTAGCAACGTTTATTGTAATGACAACCAGTTTCAATAAGCTACCAGTTGACATGTCAATTCCTCTGAAAACACTAATTTTGACACTTGGAATGATTTAAGGAGGGCACAAGAGAATAGAGGAAATGAACCCATCTTGAAGCCTGGCCATTGTGACAGCCTCTCACTATGTGACAGTCATTTCACATAGAGTGAGTTCTGAGGTATAACACATCTTCTTTTTTTTTTTGAGATGGAGTTTCACTTTTGTCACCCAGGCTGGAGTGTAATGACACGATCTCAGCTCACTGCAACCTCCACCTCCCAGTTCAAGCGATTCTCCTGCCTCAGCCTCCCAAGTAGCTGTGATTACAGGCATGCACCACCACACTTGGCTAAATTTTTGTATTTTTAGTAGAGACAGGGTTTCTCCATGTTGGTCAGGCTGGTCTCGAACTCCTGACCTCAGGTGATCCACCCACCTCGGCCTCCCAAAGTGCTGGGATTACAGGCATGAGCCATCATGCCCGGCCTGGTATAACACATCTTCTAAGACAAGACGTCTGTGGGAGTCAGCAGACAGCCTCTGGTGGGAACAAGAAGTATTTCAAGAACCAGCTTCATCATAATTGTCCTTCAGTGACTCTGCACAGAGCCAAAATATTACCCTTCTTGACTCCAGAATAGATGGCCCCTCCTCCAGCCACTCCTGTCAAAACTCTGTACTCCACACCCTTCCCTAGGATTCCTCCAAATCCTCACAATCAGATAAAAGCACTGCCTTTGCTCAACCTCCATAGCATTATGTATCTATTGGATATTTTAAATATTCAATTTTCATTATAAATTTGTAATTGTTTAATCTCTTTATTAAATGGTAAAAAGGCAAGAACATTTTTTTAACCTCCCCAGGACCTAGTGCTATACCTTGACCTAGTAGGAACTCGGTATTTGCCACTACTAAATACAGATGGTCTGCCACCATCACCAATATGTTGCTAAGATTAATATTTATTTTTATTATTCTAGCATATTTGAAAGCTTCAAAAAGAGACATTCTAATAAATCCCAATAAAAAAATATTTGCTAGGATTCAATTAGAGCTTTTATGCTTTTTTTAAAAAAAAAAAGATTACTTAGTCCAAAAATCTAGGATCTAAGGATTTTTTTTATGTAAGTCATTGGATGTAAGCAGAAATATGTAATATGATAAAGCAACATTTAAATTATGAATAACAATTAACCATAGTAGAACAGAGTGGCTTTTCTTTTTCTGCCACTGAAATGTACATTCTGTCCCTTTAGAGGGTGGTTATGTAACATGCCATTGAAATCCTACCTGCCCCATCTCAAAACTGGTAGGGTGCCTGCTTGCCAACCCCAAATGTCTTACATTTCTTCTCCTATTTCATCCTAAGAATTATCCAGTCATTTTCATCGGGCTTCCATTCCAGGACTCCTCCTGTAGCCCAATGTTGCAAACAGGTGCAGTCAGCAAGTGTGCCAAGTGACAGGAGCCAATCCTGGAAATCAGAGAATCTCTCTCTGTCACACACACAAACACACACACACACACACACACACACACACACACACGCACACACACATGATACCCAAGCTAACCACAGTTATCAGAATCACTGAGTTGTGAAAATAGTTCATTTTGCAATCATTATGTTAGTTAATCACTGCAAAGATTAGCGATGGTGACAACCTTTGGTTTGTGCTCCTTTAAACTAGTTAACTATGGGATGGAAAATCAAAATCACAACTGAAAATGTCAGAGAGAGTTGCCTGTTTTCTTCACAAACACAGAGCCATAGACACTTCAACAACAAATGATTCCAGTGGGGCAATAGAGAAATGAATGGCAGGATCACACGAGATTGGCTTCTGATGTACTCACCTCTCCCATGGGGGCCTTAACTCTGATTTCTTACTCAGTAGGCCTGGGGATTTGGTTCAATCTCTTAGTTATATGGATGAGGTTATACAGATGAGAAGAGATCCATGCAGCACACACATCCTGGGAGCCTACAGAGCCAGTGCATCTGAAACAGTGAGGAAATCAGGGGTTGTTCAGCAGACGGTTTGGGAGGCAGCAGGAAGCCAGGAATACTGAGTCTTATTCATTTTCTTTAATGCAAGGTAGTAGAGCACATAACAGGGCAGGAGTTCTCCAAGTGTGGACCCCAGACAGGACCAGCAGCATCAGCATCACCCTCAAACGCGTTAGAAGAGCAAATTCTTGGATCCTACTCTGGATCTATTGAATCACAAATTCTGGAGTTGGAACGCAGAAATCTATGTTTAAACAAACTCTTCAGGTGTTTTTGATGCATTCCAATGTTTGAGAACCCTGCACCAGGAGATAGTCAGCAATCATTTGTATTGCCTTTTGAGAAAGCTCAACTTGCTTCTAGATATGGGTGGACCTAGATCTGGAAACTCACTGAAAACCTCACTGCCAATAGACTGTGAAGGTCATAGTGAGAATTTGAGAAATAACGTCTCTTTCCTATCCAGAGTAACTGATCAGTTCTCACAGTTTCCAGGAATGGACACTCCGCTGAGTTCCCTCCATTAGGACCTGCTGTGGGACAAAGTTGCCTACATCATTATCATCACCACCATCACCACCAGCATCATCATCATCACTGCCAACATTTACACAGTGGTTGCTATTTGCCAAGCACAATTATTAGAACTTTATAAATATTTCTCCACTTAATCTTCACACACACACATCATGAGGTTGTACTATATTTACATTCTCCCCATTATACAGATGAGGGGACTGAAACAAAGAAAGATTAAGTGATCCTTCAATAATTTCACCACCTCTAAGGGTCAGAACAGGGTTTTGAACCCAAGTAGACTGCCTCCTGAACTCTATTCATGAACTCTGCACAAGAAAGGCAACCTAGACAGTGGTTGAGACCTCCTGATTTGGAGCCAGGATATCTGGATTTTAATCTGGCTGCAGCACTTACTATTATCAGTCATCTATTAATTGGCCTCTAGTCTCACCCTTTCCTAAAAATCCATCTTCCAAATGCTAAAATAATTATCTCTCATATGCAAATATGTTCTTGCCATTATCCTTCTTAAAATTTTTCCATTATTCATGTTCCCTGTGAGATAAAATCTAAACATACTATGCCATTAAAAAGGAGGATCTGCCCACTCATCCTGCTTCATCTTCTGCCATTCTTTCCCACATGCTAAGCCTCAGCCGTCCCAAACAGCTCACTATTCCTTGAATAAGCCAGCCGATAATTCCTAGAAGGAAATTTCCTATCATCCAAAGTTTCTCTCACTTGGAAAATTCCTAGTTACTTTTAGTTTTGGCTAACCACTGCTTTCTCTGCGGAAGCCTTCCCTGGGTGCCCCCTATACAGGCATACAGCATTCTTTTCTTTCTGCTTTCATTAGTCATATCTCCTTCATCACAGTGGCCCTGATACTGTGTTGGAATTACCTACCTATCTCTCCTGCAGCCTATGAGTCTTCAAGAGCAGAAACTGTCATTTCATCTTCATCATAGCCCCAGTGCATATCATAAGTGCAAATAAATATTGGTTAAATGAATGAATGAAGTTAATAAGACCAGTGCACCCCCTCATTGCAGGGAAGGCAAAAGACAAGGTGAAAGGGTAACTAGAGAGACAAATGAAGTAGTAATGAAGTGATAATAGTTGGTGTGAGATAATGCTCCAGGAATCCAATGTAGAAACAACGAAGCAATCTTAAGCACATGGTTGAACTTGATATGCTTCATTTCCTCACATGACATCACTGAGATAGCTTCAACTGGGCATCCAATCCTGGGAATCATTTAGCGGAAAATATCTTTACCTATCCAAAGATTTTTTTTAGTACCTCTCTATGGCACAAAATTTTGAAAGTCCCAGTAGGATTTTCCTATTATGGCTGTGGAAAGGGGTTCTCCTGATGGATGTTTAGCTCAAAGCTACAGTGATGAGAGGGCTCACCCCAAAAATGACCATTGACAAAGGCCACATGGAGGAATAAGTGGCAGCAATGGCTGCCATGAAAGAAAAGATCTGAAACTTATCTGAAGATATGAGAAGCCCAGACTTGAGTCTTTAACCATCAAACATCTACATCTTAAACTAAAAAGAGATTTTTTCTTAAACTTAAATTTTTCTTTTGCTAAGAATAATATGAAACTATCAAAAATACATCTAGTATTTCATTATAGTAGCTTGCATAGTTTAATAGTGCATCTAACAGTCTTTGCCTGATGATTGAGTTCAATCTGTTTGTGGTTAATTTTAATACTATTATGCCACTATTATTTATTTATTTATTCCAACATAATTTGTTATAATACATATTATGTCATAACATATATAATATACATATACAAAAAAATTAAAAATATATGCATATATGTATGTGTGTGTTTGTGTGTGTATATATATATATAGAGAGAGAGAGAGAAAGAGATAAATAGATATCAATATATCAAGGAAGAGTAAAATGTTGAACTGAAAAACAAATCCTAGTGGCATACTGATTTACCAAAAACCATCCATATTAAAAAGCTTCAGAATTTTTTTCAAAAGATTGCTCTAGAAAGTCACAGTCAGCTCAAAATTGTTCCCGGGGTGAAATTTTCTAGATTTTCGCTTCCAATCATTGTTTAAAATTTGCCAGATAATAAAAGAGGGAGGCATCATCAAGGGAATGATCTAAGACCTTTGGATACACTCCTGAAAACTCTGAAAGAGGCTATTTACCAAATATAACACAACCATAATTCTAAATGTGAGGTGAAACCCCATATCTTTAAAAGCAGCAATGATAGCAGGAAACATGTTGAACCCCTGCTCTCTGTTGTCCTTTTCAGGACGCACATGGCCCCAGTCCTTCATGGGTTACACATAGTTGATTAGACAGATACAGGCGTAATTACAAACAGATGACAAAATTAAGAAGAGAGTCTAATCGAAGGCTTACAGGATCAGTACAAATCAAAAGCATACTTCAAGAATCTGGAGTGGGAAGAGATCCCATACCGAATAAGGAAGCCTTTATGAAAAAAAAATAAAAAACACAAAATGAGGGAGGGAGAGAGAGAGAAAGTGAGAGAAGAGATCTTGAAGTCTTCATAGAAGAGACCATGAAGGAAGTGCAATTTGGAAGAGAAGAGTATAACAGGACAGGAGTGTGAAGAGGGCAAAGGCACAGAGACAAAACGGTATGTCCTCACCGCAGGGACTTTGCACTTGCTGTTCCCTTGACTGAGATGCTTCCCCCTAGATACGCATATAGCTCATCCCTCACTTTCTCCAGGTCTTTACTCAACACCACCCTCTCAGTGGCTACCTTATCCAAAATGTCAATCCTTGCCACTCCCTAAAATTTCATATTACCTCTTCCTGCTTTAGATTTTCTCTTCAGTATTTGTCACTACCTAATCTACTTTATACTTTAATTATTTATCTTAGTTATTTTTTCTTTCTTCCACTAGAATGTAAACTCCCTAAAGCAGGAAATTTTGTTTGTTTTGTTTATTACTGGATTCCCAAAACCTAGAACGGTGCCTGGCACAGAGTAAGTACCCAATAAATATTTGTTGAAGAAATAAATAAATCATATAGAGGACAAAGGGATTGAAGAAGAGCTATTATTAAAATATCGGTTGACAGAAATAGAAATTTTACATGGGAGAACCAGGTTCACGAATTTGGGCAGACATTATGGAGACAATTTGGAGAGAAGCTAGAATGTCCTGCCAAGGACTCATAAATAAAAGGCTCCTAGGAGAATCTGAGGGGGTCACTTGGTCTATCTCTCTCATTTCTAGGCAATTCCACACCTAAGCCATCTCAGACAAAACAAGATATTCAGCTTTCTATCTACAGAGAGTTTATTGCATGTTTCTTGTTTTGTTTTGAGACAGGGTCTTGCTCTGTTGCCCAGGTTGGAGTGCAGTAGTGGCATGACCTCAGCTCACGGCAACCTCTGCCTTCTGTGCTCAAGCCATCCTCCCAGCTCAGCCTCCCAAGTAGCTGGGACCACAGACGTGCACCACCATGCCCAACTGAGTTTTTGTAGTTTTTGTAGAGTCGAGGTCTTGCCATGTCACCCAGGCTGATCTTCAATTCCTGACCTCAAGTGATCTGCCCACCTTGGCCTCCCAAAGTGCTGGGATTACAAGCATGAGCCACCGTGCCCAGCTTATTGCATGTTTCTTAGAAGTTGAGGCAAACTTCACAAAGCTCAAATTTCTAGCCTCGCCACTCCATTTTCAACCTCAGAAAGGGAAATTTACATCTTTGTGGAGCTAAGCCGCTAAATTCCTTCTCAGTGTTTCAGGTGATTGGGCCAGGATATAACTTTCATTCACTCTATTGGAAAAGCTATAAAGGACAAGGGTGGTTTAGTGTGAACATGCCCTGAACTCAGGGAGAAACAGCTCCCTGAAACCTACAAGAGGCCACTGGCACACTGGCATTCACCACTATGGTTGTGCTCACAAGAAGAGGAAATTCTAAGCAGTTGGAGCCTTGGATGACAAGTATTTACTACCTGTTTGTGTGCCCTAGGCAGGGTCCTAAACTCCACCTGCATTAATTTCTGGTATCTCTCATCTGTCTATATAGATGGGAAGGAGAGGTATAAGAAGACATGAAACACAATATATTTCAAATATTCTATATGAAAAGGAATCAGACTTCTAGCCAGCTGTCACTCCATACCGAAAGCCACTGGTGTATAGAGCATTCACAGGTGCAGGTATCCATTGGCAATGTAAGCACCAACTCCTACCAGCAGGAAGCATGCAATTTAAAAAAGAAAATGTGTAAAAGGAAATGACATGAAAAAGAAGTGGTGGATGGCGCGGAAACAGGGAGACATCAAGTCAATCACAAACTGCACAAAGTAGGCATTCAATATTCACTTCCTTAATTACATTATCTGGTGAAAGCTGAATTTGCCTTTAAGGAACATTTACTCCTACTTAGTTTAAGTGTGTCTTCCTAGAACCAACAATAAGCTGTTGCACCAACTAGCAAAAACAAGCTTCTGACTGCATTTTCTGATTGATGAGATGAAAAACAACATTCCTAATTAGCATTTCAAATTTATGAGTAAAATAGTCAACAGACTGCAATAAAAACAAAATAATTTAAACACACACAAGCAAATTACCCTCTTTTCTTGATTCTTTTAAATAAGGCAGGAAGATAACTTTTTGTTTTTAAATTATTTTTATTGCATTTTCCCATTACATATAATACTTGCTTTTCCAATATGAACATCACACAGTTCATATTTGCTTTACAACAGGAAAGGCATAGATAATATTTACCAATTTTTTTTAACTGAAAACAGCAATGGAGGTTAAATGGATAGTGTAACTCTCACTGAACTTCTGTTTTATTTTGAGCCTAGCAATGGGTGTGTGCTTTAGGTTTCCTTATATAGTTTTGTGGATTAAGGGCCTAATCCTCTGCTGTCCTATAGCTTACATTTTTCAAATTATGCTGCTAATAATGTGATTATATATAAAAAATTACAGTGCAGTTTCAGTGCATTTTGAAGAAGTAACTTGTGTCTTTGGAATTTAAAGTACTGATTCAAAACAAAGGAAAGATTTCATTCTTATTTTACTTTCCTCTTTAGATGTCTTTATTAACCAGTTTGCCACTTATATTTTGCCTATATAGGCAAAAGATACAGATTTTGCTGATATTTTAATGCTCCTGAAAATTACTTATTTTCTTAGAACCCATGATTTCAAACATAGTAGTGTTAAGATTTTTCTGGAAAAGGAAGGGGAAAAGCTGAATACCTATCAAATACCTCGTCTGTATCTTCTTCTTTGTGTGCTGAGTGTTTTATATCACAGCTCATTTCTATGTAAGTATATTATCCTTATTTTACCTCTGATGAAACTGAAACTTAGTAACTGGCCCAGGGTCACACTGCTAGAAATAGCTGAGCCGGAATTGAATGCAGGTCTGTTGAATTACAAGGCCTGGGCTCTTGTCCACATAGGGACAGAAGACAGAATTATGCAACAACTGGGAGGAACCTCAGAGATGGCCTAATGCATCATGACAAACCCTCTGTTCCTCTCCTGCCTGATTACAGCTCTGCCAAATACACACATTTCACAGATAAAAACACTGCTAATCAGGTCATTCAAATGCCTCACCAACTCACAAGTTACGCAAATGGTGAACATACTCATACAAAGTGACACAGTTTTAAAGATGAAAAATTATTGACTTTTAGTTTCTCCTCTACCCCCCTGCTTAAAGTCAACTTTATTGGGATTATAATTTGTATTCAGAAAACTCCATTTATTTAAGGTACACAAATTAAGAAGTTTTGAGAGATGTGTACACTCTTGAAATCACTCCAATGGTCAAAAAACAGAAGATTTCTACCATCCCCAAAAGATACCCTCCATTCCCTTGTACTCTATTATTCCCTCTACCCAAACCCCAAGGCAAAAACTGATCTGCATTGGTTGCTATTGATTAGCTTGCATGTTCTACAATTTTATATAACTAAATTCATATTCAGATAGATTCCTTTGTGTCTGAATTCTTTCCCTTAGCATGATGATTTTGAGATTCCTTCATGATGTTTTGTGTGTTAGTAGCTCATTCCTTTGTATTGCTGGGTAGTACCCCCTTGGATGGCTGCATTACATTTTGTCTCTCCATTACCTGCTGAAAGACATTTGGGTTATTTCCAGTTCTTATAGCTACAGCAAATAAAATTACTGTGAATATATGCATACAAACTTTTATGCTGTTATATGTTTTCATTTTCCTTGGGTAAATACCTCAGAGTGGGATGGTTAGGGTGTATGTAAACGGTATGTTCAACTTTTAAAAAATCGACATCTTCCAAAGTGGTTATACTCTTTTACGTTCCCACCAGCAATGTTGCATTCCAATGCCTCGACATGCTTGCCAGCATTTAGTCAAAGTTTTCAGTCTTTTTAATTTTAACCATTCTGGTAGATATATAGTGGTTTTCATTTACATTTCCCTGATGACCAGTGATGTTGAGCATCTTTTCTTGTGTTTATTAAACATAAGAATATCTTCCTTTGAAAGTGTCTATTCCACGATTTTACCATTTTCATAGAATTTTGCTTATTATAGAGTTGTAGTGTTCTCTGTCTATTCTGTATACAAACTTTTTTGTAAGCTATATACTCTGGTGGTTTTATAGTTATGTGTATAAATTCTTGAATACTCGTCCACTCAAGAGGTAGAGCTTAATTCAGCTTCTGTTTTATACGGGCTGGATTTAAGGACTCACTTCTAACAAATAGAACATCACAGAGTTATGGGATGTTGCTCCAGAGAGTAGATCATAAAATGACCGCAGCTGCTATCTTTAGTGCACTCGCTCACTTCTCTCTCTTCAGCTACTCACTCAAGGAGAAGGGAGCTGCCATGTCCTGAGGACAGACAAGAGGCCTTATGGAGAGGCTCATGTGTCCAGAAACTGAGGTAATCTTCTGCATCTTCTACCACTAGCCACATAAGAGGGCCTGAAAGAGGATCTTTCCCAAATTCAGTCTTTAGATGACTTTGTCCCAGCCAACAGCTTAATTGCCATTTCCCAGATTTTGGCCCACAGAAATTGTGAGATAATAATTGTTTGTTGTTTCAAGTTTCTAAGTTTTGTGGGTAATTTTTTATAGAGCAATAGATAATTAACACATAACATTGCAACAATTTTCTCCAATTCCATGGCTTGCCTTTTTATTTTTCTAAAGGTGTCTTTTGAAGAGCAAAAGATTTTAATTTTGATAAAGTCCACTTTATCATTTTTTCTTTAATGGTTCATTATTTGGGCATTTAAGAACTCTTTGCCTTCTTCAAGAACATAGAGATTTTCTCCTATGTTTTCTTCTAGAATTTTTATCATTTTGGTTCTTAAGTTTACATTTACCATCCATTTTTCCTGATACATAGGAAATCTTTTTGCAGGACTTTTCCTTAGTTCAGCTAAAGACGAGCTTCTTTGTCCCACGGCCATGAAAATTCAGGCTCACAGACAATTTGAATGATGAGTAGGACAGGGTTTTATTAGGTGAAAAGGAAGAAAAGGCGGAAACAGGGACTCTCGCAAGGCCAGAGTCCCTGCTAGAGTGCTTGCCATGCGCAGCTTGAATCCCAGGTTCCGCACAGGAAGAGGAGGGGCCGGGCTCTTTCCCACTGCAAATGGCACAAACTTCCCAAGGTTCCACCCCCATGTGCATTCCTCCCAGTGTGCAGGCTTGTTGGAGATTATCCAACAAGACCCCGTCTCACCTGGCACACTCATTATCTCTTGAATGAATGACAACATTCATTTTGTATCTGAGGTAAGAATCAAGATACATTGTTTCCTTACAAACATCCAGTTGCTCCACCATCACTTGTTGAAAACACCTTCTTTTCCCCATCAAATTTCCATCTTTGTAAAAAACCAACTGATCATAAATATAAGAGTCTATTTCTGGGTTTTTCTGTTCCATGCATCTATGTATCTACCCTTCCACCACTACCATACAGTCTTGATTATTTAACACTATAAAAAGTCTTCAAATTGGATAACATAAGACATCAACTTTGTTCTTCTTTTTAAATTTATTCAATAATTTGCATTTTCATATACATTTTATAATTAGCTTCTGAATTTCTAAAAACTAGCATGCTGACACTTTGATTAGGAATATATTGAATCTATAGATCAATTTAGGAAGAATTGAACTCTTAAGAAAATTGAATGTTTACTGTGTATTTTTTAAAAAGTTATTGACTCAAGGGGACATTACTAGTATGGAAGATCATACTTTAAGGGAAATTCTGTTGTGCAATTGTGTACCTTTTTCTGAAGTTACTTTTGCGTACACCTCAGTTTCCTAGTCTATAAAGTGGGAAAATGGGATACTTACCTCTGAGGATCACAACTGAAATATTAGAGACGGTATAAATATGGGATAGAGTCAAGTAAAAGAATTAAAGGGCCAGGCGAGGTGGCTCACACCTGTAATCCCAGCACACTGGGAGGCCAAGGCAGGCGGATCACGAGGTCAGGAGATCGAGACCATCCTGGCTAACACGGTGAAACCCCATTTCTACTAAAAATACAAAAAATTAGCCAGGCATGGTGGCAGGCGCCTGTAGTCCCAGCTGCTCGGGAGGCTGAGGCAGGAGAAGGGCATGAACCCAGGAGGCAGATCTTGCAGTGAGCTGAGATCTAGCCACTGAGCCACTGCACTCCAGCCTGGGTGACAGAGCGAGACTCTATCTCAAAAAAAAAAAAAAAAAAAAAAAAAAAAAAAAAAAAAAAAAAAAAAAGAATTAAAGACATGTAGTTTTATTTGGCTCTAAGAACTTTGGGATTTAAATATTTTTTAGAATAATTTTGAAAAAGAATTATTTAAGAATGCATCTTAACTAGTAAATTTATTTTGTTTTCGGTTCATTTTCTGGTGACCTACAAAAACAAGCAGCCGATATTTTATCCAAACCTGATGAGGAGCTGGCTTTGTTTTGTTCATTTGTTCAACATTCATGTACTATGTACCAGCATGGATGAGGCACTGGGTACAGGGTATGCATGTGTGTATTATTGGTGTGCAACAGTACACCCATAATTGTGTGTATCTTTATTTGTATTTGTACATTTTGATGAAAACTCCTGTAATTGTTCTTCTCCTTCTCCCCCAATCTTTTGAGCTAAGATTGAAATTATGTATCACTGATTATTTCAGCCTGTTCTCAAAATTCTTTCTTTCAGCTTATTTTGTCCCTGATATTGTTGCAAAAACGTGATTTCTCTGGCCTTTGCTCTGAGGATTGAAGGAGCGGAAGAAAGAGACTGAAGTTAGAGGTAATGCTCATATGATGATCTTTTCCTGTTTCAGATCCCAGGCCATAAGCATCCCACCTTACAGGAAAAAAAACAACAGCCAACAAATATTTACTAAGTGCCTGGATTTAGTATACTGGAGGCTGTTTATGTCAATATCATCACAACTTGAACTACACTGTTTACCTGTGATGGTGGAAGAATGCTGAAAAGATGTAGGCAGAGCTGTGAGGAGGCTCCAGCAACCATCCAGGTGAAAAGCAATGGAAGTCAGGACCAGTGGTGACAGGAGAAATGGAGAGAAGTGGATGGATATAGGAAATATCACAGCTGCTGATGGATTGGATACAGGATTTGAGAGAGAATGATGCCCAAGTTGCCACAACTGCAGGATGCCGTTATGTTCACTGAGATTTGGGAATAGTGAGTGTCAGTCAGGGTTAGTAGAGGGAACATGATGAATTTGTTTTGTTCATGTTGAATTTAAGAAGTTTTTGAGATGACCAAGTGGATACATGAGGACATGCTTGACCTGGTATTCAAAGGAGATACACATTTCCAAGTCATGGCCATGTGGTCAGGAATTCAATCCTGATCATAGAGTTTGCCTGAGGAAGACGTATAGAGCAAGAAGAGGACAGGGCCTAGGAATGAGTTTTTGGGAATTCTGCTATTTAATGGTCATATAGAGTGGCATGAGTCTGAAAGGTAATTAAGGAAGAACAGAGAGAAAATTTAGTTGAAAGACCAGTAGAGGGTGAAAGCCAGAAGAAAATAGTGTTTCAAAAAGGTGTAGATGATGGAAGTGGGGCTATAGTGTTCAATGCTGCTGAAAATTCAAGTAAAATGAAAACTGGATGAACACACAATTTCATAGCAGGATATAGTTTCCAGCTAAGGAGAGTCTTATTTGTGAAAGAGAGAGAGAAAGAAAGAAAAAGAGGAAGACGGAAGGAAGGAAGGAAAGAAGGAAGGAAGGAAGGAAGGAAGGAAGGAAGGAAGGAAGGAAGGAAGGAAGGAAGGAAGGAAGGAAGGAAAGGGGAGGGGAGGGGAAGGGAAGGGAGGGGAGGGGAAGGGAAGGGAAGGGAGGGGAGGGGAGGGGAAGGGAGGAAGGCTAACTTCTTAGGGCAAATAAATCAAAACAACCCCGAAGTGTGATTTTTGGCACTTTCTACCTATGGATTGGAGATTTCAAATTTCAGATTCCTCTTTTCATCTACCTATGGATTGGAGATTTCAAATTTCAGATCCCTCTTTTCATTATCTTCTTTAGCTAGTAAGAAGAAAATAATTTTCTTTACCTTTTGACAGACTAGAATATGTCAACGTTCTCCCTTGAGAAAAATTCTAAATGTGGAATTATCTAGCTTTAAAAAAAAAAAAAACAAAACAAAAATCTTCAGCTACCTTTGGCAGTGTATTCCAGAAGGAACTGTCAGGATCAGCAAGCATCTTAAGTCCTGTAAGATCGGTTCATGACGTCGCTACAGCCTGGAGTCCTCAGCAATCAGAAACCCAATAGATGCAGTTTACTAACACAATTTGGACAATCTAGGATTGGCAATGGTGAGGAATTCCTTTATATTCACTGGTAAAGCAGCTTTGAGATACAGAGAGAAGCATATCCAAGCAAACTAAAGTTGGAGGCCATTATGACAATATGCAATGTTTCTAAAGTTGCTTTTTGACACATGGACTTTTTTTTTCTTAGCAAATAGAATTTCAGACCCAAAGTCAAGAAATCTGAACTTAATTTTGTTAAATAAACCAACTTTATGATGTAAACAAGCCATTTAGGCCTTCCGAGCTTCAGTTTTCCCCTCTTTAAATTTAAAACGTTTCTACCCACCTCTCATTTGTTGTCACTGTGATCAAAGATCATGCCCATAAATGTGCTTTAAAAACACCAAATGAATCTGGGTGTGGTGGCTTATGCCTGTAATCCCAGCACTTTGGGAGGCTGAGGCAAGTGGATCACTTGAGGCCAGGAGTTCGAGACTAGCCTGGCCAACATGGAGAAACCCCCATCTCTACTAAAATTACAAAAATTAGCCAGGTGTGGTGGCAGGAATCTGTAATCCCAGCTACTCAGGAAGCTGAGGCAGGAGAATCGCTTGAATCCGGGAGGCGGAGGTTGCAGTTAGCTGAGATTGCACCACTGCACTCCAGCCTGGGTGACAGAGCAAGACTCCATCTCAAAAACAAAACAAAATGAAACAAAACAAAAATGCCACCAAATGATATAAAAATGCCATATTTTTATTAACCTTTTAAACATGTTGAGTATGGCTTAAATTTCCAAAGACGGTTAAGAACCAACAAAACAGCCCTCTGTTTTCAGCAGAGATTTTAAGACTTTTAAAAATTTACACATTATAATTTATATCCTATAATTTCCATGGTATTTTTAAAAGTTCTACCCTGATGCCCTCTCAAAAACAAACAAGTAAACCCACAGTAAATGTCTAACTTTGGCTTTGCCCTAACACTTAAAAAAATAAATAAATCTCACCTTATTTAGGTGGTAAAAGTCACTTCACACATCAGCTTCAATTCTCACCTTCCCATGAGATCTTCCCTGACTTTAGCCATAGAGACTGTCCTGTCTGTGGTTTTTAGCCACAGGGCCCAGCATGCACTGTGCTTTTTTACTCTGTTCTCTAACTGGGCATGTGCATGTTCTGCTTCACCAGGTTCAATGACGATCAGGAGAGACGGCGTTGAACAATTGCAGGTACCAACCATAGTTCTTTCTTAGTTCCTCACAGATCGTAGTCCATGCCATACATATATGTTTGTTAAATTCTTAAATTTAAATAGCATAGAGCAGTGTGTGGAGTAGAGAACAGACAGTTCAAAAGCCTCCAGCTTGGCTCTGTCATTCACTAGCTGTTGGCACTGACTAATTTACCCAATGTCCCTAAACCTTCTTTATCAATAAAAAAGGAAGCTGGGCTAAGTCCAGTTAATTCTATGGTAACCAAAATTACATTGATAGATTCCATCCAGCAGTTAACCTTTAAACTCTCTTCCTACAAAGCTGACAACACCTTAGGTCCCTTTTCAGTCTAATCTCTGGTTGCTCTTACTATTAATACTATTACCATTATTAACATAGTATTCCTTGAGCATCTACTAGGTGTTATGCCCCTGTGCCAAAGACTTTCCTTGTATTATCTCATTTAATATTCACCTCACTGAGATACTGTACCAATTGAGACTTATAGTGCAAGCTATAGAAACCAATTTGGGCTGATTTAAGGAGGATATCAGGCAGCTTATAGGATTATGGAAGGGCTGGAGAACCCTTTTGAGGCTCTGCAGGCTGGAGCACCGCCTAAAAATCACACAATTGAACCATTTTGGTGAGGTGACCACTGCTACTCTGGGAATTGGCTAGTGCAGCCTATAGTGCTAACCACTGGGACTACCATCCCTGCCACCACTGCTGCTCCTGAACTTGATTCTTCTACCACCATCCACTGTGAGAAGTCACTTGTTAACTGCAGCTCTGGGGCAGGTGCCCACACCATAATTACAAGGGAGGCTGGGAGAGCAAGTAGCTGACATTATATAGCGAACGCATTCCTGAGTCACAGGAGGGAGACTCCACACACTGGACAACCAAAAAGAATGACAAATGTCCACTGTAAATATCCTCACTATTAGTATCTCTATTTATCAAACCAGAATATTGAGGTTTAGTAAGGTTAAATAACTTGTCCAAGGCCATAGAGATGGCTAGTGGCCAAAGCAGGCTGTCTGGCCCCATACACTACAGTCTCTCCAACAATGCACTGCCCGCTCAGGCTCAGTAACTTCCAGTGAATGGGAGGCTCCAAAGAGGTTAGCTTGGATTGTAGATTTAATTTACCTTTATCATTATGGTTGTCATAATCAACATTATCACTATATTTAAAGACAATCTGCAAAGTTGTGACTCAATGACCAATCTACTCACAAATCCCTAAGTCACTTAAATGTACCCATAGACATGAAGATGAATTTCTATTTTTTAAAAAACTAGTTCTCATAGGCATAAATGAGGATAGAAAAACACCTCTGGTCAGAGTTGTGATAACTCACAACTAAGGAGCCAAAGTTCAGCCACAAGCTAGTGCTGGAAACTGTGGTCCCATCTCCTAAGACAGCTACCATTTTACAATGAAACAACAGCCCTCCAAATCTCAGTGTGTTCTCCCTGCAGTTGTTTGCATTGCAATTATGAAAGAGGAAAACTGCAGGTCCTCTGATAATACCTCAGTGGAGAGAACACTGCACACTTAAGAGTAGAATCAACATCAAGAAAGTGAGGAAAGCAGTCCTCTTCCCCCTCCCCACCCACCTTCAGACTGCCTTTTCCTAGAGCGTAGAGAGTTGCTAGACAGCCAATTCCTGATTATATGTGGTAAGGAGGAAGGAGAAGGAAGGACAACATGGGCAGCCCCCAAACCACATTTTATGGCTGCAAGCATTGTCTGCTTTGCCACAGACCTTTTGCCAGAACTGAACATTAGAAACCAAATCTCTAACTGAGGGTTGTTGTCCTGCCTTCCCCCAGCCCTGGCTGTCAGTCCTCTTTGGTAGAGGAGGTTATAAGCAAGGAAAGGGCCCAAAAGCCCAAGTATAAGGAGATGGCAGGGAGAATTCAATAGCAGGAATAATCCACAGAAACCAGAAAGGCAGCTACTCATTTCTGAGGCAATCAAGAATTAGCTACATTCTTGCTCTCTAAGCAACAACTGTCATGTGATCTTGTTTAAATACTGAGGTTTGATCAATTTCTAAAGATTATTTTGATTTCCCAAAACCCATATGTATAATCTGCTCCATCTCAATGAAGAAAGTGGGTTAAAAATGTGTACTCACTCACCCTTAGTCATCTGATTCTAATTTAGAACACACTTTTCCTGGCTTTCTACTACAACCAAAACTATTCATTTTACTGATCATAACAATTCTCCTAAAACAGGCAATAAAAGGAGCAGAACTTCCTCCTGTGGCCAGGAACTTTCCCAAAGCTTAGGCCTTCCAGCAATTACGTGCCTTTTCACTGCAGTACCTTAACCTATTGCTAATAAAGCCTCTTTGGCCAGTCAGAGTTGCCATCTTTAGAAACAGAGGGCAAAAACAACAAAAAAAGGAGAGACTCTCAGAACAGTCATTTATTCAAACTGCCCCATCCGAGAAGCCTCTATTCTTGCTAAGGAGGAACCTACTTAGGGGACTACATAAAAGCACACATCAAGAGAATTTTGAGAGGAAATTTTATATCCTGAATAATTAAGAATGGTGTTTCTAAAACAAACAATGGTTTTAGTAATAGACCCTTCAATGGCTAAGTGCACCAACATTATTATTTTTTATTTTTGAGACAGAGTCTCACTCTGTTGCACAGGCTAGCGTGCAGTGGCACGATCTCGGCTCACTGCCAGCTCCGACTCCCAAGTTCATGCCATTCTCCTCCCTCAGCCTCTTGAGTAGCTGGGACTATAGGCGCCCGCCACCATGCCCGGCTAATTTTTTTGTATTTTTAGTAGAGACGGGGCTTCATCTTGTTAGCCAGGATGGTCTCGATCTCCTGATGTTGTGATCCACCTGCCTTGGCCTCCCAAAGTGCTGGGATTACAGGCATGAGCCACTGCACTCGGCCAACATTATTTTCAATAATTAGTGAACTACTTAAAAGAGGAGGATTATTTGTAAGGATTTTGAAATAATGGAATAACTTTTAGAAAATTCTACTTCTGTCATTTGTAGCCCTGATTGGCTTAATTTATTTTACACATCCAAGGCTGATGCACTATAATCAATACAATGAATAGCCCCAGCAGTCTGTCCACAAAAGGATTTTGAGGGCTGTTTGGTGTCCATTACTCTGAGAAGCAGATGAACTGAATTTGAGTGTCAAAGGTGTACTGTAATAGAGAAGTTGTATAAATTGCCCAAGATCACACAGCCAGCCCAAGAATCTAGTCGTCTGACTCTGCTCAGGGCACTTTCCTTCCATTGTTTGGACTTTCTGCTTTAAGGAACAGATTTATCAATTTGGTGAGAAAAAAAATGTGATGAGATTTTCAAGAAAGGTGCCAGGAACACACATTGCATAAAAGACAGTCTCTTCAATAAATGATACTGAAAAAACTGGATATCCATATGCAGAAGAATGAAACTAGACCTTTATCTCTCACCATATACAAAAATCAACCAAAATGGATTAAAGAATTAAATCTTAGACCTCAAACTATAAAACTACTACAAGAAAACATTGGGAAAAATCTCCAGGCCATTGGTCTGGACAAAGATTTCTTGAGTAATACACCACAACCACAGGCAACCAAAGCAAAAATGGACAAATTGGATCGCATAAAAAGCTTCTGCACAGCAAAGGAAATAATCCACAAAGTGAAGAGATAACCCACAGAATGGGAGAAAATATTTCCAAACTACCCATCTGACAAAAGATTAATAACCAGAATATATCAGGAGCTCAGACAACTCTATAGGAAAAATTCTAATAATCCAATTAAAAAATGGACAAAAGATTTATATAGATATTTCTCAAAGGTAGACATACAAATGGCAAACAGACATAGGAAGAGATGCTCAGCATCACTGATCATCAGAGAAATGCAAATCAAAACTACAATGAGATATCATCTCACCTTAGTTATAATGGGTTTTATGCAAAAGACAGGCAATAACAAATGCTGACAAGGAAGTGCAGAAAAAGGAATCCTCATACACTGTTGGTGGGAATGAAAATTGGTGCAACCACTATGGAGAACAGTTTGGAAGTTCTTCAAAAACTAAAAATTAAAAATAGAGCCACCATATGATCCGGCAATTTCGTTGCTAGTTACATACCTAAAAGAAAGAAATCAGTATATCAAAAGGATATCTGCATTCTCATGTTTGTTGTGGCTGTGTTCACCATAGCCAAGATTTGGAGGCAATCTAATTGTCCATCAACAGATGAATAGGTAAAGAAAATGTGATACTTATACACAATGGAGTACTATTTAGGCATTAAAAAGAATGAGATTAAGTCATTTGCAACACGGATGCAACTGTTAAGTGAAATAAGCCAGGCACAGAAAGACAAACATCACATGTTCTCACTTATTTGTGTGATCTAAAAATCAAAGCAGTTGAACCCATGGAGATAGAGAGTAGAATGATGGTTACCAGAGGCTGGGAAGGTGGGGATAGTTATGGGGTACAAAAATAGAATGAATTAATATGCCCTAGTGTTTGATAGCACAACAGGATGACTATAGTCAATAATAATTTAATTGTACATTTTGAAATAACTAAAAGACTATAATTAGATTGCTTGTAACACAAAGGATAAATGCTTGAGGTGACAGATACCTCATTTTCCATCATGTGATTATTACACATTGCACGCCTGTATCTAAACATTTCATGTATCCCATAAATATATACACCTACTATGTACCCACAAAAATTTAAAATCATACTTTTAAAAAAGTCATAAGACATCAGCTAAAGACACCCACTCAAATGGAGAACGATTACACACAATCTTCACTGTTCTCCCCAAATTTGTTTTTAGAAAACCATTTCAGTGTCTATGGAAACATCTGCTTTTTTCCTTATATGAGATGCATGCTCCCCTGTTCTCTGCTTCTCCGAATTCTGCTAGGCCTTCAAAACTCAGCATGAACCCTGTACCACTCCTCAAAGAAGTCTTGCTTGATCACTTGATACCTCTTCTCACAAAAATAGAGGCAACACAAGAAAGGTGACAAATGAGAGTTTTAAAGCTAAACAAATCTGGATCAAAAATCTGCTCTTTACAGGCTTTTGTGTTACTTATCCATGAGGCAAGATCATATATACTCATATAATGTTTAGCTTTAAAACAAAACAAAACGAAACATTTATAGCATTTATAGACAAATTCAGAGGCTCACAAAGAGTGTTCTGAGCCCTCTGGCAGTCTAACAATGGATTATATTGGTCATAATTAGTCTCTTCAATATTTGGGGTAACCAGATAGAGCTTGAGGCAAGTCAGGTGGCCAAAGTCTGCCAGGCTCACCACCTCTGGCCATGAACAGTTCCTTGGTTCCCACAAGAGACAACATGATGAATTGTTTCTAGTACTTGCTGCTCTACCCAACATGCTGAGTATAGGGAAGAGGGTCCTTTACTGCCAGATCATCTACATCAGCTACCATCTATCATGGATGAGACACAAGCCCAAAGTTGCAAAGGGTAATCCAAGGTTCTGCCTTGGAAGTGTCATATGCCCTTGCTTTTTCATATTTCTTGTGCTCTTATGTTAGTGTCTGCCATCCAATGTAACAGTTGCTTCTTCTGATTTGTTGAATTTGCTTTTTTAGGGAATGATGTTTTTTTGAAGATGTATCTATGGTTTTGGTTGGGTAGGACACTTGAGCTTTGATTCTGAGTATGTACAGTAGTTTGGTCTTTGTATGATTTCTTTGGCTCTAGACAGCATCAGTAGTGTCTGTGACTTCCTCAGTGGCACAGGCTATGGTTGTCAGTGTTGTCTGTAGTGCAGTTTTGTTGGGATAAGGACTCCAGGTGAACTTGTCATTGAGTCCCAGTAGTGGTGGCAGCATGCTAAACATGCCTGTCCTTGGGCCTCTTGGTGTACACAAGCACCAATGTTACTGGGTCCAAGTAGGCCAATTCTTGGGCCTCCAGGTGGCTGCTCAGGTGCTGGTAGTGGCAACAATGGCTGGGCGGGTAGGTGAGTCTTTTGGCCCCTGGGCAGCGTGTATGATGTTAGTGATGGCTGTAGCAGTGGTAGGACAACCAATGGGCTCCCAAGGGGCACATGTTTGTGTTAGAATTGCTTTGACGGGCTAAGTGTGTCAGTACCAAGACCTCCAGGTGGTAGATGTAGATGGATGCTGGCTATAATGGTAGCAGTAACCTAAGTGGACCCATCCTCAAGCTCCCAGGAGAAGTGCACAGATGCCAACAATGGTGGATGGAGGGAGCAATATCCAGATTCCTGGAAATTGTGTTTAGTCACTGAGGAACAGGGGGAGTGTCAGACCAGATAGACCCATCCTTGGGTCCCCTAGTGGTGCACACAGGCACAGGCTGTGGTAGGCAAGACGGTCTTATTCCCAGGTTCCCCAGTGGAATGCTTGGGTGGCAGTAGCAACAGCTGCAGTGAGCAAGGAGACCCCACCTCAGGGCGCAGGCAAGTGCACTATGGCCTTGCTGCTGGGGAAACAGGGTTGCTACCAGTGGCAGCAGCCACAGGCAAGCAGCAGTAAGGCTCTGGGGTGTTCATGCTTCAGCCCCCAGTAATGGTAGCCTTGATGGTGGCAATGATAGCTGCAGGGAGAGCAGTCCTCAGTGTGCATGCCAGTGTGCAGCATCCTTGCTGCTGGGGGTAATGGGGTGGCTGCCAGTTGTGTACACCTTTGCCCCCAGCAGCAGCAGTGTCAGCAGTTGTAGGCTGAGAGAGCTTTTCCTCAGAGCATGTGCAAGGGCACTGAAGCTCTATTGTTGGTGAGGACTGGGTTCCTGTCAGTGGCAATAGCCCCAGGCAGGTGGATTTTGGGCTCTGATAAGTGCATGTTTGTCCCAAGGAGAGCTTTCCCAATGCATTGCACCATGCATTTTCCAGGACACAATACATTATGTGTGTTAGAGTGCTGGGAACCCTACTGCTCCACTGAGTCCAACCAGTGTTACACTGCTGCAGACCTCCAGGTAGACAAAGGAGGATGTCAGTGTGGCTTCAAGGATGTGTAGATGCAGGGGCTGCTGGGCCCCAGGGCAGAATGCAGGCAAGTGGGGACTAGGTTCTCAAAGTGGCATTGTGCTGCAGCTGCTAGGACTCAGAAGATGGTCTGGAGCACAGTATGAGTTCCCTCTCTGGAGCAATGTTATTATGTGATATCTATGCAGCTCTCTCTGCTAGTCCCAAGGTCAGCAATGGTTGAGGAGCTCTCCAGTGGCTAGGGTTGCAGGAGTCCGTGGTGGAAATGTAGACTACTGGGGATCTCTCATTTATCCATTCCCCACACTGGTGAGCTGCCCTGGGATCCCAGCTGATCAAAGGCTGAGCTGGGCTACTTTGCTTCCTTCTCCATCCATGCCTTGGGTGTTTCCTGTAATTTCTCTGTTGAATTCCAGTGTTCTCTCTTACATGCTTTATTGGAATTGTGATTATCTGCTTGCTATTTTGGTTCTTCCTTGTGGACGAGGTAAGTGCTGGATGCCTCTAGTCAGCCATCCTGAATTCCCTCTTCCCAAAATAATTTAATGAGAAATTACATAGGGTTTTTATTTTTCTTTTCTTTTCCTACTGAATCCAGGAATTTAAGGAAATTTCTATCAGAATAATGGCTGACCACAAGAAAATGGAACAGAGAACTCAATGACTACACATCATAAGGAATATAGTTCAGGAAAAAAAATGCAAGGGAAATTTTCTAAACAAATAACAGCAGCATCCATCCCTCACCAAGCAATAACAGCAATCCCTAAGGAGGAGGTGAATTTGATTTCCAGAGTTGCATGTTACAACAGTGAAAATGTCCAGTTCTCAATTTAAAATTGGAAAGCATATAAACAAACTGGAAAGTTTGGCCCATTCACTCAAAAATGAAAGAAGTTGACAGAAACCATCCCTAAGGAAGCCCAGACATTGGGTATACTAGACAAAGACTTCAAATTAACTCTCTTAAATGTAATCAAAAAGCTGAGTGAACCAGGAACAAAGAACTACAGAAAATCAGGAGAATGATGTATAAACAAGCAGGGGCTATGAATAAAGAGGTATAAATTACAAAAAGTAGCCAAATAGAATTTCTGATACTTAAAAAATACAATGGCTGAAGTGAAAATTTCACTAGATGGTTTCAACAGCAAATTGGAGCAGGCAGAAGAACAAGTGAACTTAAGGATAGGGCAATTGAAAGTGCCCAATCCAAGGAGCAGTAAGAAAAAATAATGAATAAAAGTAAACAAAGTATAAGGGGGGCTGTGGTGCACTATCAAGCAGACTAACATATATATTTTCAGAGTCTCAGAGGAGCAAAACAGAGCAAGATGAAGAGACACAAAGAAAGAGAGAAAAGGAGATAGCTTATTTGAAGAAATAATGGTAGAAAACTGCCCACATTTTATGGGAAATATAAATCTACACTTCTGAGATGCTCAAAAAATTTCAAGCATGCCAAACTCAAAAAGAACCACACTGAGATATAATCAAATTTTTGAAACAAAGAGGAAATATTGAAAGCAGCAAGAAAGAAGTGCCTTCTCAGGAACAAGGAATCCTCAACATGAAACAAATTTCTCAACAGAAACCATAGAAATCAGAGGCAAAGAGATGATATATTTAAAGTGCTGAGAGGAAAAAAAAAAGAAAAAGGCAAGCCAAGAATTCTATATCTGACAAAAAATATCCTTCAAAACTGAAGGTGAAATTAAGACATTTCTAGCTTAAAAAAAAAATTCAGAGTTTGTCAACAGTAGGCCTTTCCTATAAGAAATGCTTAAAGGAGGTGGCTGGCAAGATGGCCAAATAGGAACAGCTCCGGTCTGCAGCTCCCAGGGAGATCAACGCACAAGGCGGGTGATTTCTGCATTTCCAATTGAGGTACCTGGCTCACCTCACTGGGATGGGTTAGGCAGTGGGTGCGGCCCTCGGAGGGTGAGACAAAGCAATGTGGGGCGTTGCCTAACCTGGGAAGCACAAGGGATCAGGCAACTCCCTCTCCTAGCCAAGGGAAGCTATAAGGGACTATTGTGTGAGAAACAGTGCATGAGTACCCAGGTACTACACTTTTCCCACAGTCTTCATAACCCTCAGACCAGGAGATTTCCTCAGGTGCCTACATCACCAGGACCCTGGGTTTTAAGCACAAAACTGGGCAGCCATCTGGGCAGACAACAAACTAGCTGCAGGAGGTTTTTTTTTCATACCCCAGTGGCACCTGGAACACCAGCAAGACAGAAGTGTTCACTCCCCAGGAAAGGGGGCTGAAGGCAGGGAGCCAAGTAGTCTAGCTCAGCGGATCCTACCCCACAGACCCAGCAAGCTAAGATCCACTGGCTTGAAATTCTAGCACAGCAGTTTGAAGTCGACCTGAGATGCTCCAGCTTGGTGGGGGAAGGGGCGTCCACCATTACTGAGGTTTCAGTAGGTGGTTTTCCCTTCACAGTGTAAACACAGCCACTGGGAAGTTTGAACTGGGTGGAGCCCACCACAGCTCAGCAAAAAACGTTGTAGCCAGACTGCCTCTCTAGAGTCCTCCTCTCTGGGCAGGGCATCTCTGAAAGAAAGGCAGCAGCCCCAGTCAAGGGCTTATAGAAAAAACTCTCATTTCCCTGGGACAGAGCACCTAGGGGAAAGGGTGGCTGTGGACGCAGCTTCAGCAGACTTAAACGTCCCTGCCTGCTGGCTCTGAAGGGAGCAGTGAATTTCCCAGAACAGCACTCAAGCTGTGCTAAGAGACAGACTGCCTCCTCAAGTGGGTCCCTGACCCCCGTGCCTCCTGACAGGGAGACACTTACCAGCAGGGGTACACAGACACCTCACACAGGAGAGCTCTGGCTGGCATCTGGCAGGTGCCCCTCTGAGACAAAGCTTCCAGAGGAAGGAATAGGCAGCAATCTTTGCTGTTCTGTAGCCTCTGCTGGTGATACCCATGCAAACAGTGTCTGGAGTGGACTCCAGCAAATACCAGCAGACCTGCAGCAGAGGGGCTTGACTTTTAGAAGGAAAACTAACAAACAGAAAAGAATAGCATCAACATCAACAAAAAGGATGTCCACACAAAAATCCCATCCAAAGGTCACCAACATCAAAGACCAAAGGAAGATAAATCCACAAAGGTGAGGAAAAACCAGTGCAAAAATGCTGAAAATTCCAAAAACCACAACGCTTCTTCTCCTTCAAAGGATCACAGCTCCGCATCATCAAGGGAACAAAACTGGACAGAGAATGAGTTTTATACATTGACAGAAGTAAGCTTCAGAAGGTGAGTAATAACAAACTCCTCCGAGTTAAAGGAGCATGTTCTAACCCAATGCAAGGACTAAGAACCTTGAAAAAAGTTAGAGGAATTGCTAACTAGAATAATCAGTTTAGAGAAGAACATAAATAACCTGATGGAGCTGAAAAATACAGCATGAGAACTTCATGAAGCATACACAAGTATCAATAGCCAAATTGATCAAGTGGAAGAAAGGATATCAAAGATTGAAAATCAACTTAATGAAATAAAGTATTAAGACAAGATTGGAGAAAAAAGAATGAAAAGGAACAAACAAAGCCTGCAAGAAATATGGGACTATGTGAAAAGACCAAACACACGTTTGACTGGAGTACCTGAAAGTGATGAGGAGAATGGAACCAAGTTGGAAAACACTCTTCAGGATATTACCCAGGGAAAATTCCCCAACCTAGCAAGACAGGCCAATATTCAAATTCAAATAGAACACCACTAAAATACTCCCTGAGAAGAGCAACCCCAAGACAGGTAATTGTCAGATTCACCAAGGTCGAAATGAAGGAAAAAATGTTAAGGGCAGCCAGAGACAAAGGCTGGGTACCCACAAAGGGAAGCCCATCAGACTAATAGCAGATCTCTCGGCAGAAACCCTACAAGCCAGAAGACAGTGGGAGCCAATATTCAACATTCTTAAAGAAAACAATTTTCAACCCAGAATTTCATATCCAGCCAAACTAAGCTTCATAAGAGAAGGAGAAATAAAATCCTTTACAGACAAGCAAATGATGAGAGATTTTGTCACCACCAGGCCTGCCATACAAGAGCTTCTGAAGGAAGCACTAAATATGGAAAGGAACAATCGGTACCAGCCACTGAAAAAACAAACCAAATTGTAAAGACCATTGACACTATGAAGAAACTGCATCAACTAACAGACAAAATAACCAGGTAGCATCATAATGACAGGATCAAATCACACATAACCACACTAACCTTAAATGTAAATGGGCTAAATGCCCCAATTAAAAGACAGAGACTGGCAAATTGGAAAAAGAGTCAAGACCCATTGGTGTGCTGTATTCAGGAGACCCATCTCACATGCAAAGATACACACAGACTCAAAATAAAAATATGAAGGAAATTTACCAAGCAAATGGACAGCAAAATAATAAAAAAAAAGTAGGGGTTGCAATCCTAGTCTCTCATAAAACAGATTTTAAACCAACAAAGACCAAAAAAGACAAAGAAGGGCATTACATAATGGTAAGGAGATCAATGCAACAAGAAGAGCTAACTATCCTAAATATATATGCACCCAATACAGGAGTACCAAGATGCATAAAACAAGTTCTTAGACACCTACAAAGAGACTTGGACTCCCACACAATAATCATGGGAGACTTTAACACCCCACTGTCAATATTAGATAGATCAACAAGACATAAAATTAACAAGGATATTCAGAATTTGCACTCAACTCTGGACCAAGCTGACCTAATAGACATCTACAGAACTCTCCACCCCATATCAACAGAATATACATTCTTCTCAGCACCACATCACACTTATTCTAAAATTGACCACATAATTGGAAGTAAATCACTCCTCAGCAAATGCAAAAGAATGGAAATCATAACAAACAGTCTCTCAGACCACAGTGCAATCAAATTAGAATACAGGATTAAGAAACTCACTTAAAACTGCACAACGTCATGGAAACTGAACAATCTGCTCCTGAATGACTACTGGGTAATCAATAAAATTAAGGCAGAAATAAATAAGTTCTATGAAACCAATGAGAATAAAGACACAACATACCAGAATCTCTGGGACATCGCTAAAGCAGTGTTCAGAGGAAAATTTATAGCATTAAATGCCCACAGGAGAAAGCAGGAAAGATCTAAAATCAATACCCTAACATCACAATTAAGAGAACAAGAGAAGCAAGAGCAAACAAATTCAAAAGATACTAGAAGAAAATAAATAACTGAGATCAGAGCAGAAATGAAAGAGATAGAGACAGGAAAAACCCTTCAAAAAAAAAAACAATGAATCCGGCTGGGCACAGTGGCTCATGCCTGTAATCCCAGCACGTTGGGAGGCTGAGGGATTTCTGAACCAGAAATACCATTTGATCCAGCAATCCCATTATGGGGTATATACCCAAAGGAACATAAATCATTCTACTATAAAGACACATGCACCAGTATGTTTATTGCAGCACTATTTACAATAGCAAAGACTTGGAGCCAACTCAAATGCCCATCAATGATAGACTGGATAAAGAAAATGTGGCACATATACACCATGGAATACTATGGAGCCATAAAAAAGGATGAGTTCATGTCCTTTGCAGGGACGTGGATGAAGCTGGAAACCATCATCCTCAGCAAACTAACACAGGAACAGAAAACCAAACACCGCATATTCTCACTCATAAGTGGGAGTTGAACAATGAGAACACATGAACACAGAGAGGGGAATATCACACACTGGGGCCTGTCAGAGGATGGAGAGCTAGGGAAGAGATAGCATTAAGAGAAATGCCTAATGGAAATGACAGGTTGATGAGTGCAGCAAACCACCATGGCACATGGATACCTATGGAACAAACCTGCATGTTCTGCACATGTATCCCAGAACTTAATGTATAGTTTAAAAAAAAAAAAAAGAAAAAAAGAAATGCTTAGGGGAGTCCTTCAGGCTGAAATGACACTACATAGTAACTTGAGCTGTAGGGAGAAACAAACATCAATGGTAAATATAATTGTACAGGCATATATAGAAGTTAGTATTTTATATTGTTTGTTTACAACTATACCTTTGCTTCCCATGTGATTTAAAACAAAAATGAATAAAAATAATTATAAATTTATGTTAATTGTTACCCATGTATAAAGATGTAATTTGTGACAATAACAACCTGAGAGAGGGACAGAACTGGATACGATAAAAGCAGAGTTAATGTATACTATTCAAGCTCAATTGGTACCAATTCAAACTAGATTGTTATAAACTTAGGATGTTAACTATAACGACCATAGTAACCACTAATAATATAACTCAATGAAAGTATATAAAAAGGAAGTAAATAGAGAATGAAAATGGCACACTAAGAAAAAATTCAAATAAAAAAGAAGGCAGTAATAGAGAAATTGAGGAATAAGAAAGATTTAAAAAATAGCAAAATGGCAGAAGTAAGTTCCCATTTGTCAGTAATCACTTTGAATGTCATTGTATTAAACTCACCAATTAAAAGACAGATTGGCAAAATGGATTTTTAAATGATCCAATTACATACTGTTTACAAGAGATTCAGTTTAGACCTAAAGACACAAGTAGGTTGAAAGGGAAATAATGAAAAAGATATTCCATGCAATTAGTAACCAATAGACAGCTAGAGTGTCTATACTAATACCAGAAAAAATAAATTTTAAGAAAAAGTTAAAAGAGACAAAGGACATTGTACGTTGATGTTTAAAAGGTCTTATCAATAAGATATAACAATGATAAACATAAATGCATCAAATAACATAACACCAAAATATATGAAGAAAACATTGACAGAATTGGAGAGACAGTTCTACAATATTTAGAAACTTCAATATCTCACTTTCAGTTATCAATAGAATATCTAGACAGATGATAAATGATGAAAGAATAGCACTATAAAGCAATTAAACTTAATCTACATATATGGAACAGTCTACCCAACAACAGGAAAATAGATATTCTTTTCAAATCTTCATGGAATATTTTTTAGATTGACACTCTGTGAGGTTATAAAACAACTGTCAATAAATGTTAAAATATTAAACTATACAAAAAATGTTTTCTGACCACAATGGATGGAAGACAAAAGTCAACAACAGAAGGAAACTGAAAAATATAGAAATATATGGAAATTAAACAGTATACTCTTAAATAATCAGTAGATCAAAGAAGAAATTACTAGGGAAATTATACTTTGAAATAAATGAAAAAAAAAAACCACAGTATACCAAATCTTAGGGATGTTGCTCAATGATTAGAAGAAAATATATAGCTGTAAATGTCTATTTTATTAAGGAAAAAAGATTATAAATCAGCTAACCATTACATCTAAGGAGCTAGAAAAAGAACAGCAAACTAAATCCAAAGCTAGAAGAAGGAAGGACATAACAAAAATTAGAGTGGAGATGAACAAAAAAGAGAAAAGAATAATAAGAACTCTAAAGTCACTAAAAATAAACAAAGTGTTAACTCTTTATGACCACAGATTTGACAATGAATTCTTAGATTTGACATCAAGAGGATGAGCAATGAAGAAAAAGAGATAGACTCCATAAAAATTAAATTTTGGGGGGTGGAGCCAAGATGGCCAAATAGGAACAGCTCCAGTCTACAGCTCCCAGCGTCAGTGACGCAGAAGACGGGTGATTTCTGCATTTCCAACTGAGGTACCGGGTTCATTTCATGGGGGAGTGCCGGACAGTGGGTGCAGGACAGTGGGTGCAGCACACCATGCATGAGCCGAAGCAGGGCGAGGCATCACCTCACCCGGGAAGCACAAGGGGTCAGGGAATTCCCTTTCTTAGTCAAAGAAAGGGGTGACAGACGGCACCTGGAAAATCAGGTCACTCCCACCCTAATACTGCACTTTTCCAATGGGCTTAACAAATGGTACACTAGGAGATTATATCCCGCACCTCGCTCGGAGGGTCCTACGCCCATGGAGCCTCTCCCATTGCTAGCACAGCAGTCTGAGATCAAACTGCAAGGTGGCAGCGAGGCTGGGGGAGGGGCGCCCATGACTGCTGAGGCTGGAGTAGGTAAACAAAGTGACCGGGAAGCTCAAACTGGGTGGAGGCCACCACAGCTGAAGGAGGCCTGCCTGCCTCTGTAGACTCCACCTCTGGGGGCAGGGCATAGCCAAACAAAAGGCAGCAGAAATCTCTGCAAACTTAAATGATCCTGTCTGTCAGCTTTGAGGAGAGTAGTGTTGCTCCCAGCACGGAGTTTGAGATCTGAGAACAGACAGACTGCCTCCTCAACTGGGTCCCTGACCCCTGAGTAGCCTAACTGGGAGGCATCCCCAAGTAGGGGAAGACTGACACCTCACATGGCCAGGTACCCCTCTGAGACAAAGCTTCCAGAGGAACGATCACGCAGCAACCTTTGCTGTTCAGCAATATTCGCTGTTCTGAAGGCTCTGCTGCTGATACCCAGGCAAACAGCGTTGGGAATGGACCTCTAGCAAACTCCAACAGACCTGCAGCTGAGGGTCCTGACTGTTAGAAGGAAAACTAACAAACAGAAAGGACATCCACACCAAAACCCCATGTGTACATCACCATCATCAAAGACCAAAGGTAGATAACACCACAAAGATGGGGAAAAAACAGCAGAAAAGCTGAAAATTCTAAAAATCAGAGCACCTCTCCCCCTCCAAAGGAATGCAGCTCCGTGTCAGCAGTGGAACAAAGCTGGATGGAGAATGACTTTGACGAGTTGAGAGAAGGCTTCAGACGATCAAACTTCTCCGAGCTAAGAGGAAGTTCGAGCCCATCACGAAGAAGCTAAAAACCCTGAAACAAGATTAGACGAATGGCCAACTACAAAATCCAGTGTAAAGCACTCCTTAAATTACCTGATGGAGCTGAAAACCATGGCAAGAGAACCAGGTGATGAATGCACAAGCTTCAGTAGCTGATTTGATCAAGTGGATATCAGTGATTGAAGATCAAATGAATGAAATGAAGCAAGAAGAGAAGTTTAGAGAAAAAAGAGTAAACAGAAATGAACAAAGCCTCCAAGAAATATGACACTATGTGAAAAGACCAAATCTACATCGGATTGGTGTACCTGAAAGTGACAGGGAGAATGGAACCAAGTTGGAAAACACTCTGCAGGATATTATACAGGAGAACTTCCCCAACCTCTCAAGGCAGGCCAACATTCAAATTCAGGAAATACAGAGAATGCCACAAAGATACTCCTCGAGAAGAGCAACTCCAAGACACACAATTGTCAGATTCACCAAAGTTGAAATGAAGGAAAAAATGTTAAGGGGAGCCAGAGAGAAAGGTCGGGTTACCCACAAAGGGAAGCCCATCAGACTAACAGCAGATCTCTCAGCAGAAACTCTGCAAGCCAGAATAGAGTGGGGGCCAATAATCAACACGCTTAAAGAAAAGAATTTTCAACCCAGAATTTCATATCCAGCCAAACTAAGCTTCATAAGTGAAGGAGAAATAAAATCTTTTACAGACAAACAAATGCTGAGAGATTTTGTCACCACCAGGACTATCCTAGAAGAGCTCCTGAAGGAAGTACTAAACATGGAAAGGAACAACCGGTACCATCCACTGCAAAAGCATGCCAAATTGTAAAGACCATCGATGCTAGGAGAAATTGCATCAATTAATGAGGAAAATAACCAGCTAACATCATAATGACAGGATCAAATTCACACATAACAATACTAACCTTAAATGTAAATGGGCTAAACGCTCCTATTAAAAGACACAGACTGGCAAATTGGATAAAGAATCGAGACCCATCAGTGTGCTGTACTCAGTAGACTCATCTCACATGCAGAGACACACATTGGCTCAAAATAAAGAGATGGAGGAAGATCTACCAAGCAAATGGAAAACAAAAAAAAAAAAGCAAGTGTTGCAATCCTAGTCTCTAATAAAACAGACTTTAAACCAACAAAGATGAGAAGAGACAAGAAGGCCTTTACATAATGGTAAAGGGATCAATTCAATAAGAAGAGCTAACTATCCTAAATATATAGGCATTCAATACAGGAGCACCCAGATTCATAAAGCAAGTCCTTAGAGACCTACAAAGAGACTGAGACTCCCAAACAATAAAAATGGGAGACTTTAACACCCCACTGTCAACATTAGACAAATCAATGAGACAGAAAGTTAAAAAGGATATCCAGGGAATGCAGCTCTGCACCAAGCAGACCTAATAGACATCTACAGAACTCTCTACCCCAAATCAACAAACAGAATATACATTTTTCTCAGCACCACACAAAATTGACCACATAGTTGGAAGTAAAGCTCTCCTCAGCAAATGTAAAAGGACAGAAGTTATAACAAACTGTCTCTCAGATCACAGGGCAATCAAACTAAAACTCAGGATTAAGAAACTCACTCAAAACCACTCAACTACATGGAAACTGAACAATCTGCTCCTGAATGACTACTGAGTACATAATGAAATAAAGGCAGAAATAAAGATGTTCTTGGAAACCAATGAGAACAAAGACACAACGTACCAGCATGTCTGGGACACATTTAAAGTAGTGTGTAGAGGGAAATTTATAGCACTAAATGCCCACAAGAGAAAGCAGGAAAGAGCTAAAATTGACACCCTAGCATCACAATGAAAAGAACTAGAGAAGCAAGAGCAAACACATTCAAAAGCTAGCAGAAGACAAGAAATAACTAAGATCAGAGCAGAACTGAAGGAGATAGAGACATAAAAAATGCTTCAAAAAATCAATGAATCCAGGTGCTGGTTTTTTTGAAAATATCAACAAAGTTGACAGACCACTAGCAAGAATAATAAAGAAGAAAAGAGAGAAGAATCAAAGAGATGCAATAAAAAATGATAAAGGGGATATCACCACCGATCCCACAGAAATACAAACTACCAGCAGAGAATAATATAAAGAGCTCTACGCAAATAAACTAGAAAATCTAGAAGAAATGGATAAATTCCTGGACACATACACCCTGCCAACACTAAACATACACCCTCCCAACACTAAACCAGGAAGAAGTTGAATCCTTGAATAGACCAATAACAGGCTCTGAAATTGAGGCAATAATTAATAGCCTACCAACCAAACAAAGTCCAGGACCAGATGGATTCACAGCCGAATTCTACCAGAGGTACAAGGAGGAGCTGGTACCATTCCTTCTGAAACTATTCCAATCGATAGAAAAAGAGAGAATCCTCCCTAACTCATGTTATGAGGCCAGCATCATCCTGATACCAAAGCCTGGCAGAGACACAACAAAAAAAGAGAATTTTAGACTGATATCCCTGATGAACATCGATGCAAAAATCCTCAATAAAATACTGGCAGACCAAATCCAGCAGCACATCAAAAAGCTTATCCACCATGATCAAGTGGGCTTCATCCCTGGGATGCAAGGCTGGCTCAACATACACAAATCAATAAACATAATCCAACATATAAACAGAACCAAAGACAAAAACCATATGATTATCTCAATAGATGCAGAAAAGGCCTTTGACAAAATTCAACAGCCCTTCATGTTAAAAACTCTCAATAAATTAGGTATTGGTCAGACTTATCTCAAAATAATAAGAGCTATTTATGGAAAACCTACAGCCAATATCATACTGAATGGGCAAAAACTGGAAGCATTCCCTTTGGAAACTGGCACAAGACATGGATGCCCTCTCTCACCACTCCTATTCAACATAGTGCTGGAAGTTCTGGCCAGGGCAATCAGGGAGGAGAAAGAAATAAAGGGTATTCAATTAGGAAAAGAGGAAGTCAAATTGTTCCTGTTTGCAGATGACATGCTTGTATATTTAGAAAACTTCATTGTCTCAGCCCAAAATCTCCTTAAGCTGATAAGCAACTTCAGCAAACTCTCAGGATACAAAATAAATGTACAAAAATCACAAGCGTTCTTACACACCAATAAAAGACAAACAGAGAGCCAAATCATGAGTGAATTCCCATTCACAATTGCTTCAAAGAGAATAAAATACCTAGGAATCCAACTTACAAGGGACGTGAAGGACCTCTTCAAGGAGAACTACAAACCACTGCTCAATGAAATAAAAGAGGACACAAACAAATGGAAGAACATTCCATGCTCATGGGTTGGAAGAATCAATATCATGAAAATAGCCATACTGCCCAAGGTAATTTATAGATTCAATGCCATCCCCATCAAGCTACCAATGACTTTCTTCACGGAATTGGAAAAAACTACTTTAAAGTTCATATGGAACCAAAAAAGAGCCCGCATTGTCAAGACAATCCTAAGCCAAAACAACAAAGCTGGAGGCATCATGCTACCTGACTTCAAACTATACTACAAGGCTACAGTAACCAAAACAGCATGGTACTGGTACCACAACAGAGATATAGACCAATGGAACAGAACAGAGCCCTTAGAAATAATGCTGCATATCTACAACTATCTGATCTTTGTCAAACCTGACAAAAACAAGAAATGGGGAAAGGATTCCCTATTTAATAAATGGTGCTGGGAAAACTGGCTAGCCATATGTAGAAAGCTGAAACTGGATCCCTTCCTTACACCTTATACAAAAATTAATTCGAGATGGATTAAAGACTTACATGTTAGACCTAAAACCATAAAAACTCTAGAAGAAAACCTAGGCAATACCATTCAGGACACAGGCAAGGGCAAGGACTTCATGTCTAAAACACCAAAAGCAATGGCAACAAAAGCCAAAATTGACAAATGGGATCTAATTAAACTAAAGAGCTTCTGCACAGCAAAAGAAATCAGAGTGAACAGGCAACCTACAGAATGGGAGAAAATTTTTGCAACCTACTCATCTGACAAAGGGCTCATATCCAGAATCTACAATGAACTCAAACTAATTTACAAGAAAAAAACAAACAACCCCATCAAAAAGTGGGCAAAGGATATCAACAGACACTTCTCAAAAGAAGACATTTATGCAGCCAAAAAACACATGAAAAAATGCTCATCATCACTGGCCATCAGAGAAATGCAAATCGAAACCACTGTGAGATATCATCTCACACTCTCACACCAGTTAGAATGGTGATCATTAAAAAGTCAGGAAACAACAGGTGCTGGAGAGGATGTGGAAAAATGGGAATAGTTTTACACTGTTGGTGAGACTATAAACTAGTTCAACCATTGTGGAGGTTGGTGTGGCAATCCCTCAGGGATCTAGAACTAGAAATACCATTTGACCCATCCATCCCATTACTGGGTATACACCCAAAGGATTATAAATCATGCTGCTATAAAGACACATGAACACGTATGTTTATTGTGGCACTATTCACAATAGCAAAGACTTGGAACCAACCCAAATGTCCATCAATGATAGACTGAATTAAGAAAATGTGGCACATACACACCATGGAATACTATGCAGCCATACAAAAAGGATGAGTTCATGTCCTTTGTAGGGACATCAATGAAGCTGGAAACCATTATTCTCAGCAAACTATCACAAGGACCAAAAACCAAACACCACATGTTCTCACTCATAGGTGGGAATTGAACAATGAGAACACATGGACACAGGAAGGGGAACATCACACACTGGAGACTGGTGTGGGGTGAGGGGAGGGGGGATAGCATTAGGAGATATACCTAATGCTAAATGACGAGTTAATGGGTGCAGCACACCGACATAGCACATGTATACATATGTAACAAACCTGCACGTTGTGCACATGTACCCTAAAACTTAAAGTATAATAATAATTAAAAAAACTAAATTTTTGCACATCAAAAGATATTAGCACAAAAATAAAATGAAAAGACAATCTATAGAATGGAAAAAATATTTGCAAGTCATGTATCAGATAAGAGTTTAGTATTCAGAATATATAAAGATATATAAAGAACTCTTACAACTCAATAACAAAAAGACAAACTATCTAATTTTAAAATGGGCAAAGGATTTTGAAAAGACTTTTCTCCAAAGATGTACAAATGGCTAATACATGAAAAGTCATTCAACATCATTGATCATTAAGGAAATGTTAATCAAAACCACAATAAAATCACATGCACTTTTTGAAAAAATGATGCTTCCATTGCTTTCCTCTGAAGAATCCTTTCAGATCTCATTTTATGTCTTTATTACTTTAAGATGAAAGCATTTAGTAAGGGTTTAACCACAGTGTGCCTCACTGAGGCAGTTGCATTAGAGCATGAGTTGTGGGTAGCAGCAAAACTAAGGTGCAACCCTGTGCTCCTACAATAAAATAAGGACATATTTGAGAGGTGGGAAATGCTTTATGCTTCCCCTGAGCTGATGGGATTGCACATATGGATGAAATGATCTTAGAGAAAGAGTAAAAAAATACCAGCAATGGGACCACCACTCAGCAGCATAGTTGTACAATACCTCACTATGTCTTTGAGAAAGGTATCAGAACAGGCAAAGTGGACCACTTAATTAAGTTCACAGAAAAAGTTTGGGATTTCCAAGTCTGTACAAAACAAGTTTTGTGTCTGTATTGTCGTCTGAGTAAAGGATTTGGCATAAGGTCTATATAATTTCATGTATCATCTTGCTGTTTCTTCTTAAAATTTTCCAGTGTTACCTAAAAATCTGACTCCTTCCATTGTCCCAACTAATATTTTCCTTTTTAAAAATTATGTCATAAGCATTAAAGTATAATAAATGAAAAAAAGAAAAAACATGAGATACCACTTCACACACACTAGGATTATTACTTTTTTTTTTTTTCTTTTGAGATGGAGTCTTGCTCTGTCACCCAGGCTGGAGTGCAGAGGTGTGATCCCGGCTCACTGTAACCTCCACCTCCCAGGTTCAAGTGATTCTCCTGCCTCAGCCTCCCAAGTAGCTGGGACTACCGGTGTGTGCCACCATGCCCAGCTAAGTTTTTGTATTTTTAGTAGAGATGGGTTTTCACCATGTTAGCCAGGGTGGTCTCGATCTCCTGACCTCATGATCTGCCTGCCTCGGCCTCCCAAAGTGCTGAGATTACAGGCGTGAGCCACTGCACCTGGCCAGGATAATTATTAAAAGAAAACAAAATAAGAAGTGTTGAGGATGTGGAGAAACAAGAATACTTATCCATCATTGGTGGCAATATAAAATGGTGCAGCTGCTGTGGAAAACACTTTGACAGTTACTCAGAAAAGTTAAACACAGAATTACCTTATGACCCAGAAACCTCACTTCTAGGTTTATACTTCAAACATTTGAAAGCAGGACTTGAAGATGGCTGCGTAACAGCTCCGTTTGGCAGCTTCCAGCGAGACCAACACAGAAGATGGGTGATTTCTGCATTTCCAACTGAGGGGACAGATTAGGTAGTGGGTGCAGCCCATGGAGGGCATCGCCTCACCCGGGAAGTGCAAGGAGTTGGGGGCCACCCTTCCCCAGCCAAGTGAGTGACTGTGCTATCCATCCCAGATACTATGCTTTTCACATGGTTTTTGCAATTCGCAGACCAGGAGATTCCCTGTGTGCGTACACCAACAGGGCCCTGGGTTTCAGGCACAAAACTTGGTGGCTGTTTGGGCAGACACTGAGCTAGCTGCAGGAGTTTGTTTGTTTGCTTTTTTCGTACCCCAGTGGCACATGGAACCCCAGTAAGACAGAACCATTCACTCCCCTGGAAAGGGGATTGAAACCAGGAAGCCAAGGGGTCTCGCTAAGTGGGTCCCGTTCCCATGGAGCCCAGTGAGCTAAACACCACTGGCTTGAAATTCTGACTGCCAGCACAGCAGTCTGAAGTCAGCCTGAGAGGATCGAGCTTAGTAATGGGAGGGGCATCAACATTACTGAGGTTTGTGTAAACAGTTTTCCCCTGCCATTACTAAGGACTAGGCAGAACTCAACGCAGCATGGCAAAGCAGCTGTGGTCAGATGGCCTCTCTAAATTCCTCTTCACTGGTCAGGGCATCTCTGAAAGAAAGGCAGCAGCCCCAGTCAGGGGCTTATAGATAAAACTCCCATCTCACTGCTTAAGAGCACCTGGGGGAAGGGGCGGATGTGGGTATAGCTTCAGCAGAATTAAATATTCCTGCCTGCTGGCTCTGAAGACAGCAACAGATCCTGACAAGGAGGGTTCTCCCAGCACAGGGCTCGAGCTCTGCTAAAGGACAGACTCCCTCCTCAAGTGGGTTCCTGACCCCTGTGCCTCCTAACTGGGAGAGACCTCCCAACAGGGATTGACAGACACCTCATACAGGAGAGCTCTGGTTGGCATCAGGCCAGTGCCCCTCTGGGACAAAGCTTCCAGAGGAAACAGCAGGCAGCAATCTTTGCTGCTATGCAGCCTCTGCTGGTGATATCCAGACAAATAGGGTCTGGAGCAGTCCTGCAGAAAGAGGGGCCTGACTGTAAGAAGAAAAACTAACAAACAGAAAGCAATAACATCAACATCAACAAAAAGAACACCCACACAGAAACACCACCCAAAGGTCACCAGCTTCAAAGATCAAAGATAGATAAACCCATGAAGATGAGGAAAAACCAGTGCAAAAAGGCTGAAATTTCCAAAAACCAGAATGCCTCTTCTCCTCCAAATGATCAAAACTCCTCTCCAACAAAGGCACAAAACTGGACAGAGAATTAGTTTGACAAAATGAAAGAAGTAGTCTTCAGAAGGTGGGTAATAACAAACTCCTGTAAGCTAAAAGAGCATGTTATAACAGAATGCAAGGAAGCTGAGATCCTTGATAAAAGGTTACAGGAACTGCTAACTAGAATAACCAGTTTAGAGAAGAACATAAATGACCTGTTGGAGCTGAAAAATACAGCACGAGAACTTCGTGAAGCGTACACAAGAATCAATAGCAAAATCGATCAAATGGAAGAAAGGATATCAGAGATTGAAGATCAAGTTACTGAAATGAGGCATGAAGACAAAATTAGAGATAAAAGAATGAAAAGGAATGAACAAAGCCCACAAGAAATATGGGACTACGTGAAAAGACCAAACCTACAATTGATTGGGGTCCCTGAAAGTGACAGGGAGTATGGAACCAAGTTGGAAAACACTCTTCCAGATATTATCCAGGAGAACTTCCCCAACCTAGCAAGACAGGCAAACATTCAACTTCAGGAAATAGAGAGAACACCACTAAGATACAGCCCCAAGACACATAACTGTCAGATTCTCCAAGGTTGAAACGAAGGGGAAAATATTAAGGGCAGCCAGAGAGAAAGGTCAGGTTACCTACAAAGGGAAGCCCATCACAATAGGAGCAGATCTCTCGGCAGAAACCCTACAAGCCAGAAGACAGTGGGGGCCAATATTCAATATTCTTAAAGAAAAGAATTTTTAACGCAAAATCTCATATCCAGCCAAACTATATGAAGGAGAAATAAAATCCTTTACATACAAGCAAATGCAGAGGGATTTTGTTACCACTAGGCCTGCCTTACAAGAGCTCCTGAAGGAAGCACTAAATATGGAAAGGAGCAATCGGTACCAGCCACTGAAAAAACATGCCAAAATAAAAAGACCAATGACACTATGAAGAAACTGCATCAACTAATATTCATAACAGCCAGCTAGCATTATGACAGGATCAAATTCACACGTAACAACACTAACCTTAAATGTAAATGGGCTAAATGCCCCAATTAAAAGATGCAGACTGGTAAATTGGATAAAGAGTCAAGACTCATCAGGGAGCTGTATTCAGGAGACCTATCTCATGTGCAAAGAAAAAATAGGCTCATAATAAAGGGATGGAGGAATATTTACCAAGCAAATAGAAAGCCAAAAAAAAAAAAAAACAGGACTTGCAATCCTAGTCTCTGATAAAACAGACTTTAAACCAACAAAGATAAAAAAAGACAAAGAAGTGCATTACATGATGGTAAAGGAATCAATGCAACAAGAAGAGCTAACTATCCTAAATATATATGCACCCAATACAGGAGCATCCTGATTCATAAAGCAAGTTCTTAGAGACCTACAAAGAGAGACTCCCATACAATAATAGTGGGAGAATTTAATACCCCACTGTCAATATTAGACAGATCAATGAGACAGAAAATTAACAAGGATATTCAGAACTTGAACTGAGCTCTGGATCAAGCTGACCTAATAGACATCTACAGAACTCTCCTCCCCAAATCAAGAGAATGTACATTCTTCCAGCACCACATCACACTTATTCTAAAATTGACCACATAATTAGAAGTAAAACACTCCTCAGCAAATGGAAAATAAAGGAAATCATAACAGTCTCTCAGACCACAGTGCACTCAAATTAGAACTTAGGATTAAGAAACTCATTCAATACCACACAACTACATGGAAACTGAACAACCCGTTCCTGAATGATTACTGGGTAAATAATGCAATTAAGGCAAAAATAAGTAAGTTATTTGAAACCAATCGGATCAACTTACTGGCTGATGCACCAGAGTCTCTGGGACACAGTTAAAGCAGTGTTTAGAGGGAAATTTATAGCACTAAATGCCCAAAGGAGAAAGTGGGAAAGATCTAAAATCCACACCCTAACATCACAATTAAAAGAACTAGAGAAGCAAAAGCAAACAAATTCAAAAGCTAGCAGAAGACAAGAAATAACTAAGATCAGAGCAGAACTGAAAGAGATAGAGACACAAAAAACCCTTAAAAAAATCAATGAATCCAAGAGCTGGTTTTTTGAAAAGATCAACAAAATTGATAGGCCACTAGCAAGACTAATAAAGAAGGAAAGAGAGCAGAATCAAATAGATGCAATAAAAAATGATAAAGGTGATATCAACACCGATGCCACAGAAATACAAACTACCATCAGAGAATACTATAAACACCTCTATGCAAATAAGCTAGAAAATCTAGAAGAAATAGATAAATTCCTGAACACAAACACCCTCCCAAGACTAAACCAGGAAGAAGTTGAATCCCTGAATAGACCAATAACAAGTTCTGAAATTGAGGCACTAATTAATAGCCCACCAACCAAAAAAAGTCCAGGACCAGATGGATTCACAGCCAAGTTCTATCAGAGGTACAAGGAGGAGCTGGTACCATTCCTTCTGAAACTTTTCTAAACAACAGAAAAAGAGGGAATCCTCTCTAACTCATTTTATGAGGCCAGCATCATCCTGATTCCAAAACCTGGCAGAGACACAATAAAAAAAGAAAATTTCAGGCCAATATCGCTGAGGAACATTGATGTGAAAATCCTCAGTAAAATACTGGCAAACTGAATCCAGCAACACATCAAAAAGCTTAACCACCGTGATCAAGTCAGCTTCATTCCTGGGATGCAAGGCTGGTTCAACATACACAAATCAATAAACATAATCCATCACATAAGCAGAACCAATGACAAAACCCACATGATTATCTCAATACATGTAGAAAAGGCCTTCGATAAAATTCAACACACCTTCAAGCTAAAAACTCTCAATAAACTAAGTATTGATGGAACATATTTCAAAATAACAAGAGCTATTTATTTCAAAACCATAGCCAATATCATACTGAATGGGCAAAAGCTGGAAGCATTCCCTTTGAAAACTGGCCACGAGACAAAAGTGCCCTCTCTCACCACTCCTATTCAACATAGTATTGGAAGTTCTGGACAGAGCAATCAGGAAAGAGAAAGAAATAAAAGGCATTCAAATAGAATGAGAGGAAGTCAAATTGTCTCTGTTTGCAGACGACATCAATGTATATTTAGAAAACTCCATCGTCTCAGCCTACAAACTTCTTAAGCTGACAAGCAACTTCAGCAAACTCTCAGGATAAAAAATCAATGTGCAAAAATCACAAGCATTCTTATACACCAATAATAGACAAGCAGAGAGCCAAATCATGAGTGAACTCCCATTCACAATTGTTACAAAGAAATAAAATACCTAGGAATATAACTTACAAGGGAGATGAAGGACCTCTTCAAGGACAACTACAAACGACTGCTCAAGGAAATCAGAGAGGACACAAACAAATAAAAAAAATTCCATGCTCATGGATGGGAAGAATCAATATCACAAAAATGGCAATACTACCCAAAGTAATTTATAGATTCAATGCTATTCCATCAAGGCATCATTGACTTTCTTCACAGAATTAGAAAAAAACTACTTTAAATTTCATATGGAACCAAAAAAGAGCCTGCATAGCCAAGACAATCCTAAGCAAAAAGAACAAAGTTGGAGGCATCACACTACCTGACTTCAAACTGTACTATGAGGCTACAGTAATGAAAACAGCATGGTACTGGTACCAAAACAGATATATAGACCAATGGAACAGAACAGAGTCCTCAGAAATAATGCCACACAACTACAATCATCTGATTTTCAACAAACCTGACAAAAACAAGCAATAAGGAAATAATTCCCTATTTAATAAATGGTGCTGGGAAAACTAACTAGCCATATGCAGAAAACTGAAACTGGACCCTTCTTTACACCTTATTCAAAAATTAACTCAAGATGGATTAAAGACTTAAACATAAAACCTAAAACTATAGAAACCCCAGGAGAAAACCTAGGCAATACCATTCAGGACATAGGATTGGGCAAAGACTTCATGACTAAAACACCAAAAGTAATGGCAATAAAAGCCAAAGCAGACAAATGGGATCAAATTAAACTAAAGAGCTTCTGCACAGCAAAAGAAACTATCATCAGAGTGAACAGGCAACCTACAGAACGGGAGAAAATTTTTGCAATCTACCCATCTGACAAAGGTCTAATATTGAGAATGTACAAGGAACTTAAACAAATTTACAAGAAAAAAATGAACAACTCCATCAAAAAGTGGGTGAAGGACCTGAACAGACACTTCTCAAAAGAAGACATTTATATACTCCACTTCCAAGAGGGGCAAATAGGAACAGCTCCGATGTGCAGTTCCCAGCAAGATTGACACAGAAGAGGGTTATTTCTACATTTCCAACTGAGGTACCTGGTTCATCCTGGGACTGGACAGTGGGTGCAGCCCATGGAGGGTGAGCTGAAGCAGGGCGGGTGTCGCCTCACCTGGGAAGCACAAGGGGTTGGGGGATTTCCCTTTCCTAGCCAAGGGATGCTGTGACACACTGTATCTGGAGAAACAGTACACTCCTGACAAAATACTGCGCTATTCCCACAGTCTTAGTAACTGGCAGACCAGGAGATATCTTCCTGTGCCTAGCTCAGCAGTTCCCACTCCCACGGAGCCTTGCTCACTGCTAGTGCAGCAGTCTGAGATTGACCTGCCGTGCTGCAGCTGGATGGGGGGAGGGGTGTCCACCATTGCTGAGGCTTGAGTAGCTCACAATGTAAACAAAGAGGCCTGGAAGCACAAACTGGGTGGAGCCCACTGCAGCGCCGCAAGACCTACTGCCTCTATAGATTCCACTTCTGGGGCCAGGGCATAGTAGAACAAAAGGCAGCAGACGGCTTCTGCAGACTTAAACATCCCTGTCTGACAGCTCTGAAGAGAGCAGTGGTTCTCTCAGCATGGCGTTTGAGCTCCGAGAATGGACAGACTGCCTCCTCAAGCAGGTCCCGGACCCCTGTGTAGCCTGACTGGGAAAGACCTCCCTGCAGGGGTCAACAGACACTCAAACAGGTGGGTGCCCCTCTGGGACGAAGCTTCCAGAGGAAGGATCAGGCAGCAATATTTGCTGTTCTGCAGCCTCCACTGGTGATACCCAGGCAAGCAGGGTTTGGAGTGGACCTCTAGCAAACTCCAACAGACCTGCAGCTGAGGGGTCTGATTGTTAGAAGGAAAACTAACAAACAGAAAAAAATAGCATCAACATCAACAAAAGGGACATCTACACCAACACCCCATCTGTAGGTCACCAACATCAAAGACCAAAGGTAGATAAAACTACAAAGATGGGGAGAAATCAGAGCAGAAAAGCTCAAAATTCCAAAAAACACAGCAACTCTTCTCCTCCAAAGGATCGCAGCTTCTTGCCAGCAACAGAACAAAACTGGATGGAGAATGAGTTTGATGAGTTTTCAGAAGTAGGCTTCAGAAGGTCAATAATAACAAATTTCTCCAAGCTAAAGGAGCATGTTGTAACCTATCGCAAGGAAGCTAAAAACCTTGAAAAAAGGTTAGACATATGGCTAACTACAATAAACAGTGTAGAGAAGACCATAAATGACCTGATAGAGCTGAAAACCATGGCACGAGAACTTCGTGATGGATGCACAAGCTTCAATAGCCGATTTGATCAAGTGGAAGAAAGGATATCAGTGATTGAAGATCAAATTAATGAAATAAAGTGAGAAGACAACATTAGAGAAAAAAGAGTGAAAAGAAAAAAACAAAGCCTCCAAGAAATATCGGACTATGTGAAAAGACCAAATATATATTTGATTGGTGTAACGGAAAGTGACAGGGATAGTGGAACCAAGTTAGACAACACTCTTCAGGATATTATCCAGGAGAACTTCCCTAACCTAGCAAGGCCGGCCAACCTTCAAATTCAGGAAATACATAGAACACCACAAAGATACTCCTCGAGAAGAGCAACCCCAAGACACATAATTGTCAGATTCACCAACGTTGAAATGAAGGAAAAAATGTTAAGGGAAGCCAGAGAGAAAGGTCGGGTTACCCACAAAGGGGAGCCCATCAGACTAACAGTAGATCTCTCAGCAGAAACTCTACAAGCCAGAAAAGAGTGGGGGCCAATATTAAACATTCTTCAAGAAAAGAATTTTCAACCCAGAATCTCATATCCAGCCAAACTAAGCTTCATAAATGAAGGTGAAATAAAATCCTTTACAAACAAGCAAATGCTGAGAGATTTTGTCACCACCAGGCCTGTCTTACAAGAGATCCTGAAGGAAGCACTAAACATGGAAAGGAACAACTGGTACTAGCCACTGAAAAAAACACGTCAAATTGTAAAGACCAGCGATGCTATGAAGAAGCTGCATCAATTAACAGGCAAAATAACCAGCTAACATGATAATGACAGGATCAAATTCGAACATAACAATACTAACCTTAAATGTAAATGGGCTAAATGCCCCAATTAAAAGACACAGATTGGCAAATTGGAAAAAGAGTCAAGGCCCATCAGTATGCTGTATTCAGGAGACCCATCTCACATGCAGAGACGCACATGGGCTCAAAATAAAGGGATGGAGGAAGATCTACCAAGCAAATGGAAAGCAAAAAAAAAAAAGCAGGGGTTGCAATGCTAGTCTCTGATAAAACAGACTTTAAACCAACAAAGATCAAAAGAGACAAAGAAGGCCACTACATAGTGATAACGGGATCAATTCAACAAGAAGAGCTAACTGTCCTAAACATATGTGCACCCAATACAGGAGCACGCAGATTCATAAAGCAAATCCTTGAGGACTTACAAAGAGACTTAGACTCCCACACAATGATAATGGGAGACTTTAACACCCCACTGCCAATATTAGACAGATCAATGAGACAGAAAGTTAACAAGGATATCTAGGACTTGAACTCAGCTCTGGATCAAGTGGACCTAATAGACATCTACACAACTCTACATCCAAAATCAACAGAATATTCATTCTTCTCAGCACCACATCACACTTATTCTAAAACTGACCACATAATTGTTAGTAAAACACTCCTCAGCAAATGTAAAAGAAGAGAAATCACAACAGTCTCTCAGACCACAGGGCAATCAAATTAGAACTCAGGATTAATAAACTCACTCAAAACCGCACAAGTACATGGAAACTAGACAACCTTCTCCTGAATGACTACTGGATAAATAACGAAATGAATGCAGAAATAAAGATATTCTATGAAACCAATGAGAACAAAGACACAACATACCAGAATCTCTGGGACACATTTAAAGCAGTGTATAGAGGGAAATTTATAGCACTAAATGCCCATAAGAGAAAGCAGGAAAGAGCTAAAATTGACACCCTAACATCACAATTAAAAGAACTAGAGAAGCAAGAGCAAACAAATTCAAACGCTAGCAGAAGGCAAGAAATAACTAAGATCAGAGCAGAACTGAAAGAGATAGAGACACAAAAAACCCTTCAAAAAAATATCAGTGAATCCAGGAGCTGGTTTTTTTAAAAGATCAACAAAATTGATAGGCCACTAGCAAGAATAATAAAGAAAAAGAGAGAAGAATCAAATAGATGCAATAAAAAATGATAAAGGGGATAGCACCACCAATGCCACAGAAATACAAACTACCATCAGAGAATACTATAAACAGCTCTACACAGATAAACTAGAAAATCTAGAAGAAATGGATAAATTCCTGGACACAGCCTCCCAAGACTAAACCAGGAAGAAGTGGACTCTCTGAATAGACCGATAACAGGTTCTGAAATTGAGGCAATAATTAATAGCCTACCAACCAACCAAAGTCCAAGACCAGACGGATTCATAGCTGAATTCTACCAGAGGTACAAAGAGGAGCTGGTACCATTCCTTCTGAAACTATTTCAATCAATAGAAAAAGAGGGAATCCTCCCTAACTCATGTTATGAGGCCAGCATCATCCTGATACCAAAGCCTGGTAGAGACACAACAAAAAAAGAGAATTTTAGGCCAATATCCCTGACGAACGTCAATTTGAAAATCCTCAGTAAAATACTGGCAAACCAATTCCAGCAGCACAGCACAAAGCTTATCCACCAAGATCAATTTGCCTTCATCCCTGGGATGCAAGGCTGGTTCAACATACCCAAATCAATAAATATAATCCATCACATAAACAGAACCAACGATAAAAACCACATGATTATCTCAATACATGCAGAAAAGGCCTTCGATAAAATTCAGCGGCTCTTAATGCTAAAAACTCTCTATAAACTAGGTATTGATGGAATGTATCTCAAGATAATAAGAGCTATTTATGACAAACCCAAAGCCAATATCATACTGAATGGACAAAAACTGGAAGCATTACCTTTGAAAACTGGCACAAGACAAGGATGCCCTCTCTCACCACTCCTATTCAACGTAGTGTTGGAAGTTCTGGCTAGGGCAATCAGGTACGAGAAAGAAATAAAGGGTATTCAATTAGGAAATGAGGAAGTCAAATTGTCCCTGTTTACAGATAACATGATTCTATATTTAGAAAACCCCATCATCTCAGCCCAAAATCTCCTTAAGCTGATAAGCAACTTCAGCAAAGTCTCAGGATACAAAATCAATGTGCAAAAATCACAAGCATTCCTATACACCAATAATAGCCAAATCATGAGTGAACTCCCATTCACAATTACTACAAAGAGAATAAAATATCTAGGAATCCAACATACAAGGGATGCGAAGGACCTCTGCAAGGAGAACTACAAACCACTGCTCAATGAAATAAAAGAGGACACAAACAAATGGAATAACATTCCATGCTCATAGATAGGAAGAATCAACATTGTGAAAATGACCATACTGCCCAAAGTAATTTATAGATTCAATGTTATCCCCATCAACCTACCAATGACTTTCTTCACAGAATTGGAAAAAAACTACTTTAAAGTTCTTATGGAACTAAAAAAGAGCCTGCATTGCCAAGACAATCCTAAGCAAAAAGAACAAAGCTGGAGGCATCATGCTACCTGACTACAAACTATACTACAAGGCTACAGTAACCAAAACAGCATGGTACTGGTACCAAAACAGATATATACACCAATGGAACAGAACAGAGGCCTCAGAAATAACACCACACATCTACAACCATCTGACCTTTGACAAACCTGACATAAACATTTATAGGGTAAATAACGAAATGAAGGCAGAAATAAAGATATTCTTTGAAACCAATGAGAACAAAGACACAATGTACCAGAATCTCTGGGACACATTTAACTCATATAAAAGGATTCCCTATTTAATAAATGGTGCTGGGAAAACTGGCTAGCCATATGTAGAAAGCTGATACTGGATCCCTTCCTTACACTGTATACAAAAATTAACTCAAGATGGATTAAAGACTTAAATGTAAGACCTAACACCATAAAAACCCTAGAAGAAAATCTAGGCAATACCATTCAGGACATAGGCATGGGCAAGGACTTCATGTCTAAAACACCAAAAGCAATGGCAACAAAAGCCAAAATTGATAAATGGGATCTAATTAAACTGAACAGCTTCTGCACAGCAAAAGAAACTATCATCAGAGTAAACAGGCAACCTATAGAATGGGAGAAATTTTTTGCAATCTACCCATCTAACAAAGGGCTAATATCCAGAACCTACAAAGAACTTCAACAAATTTACAAGAAAAAAACAAACAACCCCATCAAAAAGTGGGCAAATGATATGAACAGACACTTCTCAAAAGAAGACATTTATGCAGCCAACAGACATGCAAAAATACTCATCATCACTGGTCATCAGAGAAATGCAAATCAAACCACAATGAGATACCATCTCACACTAGTTAGAATGGCAATCATTAAAAATCAGGAAACAACAGCTGTTAGAAAGGATGTGGAGAAATAGGAATGCTTTTACACTGTTGGTAGGAGTGTAAATTAGTTCACCCATTGTGGAAGACAGTGTGGCAATTTCTCAAGGATCTAGATCTAGAAATACCTTTTGACCCAGCAATCCCATTACTGGGCATATACCCAAAGGATTATAAATCATTCTATGATAAAGACACATGCACATGTATGTTTATTGTGGCACTATTCACAATAGCAAAGACTTGGAACCAACCCAAATGTCTGTCCATGATAGACTGGATTAAGCAAATGTGGCACATATACACCATGGAATACTATGCAGCCGTAAAAAAGGATGAGTTCATGTCCTTTGCAGAAACATGGATGAAGCTGGAAACGATCATTCTAAGCAAAGTATCACAAGAACAGAAAACCAAACACCAGATGTTCTCACTCATAAGTGGGAGTCAGAAAATGAGAACACATGGACACAGGGTGGGGAACATCACACACTGGGGCCGGTCAGAGGGTGGGGGTCTGGGGGAGGGATAGCATTAGGAGAAATACCTAATGTAAATGGCAAGTTGATGGGTGCATCAAACAAACATGGCACATGTATACCTGTGTAACAAACCTGCACATTGTGCACATGTACCCTAGAAGTTGAAGTATAACAATAAATAAATAAATAAATAATAAAAAAATTTTTAAAAAACAACACATTTATGCAGCCAACAAACATATGAAAAAAAGCTCATCATCACCGGTCATTAGAGAAATGCAAATCAAAACCACAGTGAGATACCATCTCATGCTAGTTAGCATGGTGATCATTAAAAAGTCTGGAAACAACAGTTACTGGAGAGGATGTAGAGAAATAGGAACACTTTTACACTGTTGATGGGAGTGTAAATTAGTTCAGCCATTGTAGAAGACAGTGTGGTGATTCCTCAAGGATCTAAAACCAGAAATGCCATTTGACCCAGCAATCCCATTACTGGGTATATACCCAAAGGAATATAAATCATTCTACCATAACGACACATGCACACGTATGTTTATTGCAGCACTATTTACAATAGCAAAGACTTGAAACCAACTCAAATGCCCACCAGTGATAAACTGGATAAAGAAAATGTGGCATATATACACCATGAAATACTATGAAGCCACAATAAAAGAATGAGTTCACGTCCTTTGCAGGGACATGGATGAAACTGGAAACTGTCATCCTTGGCAAACTAACACAGGAACAGAAAACTAAACACCACATGTTCTCACTCATAAGTGGAAGCTGAAAAATCAGAACACATGGACACAGGGAGGGGATCATCACACACCGGGGCCTGTTGGGAGGTCTGGGGAAAGGGAAAGGAGAGGATTAGGACAAATACCTAATGCATGCAGGGCTTAAAACCTAGATGACAGGTTCATAGGTGCAGCAAACTACCATGGCACATGTATACCTATGTAACAAACCTGCACATTCAACATATGTACCCCAGAACTTAAAGTAAAAAAATACATATAAAGCAGGACTCAAACTACTACTTGCTCATGAATATTCATAACATTCACAATAGCCAAAAGGGGAAAACAACCCAAATGTCCAAGAATGGATAAATGGATAAACAAATTGTGCTACATAAAAAAAAAATTATTTGGTCACAAAAAAGAATGAAGTGCTAATAGATGCTACAACTTGGATGAACCTCAAAAATTATGTTAAATGAAAGAAGCCAGACCCGAAAGGTCACCTGTTGTATAGTTTCTTGATATGAAATATCCAGAAAAGGCAAATCCATACAGACAGAGAGCAGATGAGTGTTTGCTAGGGTATGGATGGAGAGGGAAACAGGGAATGAGTGCTTGATGAGTATAAGGTGTTATTCCGGGGTGATGAAAGAGTTTTAAAACTAAAGAGAGGTGGCTATTGCACAACACTGTGAGTGCTCTAAATATGACTGAATTGTACACTTTAAAATGGTTAACTGTGTCTTATGTGAATTTCACATAAGAAAAAAACACCATACAAGTTCTACTCATTAGAGCTTCACCATTATTTGAAAAACTTGAAAAGTTACATTTGTCAGTATAAGGAAGGAAGGAGCTATTAGTTTTTAAATGTAATTTCAATGACTGTAAACTTTTCAGTCATCTTAAAATTTGTTTGACATGTTTTATCAGATACACATTTGGACAAATTTTCTTATTAATGGTGGTTCTTAAGACTTTAAGGAGATCATCATTAGAATGTCTTGATCAGGAATTGTATGTGGCTGCTTCAAGCATAGGATTTAAAAAAAATGTATTTGTAACATTTCAAGTTTCTCCTTCAAACATTTGAAAAGATTTTTTGGAATTTCTTTTTATTTACAAATTCACTATTTAGCATATCTATCCTCTAATACTTTTTGTTACATTTTTCTTATCATTATTATACAGTATAAGAATGTTTCATTTTTTTACCAAATGCCATACTGGAATTAATCCTAATTACTTCCAAATTTATAAATATACTAACTAAATATGATTATTTTCTATGTGTACCATGATATGAAAAATGTTAAAAAGTTAAGAAGTATCTGCACCTCAAAATAAATTCAATATTGTACCTTTTATTGCTAAGTCTTGTATCCCCAAGTAGATCAAAATTTACTCAAGAAATGCGATGATGCCTTCAATTGCTATACTTTTATATTTTCCATAACAGTAGCTCAATAAATCCCTGTTGAACTGAACTGCATCATAAGGAAAATGTTCCACTCTGTGAGGTTAGTGCAAGCCTGGCCTTGAGCTGTTTACTTTGCAACAAGCATAACACCATATCCAGAAAGACTTACGGTAAATATTTGACTGTCTAGAAAATCTCAGGAGCTCTCTTACTTTTATTCACTTTCAACTGTGGTCTTGCTATTTCCCCAAGCCACCAGAAGGCTTGTGTGCCTTAGGCTGGAGCCACATGTGCTCATGATTGTTGACTGAAGTTGTGTCCCCTCATGGAACATTAGCCTTGAACTGGTGTTGTCATGGGACCATGGACAATCTACTCAACAAACAGGAAAATGAGATTGCTCCTCCATGGAATTGAAAATCAAATGGAGATGAAAAAGTCTACTTTATAGAGATCTGAAAAATACCTCTTATTTCAACACTCTCTCCTTGTGAAGAAGAAAAAAAAACCTGTGTGTTTTGATTTGCTAGCTTGTTTCTCATTGAAAAATAAATCAGAAGTTCCAACTTTACCAAAATTGGAAATTAACTATATTTGCATGCTCCACTGCCAGAAACCGTGCCGGGTATTTTCTTCTACTAACACAACAGAAGCGGGTGGGGAGGATCTCAGCTGAGGCAGGAGGAAGGGGATATGCCAGGCCAGATTTAAATGTGGGTACAAATCTCTATAAAGTTTGTGTGGTCATTTTAAAATAAAACTTCATTATTTACCCTGTTTACATGAGTTTTTTTTTTAATTATACAGAATAAATAATAGCTCATAGAACAAGAAAAAGGACAAATGAGGACTAACTGAGATTATTGCCAAGTCTCAAGGCTATTTTTACTCACAGAATGAGAGAGGAAGGGGTCAGGATATATGGGCTCAGTCTCTTTAAGTGTCCAGCATTTCCACCAAGGGGCTCTGCACAAACCTCAGAAGCATATACCTAGTTAAAGCCAGCCACATGCACTTATTTCTGGAGAGACTCTCATGTCTCAAATTGAACATGCACTTAACCATTTTTCTATTCACATTGTCATTGGTCCTCACAGCAGGAACACATGCTGTGCTGTACATCATGGCTGCTTGGCCCTGGGGAATCAGGCCCCTAAAACTGTCTTTGTTGCTCATGGAGTTGCATCTAACACTAAGCTATTTCTGGGACTTTTGACAGTAAACTAGCTTATTACTGAGATATTAATTGAAGGGGAGGCTGAGAATGGAAGAGGAAAGTGTGTTAAGCCAATGGCACTAACCTTAGAAGAAAATGAGAAATGATTTCCACGAAGCTGAGGACATTACTCTTGAGTCACAGTCTCCTTACTATGCCATCCACATTTTACCAAAAGGAGAAGGAGGGGTGAGGGAATGTTTGGAGCCATAAATAATTTTTTTCTATTTCTGAAATCCAAGGTTTTCCAGCAAGCATATTTCAGTCTGAGATGTGCTCCCTTTCAAACAGGGACACATTGAACACAGCGTGCTGGATGGGGAAAGCAGTGTAGAAACCACAGCTAATTCCTCTACTTTACAGATGGCGATGCTGCCCATTGTTTGAATTCACAAAATAAATTGATGTGAGAAACCTGGGATTCTTGGCCTTCAGACCTGTTCTCTTTCTACCTCACCACATTCCATAATCAATGACAAATTTCAATCCTAAAATGTATCTTAAACAGGGAACTTTTCTGTTTCCATTAAACAGAACTTCACAAAGGGAGAAAAAATACCCATGGGCTAAACAACAAATTAATTATATTTATATAAATCCGTCCACCAAAAACCTATTTTATTTACAGTCTGTGCTTGCCTAACTACTCTTGTGTGATTACATAACTCACATTATTGCTTATCAACATGTGTTAACAAGATAGAACTTTCTATATTTTATTAACCCTGAAGTTTTCAGGATAATGTTATAAATTTTGACAGTATTTGTAGAGGTTAAGATAAATTGGTGCAGTTTAGATAGTATAATAACCAGGAACCAAAAAATACTCAAATCCCATTCTATCAACCCACCCTCTTCCCTACATGCTCCTGAGGAACCAAACAGCCAATGAACCCATCCTACTAAAAGTCCATCAAAGGCCTTAGATGCCAGCAAAGAGCTTTTTGTCTTAGACTTGGGGGATCTACTTTACCAGGCCTAAATAAGGTGTTCTACTTCTCATTACAAATTAAAATCTGAGAACCAGCATGTTCAGACATGTTCCAGGGAGAGCTGTTGAATCTATACAAAAGACCTTGGCTTAACTGGCTCTCTCAGAGATATAAGGACAGAGGCAGAATAGAAGAGTATGTTCATGAATATGAATTGCCTTTTAAGGCAGCGACCTCGCCCATCAGTGAACATGGTATAAGATGATTGTATAGTGTAACTATGGTGCAAGACATGGGAAATCTGAAATCGATATATGAATTTAACTTGAGATTGCCTTAGGGCCTTACTGGCAAGGGTTCAGATTGGAGAAAGCCACTAAGCACAAACCTTCTTGGCCAATTCCTGCCTGTCTGACTCTAATATCAAAGAGAAAATGTGTCTGAGTCTAGCTCACCCAGAGTTTTGGCGGGATATTTACACCACTCTGGAACAACAGCAACAGTGAACTTTCCCTTTGAGTACCCCCAGGTCAAAACTCATCTTCCAGGAGAGCACTCAAGTTAATCACTGGCAGCAGATTCTGTTCTCCAAGTCAAAAGCAAACAACTCCCCCAAAGGCTTCACTAAATATTCCTGGAAAACCTCTACTCCAAGTTGGTTTCACAAGCCCTTGCTGTTAAAAAAAAAAAAAAAGAAAGAAAAACTTGGGGGATTGACTAAAACAGTAGATTGAAACTGAATCATAGAATTTTTTAGCATTCTAGTTATTTTTTCTTCTTAATTTTTTGCATTATTTCAATTTGCAAAAAATAAAAAATACATATCTATAAATGCATGTAAGCCAGTGAGATTTACAGGGACCCTAAAGTTGTCTGTTAATCGCCATGATACCTAGGCTTCCAACTCTCAACTATACAAACATTGCTTTCCATCTGGTACTGGTCACTTACTCTGTTCAAGGTACTAATCTGTAAGAAGTATTGTGAGGAGTATAAAGATATACAAGACCCAGTTTAGGCTCTTGAGAATCTCACTATCAAGTAAGAGAGACAAAAAACATCACAAACAATAATATAAAAGCTGTTAAGGCAGTTTATCCTAATATTTAAAGACCATACTTCGGAGTCATAACTACTGGGTTTAAATCCCACTTCAGTCATGTATTCGCCTGTGGACCTTTAGCAAAGATATTGACTACTCTGAACCTCGGTTTCCTCACCTGTAAAGTAGAAGTAATTTAAAAATAGTATCAACATTATGATTTTTTAAGGGTTAAATGATTTTTTTTCCATTTTCCAAGTTAAAATGGCTGGTTCATATTAAGAACTCAATAAATTTAGCTATAATTATGTAAAAGATGGCATGAACAAAAATATATGAATATATATGCTTAAAAGACAGCCCCTACAATCACTGAACAAGTCCAATTCCTGGCCCTTTTTTGATAGGTGACAGAGAGAGAGAGAGAGAGAGACAGAATAGACAGAAAGATTAATAGACAAATAGATAAGAAAATACCAAAACCAGCTTTCTTTCACCCAATAGAACTTTGGGAGATAATTATCTCCCATTATCACATAAAGAAAAATAGAATTCGTTTAAATTACAGCTGGTGCCCATCTTTATTTTCCTAATTCCCTGTCTAGGGCAGTGCTAGTTGTTTGATTGCCCCCCACAGTGGAATATTTCCTCCTTCTTTGTTTGATTGGACTGCTCTTTGAGGTGAAGATTCTAAGGCCAGGTCCACACTAATGCGAAAATAAACATGAGGGTATTTTAAGTAATTTAAAAATATTGATATAAAAAGCCCATCAAATCAGTACACTAAAAAGGGGTGAATAATTCCCAAAAGTCTAGAATTCCCAAATCTCAACAATCATGCTAGAATGAATTATTCTCTGTACTTTTTAGAAAGGTCTAACTAGTATAAATTATCATTGTGGGTTAATTCATTTATTAAAAATTGTTTACTGAATACTTATAGTATGCCAGGTGTTGTTATAAATATCAAAGATAGAACAGAACAAAACACAACAACAACCTCTGTTTTTATAAAATTAATATTGGCAATTCAATATCATTGGGTTGGCTATGTGCTTAGAATGATCTTTGCAGCACCATACGGAATACTAACAATATAAATGTTACTGAGTATCGATCTCCTGGTGCTTTATATCTCAGTAAGCCATGGAGGTGGGGTGAAAATAAGATTTGCTCATATGAAGGGGCCCATTGCAATGTAAAGCAAAGCAATCAATGCAAGACAAGAGTTAAAGGCAAAACAAGTGACTCAGGGTATCACAGTTCAAAAAACCTGAATGTGCTTTGTACTTACTTAGTAGGCATATTTGAAAAGTAAATTCTTCTTTGAGCAAGCAGAGTTTTTGAAAAACAAATTTGTAGAAGTTGAGAAGGACTAAGAAAAATTAGAAAAATGGTAGAATATACATAATCAAAATAAGGTGGGTTACAGTGTCTCTATTATTGCTTATCTATTTGCTTGCTCAAAGAAGAATACTCTATAATTTACTAAAACTGGGAGTAAAATAGCACTTTGTGGGCTCTGAAACTTTGATGTAACCTTGTTATTTAAACTCATATTGACAGTTACAGGTTAATATTGACTAAAGCATTCAAATTACACAAAATTGTATTTTATGTAGCCAAGTAAAGTGACTGCCAAATGCGTTGGATTTATGTCCAAGTTTAGACCATAGCCAATTTGCAGACTGCCTGACACTAAACTTACTTGATTAAATTTTCCAGTCTCACTGTTTTCCAATAATGGTTTCTAAACTACCTTATTCATATAGTTAAAACGGCAATGAAAACAATATTTTTTGGTGGGAGGGCAGAGTATGAGTGAAGCTGTTTTGTTTTTGCTTTCTTAATCTTTTCTTCCTTTTTTTCCTAAGGTCAGAACATCATTTCCAAGATTTATTTTATAAAAAGAGGTAAATTCAAGTATTTCTAATGATGGAGGCAAGTGGATGGGGCTTGCTATTATGTTTTCAACACTTGTTAAAAGCCGGGACTGAGGGATGGCATTATGGTTTATAATCAACAATTCTAAGAACTAGAACTTTTTTGTATGGAATCTGGTTTCTCTCCATCAGTTTTATCTTTTTCTACTACTACAAAAACTTACTGCTTTCTGATACTTTAACATTTTTATTTTAAACATTTTTCAGCATGCTTGGTTCCTTAAATACATGCTTCCTTCCCTTACTGCACTTATAATCTTTTGACAGAAACAGATACACTAATTGTTTAAGATCATCATCTAAAGTGCAACTGCTAGGTGTGACCCAAGTTTGAAACTCTCAAACTTCTAAATTCCAAGTGAAAAATGATTGTATTCTGGGTAGAGTTGCCCCTCAACATTTTTCTACACAAGATGACCAAGTATACATCACAGATCAGTAGTTAAATAGCTACACTTAAAGCCCTGGAAATGAATATTGAAGAAACCCAGTTCGCATATTAAGAAAAGGGGAACTAACATATATTTTGGAAGAAAGGTCTAGTAAGCCAAGGAATCTAGCTTCTTAGGAAAATTGTTATTTTAAATATGGGCTAAATTGAACTGAGTTCAACCACAATTACCCATACATTTAATGAGGATAAACAAAGAGGCAATGATCACAGCTCTGTTAGAGTAGCTGCTAAATATACCTGGAGGTAAACCAGAATGTGAGCTAGAAATTGACCTGCTGTCCAGTATGAGACAGAAGTCCTTAGGGCCCCTGCAAAAAGCGATGCAAAATCTACGAAGTTTGTGGCAGCAGATGGAGGGGCTTTCTTAAATCACAATAGTGTGTTCTATATCACAACAGTGGTGTTCAATAGATAATGCCACCATTGTAACTAACCATATAAATTGTTAGCAAGTTATGAAATTTGAGGAGGAAAAGAGAAGGTTGGAAATATAAACATGGGGCCAGCAAACCTGCTGTGGCCCTCAGCATATTCATTTATATTGGTGGCCAATGACACTGGAAATTCTCCAGAAAAGCAATCTCTCCACTTCAATTTCGGAAAGTGCTCTCATAAATGAAGCATTTTCCTCTAAGAACTAACCTCTGCTTAGCTTTTAGAATTCCTATTCTTAATTCTTATAAACCAGTTTTAAATAGTTATTCACCATACATAAAATATATTTGCTGACAGCCTAGTAATTCTCTAAATGATGTCACCAAATCCTCAGACAGAACAAAACCTCTAAAAGAACATCCTCATTTCAACAGACAGAATGAGAGCCCATTGGAATGCCAACAGCTGTGGCCAAAACAAATATCATTTCTTCTAAAATTAGTGTGCTTCTATTATAGTGTCTTTGGGCTCTTGCAGGGGAGGGGTCCCGGCTGTTCTTCAGCACTTCCCCAGACAGTTAATATACTGACAGCTAATTTGCAGAGTTTGTCTCTGCAATAAGTCTGGTATGATTAATTGACTCAGCACTGCTTGTGTACAGAAAAACAACACTTTTGACAGTGATTGCTAAACGTCAACATTTTAAAAGACTATGTATGACAGATAGCCCATTCTGCCTTGTGAACTAACTGCCTACAAGAGTTGGGGGTGGGTGAAAATTGAGAATGAAAAAGTGGAAGAGGTGAAGAGTAATTATTTACTTTTCACTGTGCATAGAACACTATATATTATGCAGCAAAATGAACTTAACATACGTTAAGGTAATCTATTGGGTAAAACAACCTGAAACCCATGAAAAAGACCTTAGGACATGTCAAAGCAAGATTCTAATGAATGTCTCTACAAGCACTACTTTACACGCTCAAGGATGGTTCTCAACCAGAAATAATTTTATGCACCACGGAACATTTGGAAATTGTCTAGAGATATTTTTGGTTGTCACAGCTGAGGAGGATGAGATTTACTAGCATCTAGCGAGTAGAGACCAGAGATGCTGCTAAACATCCTACAATGCACAGAATAACTCCTTGACAGAGAATTATCTGACTCAGAATGTCAATACTGCTGAGATTGAGGGACCTTGCTCTAAAAACAGTACTATCCAGTAAAAATTTAATGTGAGCCACATATGTCTTTTTAAAATTTCTGTTTTATTGTGAAATATAGAAAAAAAGAAATGGGAAATTAAATTAATAACATTTTATTTAACCTGATATATCCAAAATATTATAATTTCAACACGGAATCAATATTTTAAAATTATCCAAGTATTTTATATTCTGATTATTTTGGTACTAACTCTTCAAAATCCACTGTCTTTTGCATGTATAGCATACCTCATTTCAGGTTAATCACATTTCAAGTCGCTAATGGCTACCCTATGGTAAAGTGTATTTCTCAAGGTTTAGAAATACATATTTCATTTTGTTGGTCTAGAAAGAGCTGGGGCTCTTCAATTTGCAAGACATAAGAGAAGTCCTCTCCCAAGCTTATACCAAAGATTTTTCTAGTTCTAAACAAGTGCCATGACAGACAAAATTGAAGATGCTGTTTGGAAAGCTTCAAAGGGTCATACATAAGAAGCAAGTGGATTTGAAAAAAGAGTTGTCTATCGCAGGCTGATAAATATTGACATCATTAACTGAATGGTACCCTAAAACTTAAAAGTATAATAATAAAAAAAAACTGAATGATAAATGAAATTGAATAGGGTACAGCCAAATAACATTTCTGAATGCTTGGAATATAGAGCACATGAGTCCACTTACCCACAACATTTGAATTCTTCAGAATGTTTTAAAACTGGTTATCTAACCGAAACATTGTAAGTCTTAAAGCCTCTTTTTCTTCCACCCAAAGTGTAAAACAACTTTTGAATAGCAAATTAAAAAGTTTCAAGTCCCAGATCAGTCAGCAACACTTATTTAGCTAGCACTGTACATGGACCATGATATTATGCAATAAAAGGGGATTAAAAACAGCTCCTTTGAGTTGCTTACAATCTTCCTGGGGAATAAATAAATGGTAACATATGAAAACAATTTTAGGTCATTTGCAATGCAACATTTTACTGAATGCTTTTATAAACAATACTTTATACTCCGAGGCGTTTTTAAATAATATAGTTCCCTTTGTTAATGTAGAAATAGCTGAATATCATCGAAATCTATTAAAATTTACTGCCCCTAAATCAGTCCGCTAAGCCAATTACAAACAATTGAGTGCAGGTTTGTTTTGGAGCACACAAGTGTAATTAAATAGTTTTTTACTCTTTTAAAAAAGTTTCTCATGTTATATTTTCAGAAAAGGGAAATTTCATGGTGAGGTTTCATAAAAATTTTGACCATACAAATGTCACAAAATAGAAAATCATTCTTTCTCACCTCTATTCTCAAATTGTAAATAGATTCAGATGTGCATACAGCAATGGCACCTTTATGAGGTAACAGGTGAAACCACACTTTTATGAGGATTGGAGGATCCAAACCACAAGATAAAGTTTGTGTCTTCTTTTGTCCTGAGTTTAATGCCAAATATATCCTGAAAGTGGAAAACACACTGTCATTTGCATATATTTATCTAGCGTTTTTGTAAGCAAGACAAGGGTCTGAGCATAGTTCTTAGAACTTTTAGCCAAGTACAGAAATAGTTGTGAATGTGGACAAAAAGGATACACACTGATTCACTATATGGAAAAATCATCTCAAGCATCTAGCTAGGCAAAGATAGCTAGAAATATTAGATCTGTGCAAAATGTACCTGAAATTCATTCTACTTAATCACATTTTAATTCAATGCTTCGTATGCTGTTTTCTAAATGAATAAAATTATTAGTTACAAATAATGAAAATCACAATTGGGTAAATGGTCAGACTTTACCTCTTCAGGGTTTAAAATTTTTCTTTACAATTCAACAATGAAAGACAAATAATCATCCTCAGCAAAATAACACAGAAACAGAAAACCAAACACCACATGTTCTCACTTAAAAGTGGGAGCTGAACAGAGAGAACACATAGACACAGGGAGGGGAATGACACACTGGGGCCTGTTGGAGGAGCGGGGTGAGGGGGAGGAAGAGCCTTAGGAAAAACAGCTAATGTATGCTGGGCCTAGTAACTAGGTGAAGCGTTGATAGGTCCAGCAAACTACCATGGCACATGTTTACCTATGCAACAAACCTGCACATCCTGTACATGTACCCCAGAACTTAAAATACAAATAAAAAATTTAAAAATGGGACAAAGGACATGAATAGACATTCTTCCAAACAAGATATATAAATGGCCAATAAGCACATGAAAAGACGCTCAACATCACTAACAATTATAGGAGATTAAAAAAAAAAAAAACTTCTAGAGTGATTCATAAGTAAGATGGCTGGCTACAGACACCTGGCCCTCATTCCCCTAACAAGAACGGACCAAAGCAGTGAAAAAACATCTAAGATTTGAATGGAGTGTTGAAAGGAGGGTGCTGTAGGGCAGTGGGGATGTAGAGAGACAGCTGTGGTAATTGGAAGCACAGAGGAAAGTGTGGATGCAAAGTCTGCAACCTCATCTCCCTCACCCCCATCAGATCAGTCCGTAGATAGGAGGGACTTCCCCTTTTGGGGAAAAGGTAAGCAGAAGATCCCCAGGCCCCATTGCCATCGCAGACACCTACAGTTCTTACTACAGGAGAATCCCACAGTGCTTGCAAGCCCTGAGCCCGGTTTGGAGAGCTGCCAGAAATTCACAACGCTGCATTGCTCCAGATTGGGAGGGTAAGATGCACACTCCCCACCCTTCACGCACTGCCTGTGAGTCAAACTGCTATAGCACCATACCACCTTGAGATCAGAGCCACCTCTCGGGCGTGAGCTCCTCTGGGATCAAGTAGCCAGTGCACTTCTCTATCACTGGGGCTCCATCTTTATTCCAGCAAGCTCAGAAGGGTGGCTGAACACCACAAACCCAGCTTTGCAGAGCATAGGCCCAGGATCAGCTGCAAATCTGGCCCTGCACAGCAACTCCTGCTATCTGCACTTCCAGACGGAGGAACAGTTTGGCAGTCCTACCCAGGGCAAACCCACCCCAGAGCCAGCCAAACTAATGCTTGCCATCTCTCCCAATCAGGAGGGGTCCCTGAGTCACTGCGCAGATAGCATACCCATAGGCTAGTGGTAAAGCTGCATACCCACATCCAAGGCCTGAGAACCAGCCTCATGGCACCTTCCAGACATGCCACTGGCATACCCAAAGTCCCCACACCCAACAATCAGGGTCTGAGTAAAGTCTTATAGACAGCCCCTAGCAATGCTCCCCCAAGCCAGCTGAACAGCTCTGTGGCCTACATCCTGAGCCTGAGAAACAGCTCCACAGATTTCCCATGGTGGGCGCACCCCCCAGGCTAGCAAAGCTGTGTGCATATGCCCCTGGCCTTAGAAACAGCCTATAGGCCAACCCCAGCAAACAAGCCCACAGGCCAGCCAAGCAACTATGTGCCTGTGCCCCTGGCCAGAGTAACATTCCCAATCCTAGTGGCCAGAACTCAAGCTGGCCACCATGTGCACGCATGTTCCTTTGACTTGAGAAATAAGCTAGCCCACCATGGCAAAGCCACACCACCATCACCACAAAATCTCAGCCTAGGCCACTGAGAAAGTCACAAATGTCACTGGCGTGAATTATGGCTGAAGGAACTACACAGAGACTACACTACTGCATCCACCTGAAACCAAAGCCAATGCACCCCATCGAACCAGCACCCCAAGTCCCATTCATAATCAGTCTTTCCCTATAAAATTGGAACAGGCAACTGATCCACCAGATGCATAAAAATCAATGTTGGAGCACATCAAACATAAAAAAGCAAGAAAACATAATGCCTCCAAAGGAATGTAATAATTTTTAAGTAACAACACAATCATAAGTAAATATACAAAATGCCAGAAAATGAGTTCAAATTAATAATCTTATGAAACTCATAAGATACAAAAAAATACAAATAGACAAATCAATGAAATCAGAAAAATAATTCATGATTTGAATGACAAATTTAACAAAGAGATACATGATTTTTTAAAAAACCACAGTGGCTCATGCCTCTAATCCCAGCACTTTGGGAGGCCCAGGTGGGTGGATCACCTGAGGTCAGGAGTTCAAGACCAGACTGACCAACATGGAGAAACCCCGTCTCTACTAAAAAATACAAAATTAGCCAGGCATGGTGGTACATGCCTGCAATCCCAGCTATTCACGAGGCTGAGGCAAAAGAATTGCTTGAACCCGGGAGGTGGAGGTTGTGGTGAGCTGAGATTACACCATTGCACTCTAGCCTGGGCAACAAGAGCAAAACTCTGTCTCGAAAAAAAGAAAACTTAGAGCTGAAGAATTTAACAAATGAAATTTTGAAAATCAATAGCTTCAACAACAGAAGAGACCAAGCAGAAGAAACAATTTCTAAACTTGAAGATAGATCTTTTGAAATAATACAGGCAGACAAAAATAAAAATAAAAAGAATGAAGAAAGTCTATAGGATTTATGGGACACCATTAAGCAAACAAATATTCTCATTATAGGTGTTCCAGAAGGAAAAGAGAAGGGAAAATGTGTAGAAATCATGTTTAATGAAATAATAGCCAAAAACTTCCCAAGTCTTGAGAGAGAAATAGACATCCAGATCCAGGAAGCTCAAAGAACCCCAACAGATTTAACCTGAATAGATCCTTATAGTCAAATTTTCAAAGGTAAGAGACAAAAAAAAATTCTAGAAAACAAAAGAAAAGTGTCAAGTCACATATAAAGGAATCCCCATTAGACCAGCAGCATGTTTCTCAGCAGAAACCATACAAGCTGGGAGAGAATAGGCTGATATATTCAAAGTACTGAAAGGAAAAAAAAAAAAAAACTGTCAGTCAAGAATATTATACTCAGTAAAGCTATCAGTTCAAAATAAAGGAGAAATAAAATATTTTACAGACAAGCAAAAACTAAAGGAATCATTACCATTAGAACTGAATTACAATAAATATTCAATGGAGTCTTATATCTGAAAGTGAAAAAAATGAAAACCAACATCATAAAAAAAAGCAAAACAATAAAATTTACTGATACAGCCAATACACAAAAGAAAAGGAAAAAGAAATTAAATCTTGTCACCACAGAAAGCCACTCAATCACAAAAGTAAACATGAAATTGGAAGCAAGAAACAAAAACTATACAAAACAACCAGAAAATAATCAAGAAAATGATAGGAGTAAGTTCTCACCTATCAATAATAACCTTGGGTATAAGATTTAATTCCCCCACTTAAAAGCTATAGATGGGCTAAATTGATTTTTTTTATGAAAAAAAGACCCAAAGATATGCTACCCACAAGAAATTCACTTCATCTGTAAAGATACATATAGACTGAAAGTGAAGGGATGGACAAAGATATTCCATGCAACCAGAAACCAAGAGCAAGCCAGTATAGCTATACTTACATCAGATAAAACAGACTTCAAATCAAAAGTCATAAAAAGAGACAAAGACATTATATAGTAATAAAATGATCAATTCAACAAGGGAAAATAATAATTGTAAATATACATGAACCCAACACAGGACCACCCAGATATATAAAGTAAATGTTACTCATTCTAAAGGGAGAGATAGACTCCTATATAATAATAGCTGGATAGACTATTCTAAAGGGAGAGATAGACTCCTATATAATAATTCTTTACTCATTCTAAAGGGAGAGATAGACTCCTATATAATAATTCCTTCCACTCTCAGCTTTGAACAGGTCATGTGGATAGAAAATTAACAAAGAAACATCAGATGATTTAAACTGCACCATAGATCAAATGGGTTAAAGAGACATATGAAGAGCATTTTACCCAACAGCTACAGAATACACATTTCCTCATCAGCATGTTGAACATTCTTCAGGACTCAAAAACAAAAACAAAACAGGTCTCAAAAAATTTTTTAAACTTGAAATTATATCAAGTATCTTATCTGACCATAGTGGAATAAAACCAGAACACAATAACAAGAGAAACATTTGAAACTATACAAACAAATGTACTTTTTTTTTTTTTTTTGAGGCAGAGTCTCACTCTGTCACCCAGGCTGGAGTGGAGTGGCATGATCTTGGCTCACTGAAACCTCTGCCTTCCAGGTTCTAGCTATTCTCCTGCCTCAGCCTCATGAGTAGCTGGAACTACAGGTGCACACAACCATGCCTGGCTAATTTTTTATATTAAACATATGGAAATTAAACAACTTGTTCCTGAAGGATGATTGGGTGAAAAAAGAAATTAAGAATGAAGTTTCAAAATTCATTGAGACAAATGAAAAAAGAAACACAACATACAACAACCTATAGGACACAGCAAAAGCACTAATCAGAAACACTTTTAGCAATAAATGCCTACATCAAAAATTGAGAAAGACTTCCAATAAACAACCTAATGATGAATATCAAGGAACTAGAAAAGAAAAAATAAATCCCAAAATGAGTAGAATAGAAAACATTATAAAGATCATGGCAGAAATAAGTGAAATTGAGATTAAAAAATACAAAAGATCAATGAAACAAAAAGTTGGTTTTTTGAAAAGATACACAAAATCAACAATCCATTAGCTAGATTAAGAAAAAAAATAGAGAAGACCCAAATAGATAAAATTAGAAATAAAAACATATTACAACTGATACCACAGAAATACAAAGGATCATTAGAAACTACCATGAACAACTATATGCCAATGTATTAGAAAATCCAGAAGAAATGGGTAAATTCCTGGACACATGCAATATACCAAGATTGAGTCCAGGAGAAATAAAAAACCCGAAAAGACCAATAATGAGATTGAATCAGTAATAAAAAGTCTCCCAACAAAGAAAAGTCTGGGACTAGATGGCTTCACTGCTAATTCTATCAAAACTTTAAAGAAGAATTAATACTAATTCTTCTCAAACTATTCCAAAAAAATGAAGCAAAGAGAACTCTAACTCCATCTACAAGGCCAGTATCACCCTCATCTGAAAACCAGACAAGGACACAACAAAAAAATAAAACTACAGACCAAAATTCCTGATGAACATAGATACAAAAATCCTCAATGAAATACCAGAAATTTAATCTACCAATATATCAAAAAGATTATACACCATGTTCAAGTGGGAGTTACTCCAGGAATTCAAGAATGGTTCAATATATGCAAATCAATAAATGTGTTACATCACATCAACATAATGAAGGACAACAACCATATGATTACTAAAATAGATGCAGAAAAAGCATTTGATGACATCCAGCGTCCCTTCATGATAAGAATTCTCAATAAATTAGGACAGAAAGAAAGTACCTCAGCACAATTAAGGTTATATATGACTAACTGACAGTGAACATTATACTAAATGGGGAAAAAACTGTAAGCTTTGCCTCCAAGTACTGGAACAAAACAAGAATGCCTACTTTCAGCACTCTTATTCGACATGGTACTGGAAGTCCTAGCCAGAGCAATTAGTCAAGCGAGAAATAAAGGGCACCTGAATTGAAAAGGAAAAAGTCAAATCATCTCTGTTTGCAGACATAAACTTATATACTAAAAAGAAACTAAAGACTCTACAAAAATGTTTAGAACTGATAAATTCATTAAAGTTGCAGGATACAAAATCAACATAAAAAATCGGTAACATGTCTATACACAAAGTGCAAACTAATTAAAAAGAAATCAAGAAGGCAATCCCATTTACAATAGCTATGGAAAAAAGAAGACCTAGGAATAAATTTAACCAAGGAGGTGAAAGAACTCTATAAGGAAAACTACAAAACACTGATGAAAGAATCAAATTGGATACAAACAAATAGAAAGACATTTCATGCTCATAATAGAAGAATTAATATTTTTATAATGATAATACTACCCAAAGCAATCTACAGATTCATTGCAATCTCTATTAAAATACTAATGACATTCTTCAGAGAAATAGAAAATAAGTCTTAAAATTTATATGGAGCCAAAAAAGACTCCAAATAACCAGAGCAGCTAATAGAAAAAAGAAGAAAGCTGCAGGCATCATACTACCAGAATTCAAAATATACTATGAAGCTATAGTAACCAAAACAGCATGGTATTGGTATAAAACAGACACATAGACCTATGGAACAGAATAGAGAACCCGGAAACTAATCCATGTATCTATAGGCAAATGGTATGGACAAAGACATCAAGAACATTCACTGGGGAAGGGACAGTCTTTTCAATAAATAATGCTAAGAAAACTAGATATCCATATACAGAAGAATTAAACTAGACCCCTACCTCTTACCCCATACAAAAATCAACTCAAAATGGATTAAAGACCTAAATATAAGACCCCAAACTATAAATTTACTAGAAGAACACACAGTGGAAATACTCCAGAACATTGATTTAGGCAAATATTTTATGGCTGAGACCTCAAAAGTACAGGCAACAAAAGCAAAAATTAACAAATGTGATTACATCAAACTAAAGAGCTTCTGCACATAAAAGGAAACAATAACACTGTGAAAAGACAATGTACAGAATATGAGAAAATATTTGCAAACTATTTTTCTATGAGGGAATTAATACCCAGAATACAAGGAACTCAAACATCTCAACAGCAAAAAAATCCAAACAATCTAATTTTAAAATGGGCAAATGATCTGAACAAACATTTTTCAGAAGACATACCAATGGTTGACAGGTGTTTGAAAAAAAATCCTCAACACCATTAATCATTAGGGAAATGCAAATCAAAACCACAGTTAGGTACCCCAGTTAGCATAGCTATTATGCTATTGTCAAAAAGAAAACAAATACTGGTGAGAATGTAGAGAAAAGGGACTCTTAATCACTGTTGTTGTGAATATAAACAGTACAGACATTATGGAAACAGTATGGAGTCTCCTCAGACAACTACAAATAGAACTACCAAATGATCCAGTAGTCCCACTACTGGGTATTTATCCAAAGGAAAGAAAATCTGTATATCAAAGAGAAATCTGTACCTCCACGTTTATTGGAACACTATTCACAATAGCCAAGATATGGAATCCACTTAGGTATCCAATAACAGATAAATGGATAAAGGCTACATGTTTTCACACAAGCTAAATAAATAAATAAATAATAAAAAAGAAAAAATTTGATCTCCTAGGAGTAAAAAGTAGAACATGTCCTTTGTAGGGACATGGATGAAACTGGAAACCATCATTCTCAGTAAACTATCGCAAGGACAAAAAACCAAACACCGCATGTTCTCACTCATAGGTGGGAATTGAACAATGAGAACACATGGACACAGGAAGGGGAACATCACACTCCGGGGACTGTTGTGGGGTCGGGGGATGGGGGAGGGACAGCATTAGGAGATATACGTAATGCTAAATGACGAGTTAATGGGTGCAGCACACCAACATGGCACATGGATACATATGTAACAAACCTGCACATTGTGCACATGTACCCTAAAACTTAAAGTATAATAATAATAATAATAATAATAAATTAAAATTAAAATTAAAATTAAAAAAAGTAGAACAGAGGATACTGGAGTCTGGCAAGGGTAGGGGGAGGTGGGGACATGCATGGATTTGTTAAAAGATATAAAATTACAGCTACATGGGGGAATAAGTTCTAGTGCTCTATACCACTATAGGATGACTATAGTTAACAATAATGTATAGGTTCAAATAGCTAGAGGGAAGATATTAAATGTTCTCAACACAAAAAAAGATAAATATTTGAAATTATGAAGATGCTAATTACCCTGATTTGATCACTATACATTATATATATATCAAAACATCACAATATACCACATAAATATGTACAATTATTATGTCAATTTAAAATTAAATTTTAAAAGAAGAAATATTGAGAGGGATGATAGTGATGGTTGCACAACAATGTGAATGTGCTTAATGCCTCTGAACTGTACACTTAAAAACAGTTAAAATGATCAATTTTATGTTATGTATATTTTACCATAATAAAGAAAAACATAAAACTTCCGTAGAAGAGTCTCAACTGAGTGCATACAGAAGTCATTTACTGTGTTCTGTTTGTGTTCTTGCTGTATTCCTGCCCCTCATTATTTCCTTGTGCCCCAGAGAAAGAAAGAGACTGAATAGAAAGCCTGTTGTATTTGTATTTTTTCCTGTGTGCCAAATCCATTAATCAACTACCATTTCCACTTGATGTCACACAGACATCTGAAACTCAAAGTATTGCACAACTGAATGCATTGTCTTCTCTGCCATGCCTACTTTTCCTCTTCTATTCTCTACTTATATTGGCATCAAAATTGTAAAGTAAAACCTTTGGCTTTAGTCACAGACACTTGTATTTCAAACAACCACAGTCCAGCTTCCCAAGATACCACAGATGTGGGTTCCAGCAGCACATGGTGTATCGCCCTGTATCTCAATCATCAAATCAAAAAACTGGGGAGCTATACTTGATTTCTCCTCTACTCAGCCCTGCATCTAATTCCTCAAAAATAACTGACTCTATCTCCTCAGACCTCACAGATCTGCCCCACTTCTTCATTCTTTCCAGTATTACTTTAGCACCTAACCAGTCTTGCTATTGTTGGTTTTGTGTTTCCCTAATTTATCCTTCAATGTGCTATCAGAGTGACCTTTCTAAGATACAAATATGTGTAGGTACCTTTCATGTCTGAAAAACTAAACTAAAGATGCCTGCTGCTGCCATTATAGCAACTCCTATTCCAGGAAATAGGAACATAGATGGAAAGAACATAAAATAGAAACTGAACGACATGCAATATCTGTTGACCAAGATTACATCACTCTGATAACATCTGTATGTATCACTGATGAAGCATTTATTTATTTATTTTTTCAACCAATTTAGAAAGTTTATTTTGCCAAAGTGAAGAACACGTCCATGACACAACCTCAGGAGATCCTGGTAACGTGTGCCTAAGGTGGTGGGGGTACAGGTTGCTTTTATATATTTTAGGGAGATAAGAGACATCAGTATATATAACATTATCATTGGTTCTGGTAGGGGGTTGGGGTTCCAGGTCATAAGTAGGTAAAAGACAAAAGGTTGCATTCTTTTGAGTCCTTCATCAGCCTTTCACTGAATACACAATTTAATCTGGTTCAGTGAATCTGCATTTTTACATAAACAATAGGGCAGAGGAAGCAATCAGGTATGCATTTGTCTCACATGAGCATAGGGATGACTTTCTGTCCCACACCTGTGAAGATAAGCTGTCGGTTCCATAGCAAGGGTGAAATTCAACAGAACAGAGCAATTCTCCTGTCTCAGCCTCCCAAGTAGCTGGGATTACAGGCATCTGCCATCACACCTGGCTAATTTTTGTATTTTTAGTAGAGATGGGGTTTCGCCATGTTGGCCAGGCTGGTCTTGAACTCCTGACCTCAGGTGATCCACCTGCCTCAGCCTCCCAAAGTGCTGGGATTAGAGGCGTGAGCCACAGTGCCCAGCCTGTAGCTGTATTATTGAGGAATAAAATGGGAGGCAGGTTTGCCTGATGTAGTTCCAGGCTTGACTTTTCCCTTGGCTTAGTGATTTGGGGCTCCTGGGATTTATTTTCCTTTCACAGTGATATCTATATTTTTTTGGTTGTTTTTTGTTTTGTTTTGTTTATGAGGTGAGTCTCGCTATATTGCCCAGGCTGGTCTTGAATTCCTGGGCTCAAGCAATCCTCCCATCTTGGTCTCCTGAATAGCTGGGACTACAGGCATGCACCACCATGTTTGGCTTCTTTAGTGATATCTTCTGAGCACACAAAGCACCAGCTAACATTAACATGCTCATGATTTTGGCAGCACTGCCTAGGAGTAAAGTGTGATGAAGCATTGATAAGTTAAATCACCTCTGTCATAAACTGGTCTCACAGAATAGTCCTTTCTTTTTTTACAGTCAATTTTTTCTCACTTATTTCTATTCTTAATTTCAAAAATAATTTAATTTTCTAATTATATTTCTCACACATTCAAGAAAATAACTTGGAATCTACAAATAAAATGCAACAGCATCTGTGATATCATTAAGCAGTGAGCACATCTTGTATAAAGAGAGAAAGTTACACTCCCAAGGTCTATGAGCAGGTGCAATACACCTTGGCTGCTGAAACCCACATCTGCAGAGTCCTCGGAAGCTGAACTGTGAGTGTTTAAAGTACAAGTGTATATGACTAAAACCAAAGGCTTTACTTTACAATATTCTAAAAGGTCAAAAGTGTGATGAAATACACAACCAAACAGATAGTTTAAAAAGAAAAAATTAAATGATCAGTATCCACAAGCAATGATTTTTGGTTTAAAAACTTCAGTTGAGTCAACTGAAAAACATTAGAAATAATGAGTCAAGAAACATAGCTAATCATAAGATAAATATGCCAAAGACCCGGGACTTTCTTGGAAACCCACAAAAATACATTTAGAAAGTATGAGAAAAAATCCCTATTCTCAAAAGCAACAAAAAACAAAATATCCTAAAAACCACCTTTTAAAATACATGGGGATGTAATGAAATACATATCATGGTTCTGCATAAGGATATTGAATTAATTAAGTTAAAAGTATAATGCAATTATTTTCAAAATTTTAATAGGATTTTCCTGGTAATGAACTGTTTCTAAAATTTATCTGAAAAAATAAATTGTATATATTTTGAACAAACTCAGAAAACCTCTTACTCTCCTCAGTTTATTTTTTCAGAAAATCCTAGGCTGGCTTTTAAGTGCCTTGCCTAATATACACCTCTGGCATTATCACACTTCACTGCAGCTCTTCATTTTCATGTCTTTCTTCCCTTGGGCTGCTTGAAGTCAGGGATAGTATCATTTGTCTTTCCCACCACCCAGCACGAAGCTTGGCTCAGGGAGCATTCAATACGTTTGTGGAGTAAGTGATTTTTAAACTGGTTAAACAACCACACCCAGAGAATGACGGTTAACAGATCAATGTCACTCTGAAGGGCGGGCACCGGTGCCATAAAAGGATTCTCTTTGCCCTGCCTTCATCTCCATTTTCATCAGTGATTCAATCAATTTGTATATGATACATTTGCTATTTTGTGAATGACAAGAATCAGGGAGGAATAAATCCTAATCAGGCAGAAATGAGAATGCTACTGAATTCTGATTGGCTGGAAAAATAAGCCTAATTTAGGATGGTAAATTTCATTAAGTGCAAGTGTAAAATATTGTTCAAGCACATACATGCACACACACACAGCCCTATGTGAATAGGAATTGGAGGACACAGGACAGGAGTAGATTTTTTAGAACAAACTTGGAGCCTTGGAAGCCACACACAGAGATGCATCCTCCAAACTCTAAAACAAGGTGGATTTTTTGTGGTCTAAATGGTCCTAGACTCATCTTGAAAAGCAAAAAAAAAAAGTTACAGTGTTTCCAGATTCAATAGCAATCTTCAGGTTTTTATGGTTATATTTGTTTGGATTAAAATCACTTAATATTTGTCTGCCATTTTAGATTTCTATGGTATCAGTTTGTGTCATCTTTTTTTAAGCAGAAATATAATTTGGTGCCAGTAAACAATTGCCTCTGTGAGGCTTGGGAAAATTAAACCTTTCCCTGAATCTCCATGTAAGCATGTAAGGACTCGACCAGATACAAAACCAGACACGAACTTGGCCTTCAGCCTTTCCCATAACTATGAGAATAGCATTGTTGTGGCCAAATGTAGATACGTAGACAAGGAGCTTGTTCTATTAGAACACTTTGGTCTTTTCTGGAAGGTTCTCAAATGTCAAGATATATGATATGAGAGTTGCTCCATCAAATAAATTTTCCTTGAGAACCCTCTCAGAACATCAAGCTGCGGCAGTGCAAGGCACATCTGTTAAACAGAGAGTATGCGAGACTTACCAAATAAAGAAATTAGACCTGCTGTTTATGCCAGATCTTAAAACATCTTTGCTTTCCTTTGTCTTTTGTCTCTATTTCTCTCTCTCTCATCCATTTTTGTGCATATTTCGCCACTACCAATGTAGCAGAATACAGTGGAGGCACGTGCATAAAAACTCTAACTTAATGTAAACAAATCATATCTCAGGTTTATTTTCACTTTAGATACATGTGAAATTTGCCCTTTAAAAAGGTAAGTTTGAACATTAAGTTATTAATACTTTTTTCACTCTATCCCATGGCCATTATTCATAAGTGATAAGAGCCAAAAAAAGTGGGTATCTTCAAACATGTAGCTACCAGTCTGCATGCCTCACAAAACAAAACTACTTCCTATAAACATTTTCACATACTAGCAAATTTCCCTGCGTACCATGAGGAATGCGACAGAGACAGGCAACCTACCATTATACTTCCAATAAATGCAAGTGCACAAGATGGTTCCTGAACTGTTGCCATGGATTTCAGTAATATCTTTTGGTTCACCAGACACATAATTGACTAGCTCAGACTTGACTAAAAGAAATAAAAAATAAAAAATAAATGCTAAATGTCTGGTATGTCTGTAGAAGAAAATGCCAACAATATCATGTGTTACACTGTTAACACTATGAAAGAAAAAGGAGTGCTAGAGATCAAAATTTTCCATCCTTACTTTCTCCCCTAATGAATTGTTATATTTTCAGACTTTATAAATATAGCATAAATATCATCTGGGATCTACTCTCTCCTGGATTCAAACATCCATCCCATGGGTTGTAAAAGACCAAAACCCTCTCCAAAATATCTAGACATTCGTGGGGGATGGAAAGCTGGAGAAGGAAGAGCTGGTACTCCCTTGGCTCCAAATGCCTGCTTCTGCTTAATTTACTCATTTACCACTCTTCCTGTTGGTGCTGACCCTATTCCACCCAACATGGAAGGAAACCTTTCCCATAATTTTCAATCCAAAAACAAAAGAAAGCCCTCAAAAAATGGGTGCTTATGACAGATTTTACTAAAGTTTGAGGAGTTGGAATACATTACAATTACAGAAACAGACACCACTTGATTAACAATTAAACATTCTAGTGCTGAATAATCCTGCAGACACTCCGACACCTGGATTTTCACTCACTGCCTTTACCCTCTGTGATTTCCCAGTATTGCATCATCTCCCTGGCTGTTCTGCTCCTCTCCCCTTCCATGAACATTTCTCCTTCTCTACCCCTTCTTTCTTGTATCTTCCCAATTCCAGTGAAGTCTCTGCATATCCAACCATCAAAATTAGTACTAAGACTACCTTAGCATATTCAGATCCAATATGGTGCTCAGCAGACCAAAACATATCTTCTGTTTACAGTATCCAACTTCCTCTGAAGCCAGGTGGGGTTGGTCTTGGCCATTTCCCCCATTTAAATGACAACATATGTGTTTGTTAAAATAATTTGGAGCAGGATTTGAAAATCTGGAGAAACCAGTTGTTTATGTCTTTGCATATCACAACTTTTTAAGCATATAAATTTCAAATTAACCCAACTATTCAAGGTAATTGGAGTGAGTCATGTCTCTTCTTTTGTGCTCATGGTTGCTTAATCGTGAAAAGACCATCATATAAACAGCAAGGAGATCAAGTTCAATTGAAACTTTTTCCTGACTTCCTCACACTGTCAGCCACCCTGGCTCAGCATCTCAAAGTATTCCCTCCAGTGTAACTCTCCTTACATGCTATGGAGGATAAAAGCAAGATAGGAGTGTCTTAACATGAGTAAATTGTGACAGTTAAGAAAATAACATTGTATCCCAACTTCAAATGATTTGTTAGTACATAAAGGTTACCCTAATTGCCTTCTCTTCCAAATTGGTTTTTGGCTTTTTACAGACGTATGCAGCATTAATTTTTTTTTACACATTTTGTACTTACATACTGTTGTTGTATTTTGTAGTCATGTAATAAATTATGCTGACATAGATGGGGGCAGAATCTGCTATCTTCAAACGTTGCTTATCTCATGTCTTACAGATGCTAGCATCCGATTCTCACATATGAAGTGAATCTAAATGGTGTCACACAACAATTTTTGTTGTGGGGTTATTATTCTAATGATATCAGTTTGAAATAAGATTCACTTTGACAAAAAGAAAGAAAGACGTATTTTGCTAAAGAGAAAAAGAGTTCCCAGATTTACTTTTTTTTTTTTTCATCTAGCCAAAGCCGTATTTCTGACTGAAAGTGTCTCTTACTTACTCACCTTGTTGTTCAACTCATGGTTTAGAGATGCCCTGGAGGTGAAAATGACTGCTGAAGGGTTTATTCCATCCAACCCTATGATTCACCAGTCCTATGAGCCATAGTTTGTAATTGTAACATAATGGAAGATATTATTTTATGAAAGGAGAAGCTATGACTTGTCCAAAAAAGAAATATAGATTATAGTAAATATAAGGTGAATTAGGATACAAATTAACACTTTCCTTTTGTATGAACAGGATTTGAGTGAGTCATTTTAGATGGGAAAAAAAAGAGACTGAAAGTTTAATCAATTATTTAAAACATTTGGCTTATTCTTAATGAATAAGTCATCCTAAATTATGTGTTTTCTTTGTTCTTAAGGAACTGAGCTTTTGAATAGAAGGATTTAAATACTTTAATATTAATTAAAATGTATTTTTACTTCTTTAGTTACTTCAGAAATATATGTTTTAAATTTCCTTTTATAGTAGATATATTTCCACTTCATTAATCAAGAAAATTTTATTGGTGTCATATAAGTACAAGCATTTAAAAGAAAAGTAAGTAATTTGCCAATATGATGAGTAGCCAAATTTGAAACTCAAACACTTTAAGAACCAACTGACTTACAGTAATTGTGTTGTATTTTTCCATCACAGACAAGAGCATTTTGGACTATCTTATTATAAATTCAGAGTCCAGGGAATTCCAATGAGATAATGTCATTGACCTTGAGTACAAATAATCAGTGGTGAATATTGTAATATGATAATGTGAAAGTTGCAAGAAGCTCATTCTCAGACTCTATTAAAAAAACCTGCTAAATAAACAATAGGATGAGGCACAGTGCGAACTAAGGGAGCAGAACTTTAACGCATGTTACCTAAAATAGAAAGGCTTCCAAATAACTCTAAGAGATTAAGAGTGAGCCCTCACGCTTAAATGCTGTTAAATTAGTTCAGCATGTGAGTATCTATCATGTATCTCTCTCCTCTGCATCATGTAAGTGACCAAAGATAAATGTCAACTTTTGTCTCAATGATTTTCATTTAGTTTTTTCTTTTGCCTTTGGTATCATTTAAGTCAATTAAATTTTCCACCATTCTGAAAGCATGCAGCTTCATCAAAAATATTTCATTTCCACAAGCTGCATACTCCACTGTGAATAAGAGAAAAACGTTGACTCTTTAAAGGAGCAATGCCGTAAGAGAAAAAGATCATTTGAGCTGTGCTATGTATTTTGCACCTACAGGCTGCCAAAAAACTCCTTGATATTTGTCAGAAATGCAGCTGTAATTAGGGAGAGCAAAAGAAAATCAACTTCAGTTTGCTAACTGACCTGAGGCATCTAATTTATGTACATGTTCGTTTTGTTAAAACATGCAAGCAAAGAGCTATTGGAGGCCATATGCCATTTGTTATGAAAAGCACATTCCTTTAGTCTTTGTAATGAAAGCCATATGGCTTTCTGAAAGTTAATTATATCATAAATATGCCGTAATAGTGGGGAGTGTGGTCTAGCAGTTGCTGGAAGAAACTTCAAGACTGGTTTTGAGTCAGTTTCTCGGTTGATTCAATTCAGAATCTCGGGGAAGTCACATGCCCACTGTGCCTCAGTTTCCCAATACTGAGAGTGATGATAATAACATAGCACCTAAGTAAGAGAAGAGAACTGAAATGTTTTCCTATTTAAAGGTAAATAAAAAATACAAGCTATAATTTAGGTCAATAAACAAACAGTAAAAAGATTCTTTTGAAATATTAACTGGATAATTTATCAAAATTGTCGCTTCCTCCTTCCAATCCTTCTTTCCCACCACCAAAAGAGTAATCTTTCTGAAACACAAGTCAGATTGTTTATTCCACTATCATACATTACTTGCAAAATAGTGCTTGAATTCTGTATAAATGGTCCCCAGGCTGCTGGTCCAACCTCATCTGCTACCAGTCTCTCTTTGCCCTGTCACAAAGACATACACACCATGCCCTACATAGGTTTCACTCATTACATCAAAGATGTCCTACATCCTCTTCTCCATTTAACTCATGTGTGTGTCAAGGCCAAGACCATCATTTTTCCCAAAGGAAGGCCTTTGACTCCTTTAGGCCATTGGTAGTTCCTTGCTCTGAGCTACAATAGCACTTGCTGTATACCTTCATAAGCACTTACAACATTGTAGAGTAATTATTTTTAAACACACCCTTCTCTTCCCCACCAGAATTCAGGCTCCTAAAGGGAAGAGTCTATGCCCTGTAAAATAGCAGGTGCTCAATAAATAGTTTATCGTCCACTTTTTAAAGTCAGAGGTAACTAGCTCTTTGACCCAGGGCCCTAGTTGTTAACTAGTTTCCATATCCATTTTCATCTCAAAACCCTCTCTCTGTTAACATTTTATAACAGTCAGAAAATGATCCCAAGGGACTCACAATGTTCTTAACTATTGAAAACAGCTTTCCACTGTGCTATCCTTTTGATGCAAGAAAATAAACTTATTTTAGAAAGTTTTTCAACAAAAACTAAAGCCAAGTGTTTTCTGCTTAAACTTAAGCTGACTAAAAAATTAAATAAAACTTAAGTCTTCATTCCCCAAATATTCCAGTTAATCGTGGTTTTCTGGAATCTTCATGCAGCATGGAAGCCGAATGAAACAAGAAGCCAACATGTCCAACAATTACATCCCCACCTTGACATAACTAATTGAAGATAGTTGTGCTTGGCATAATAATAATGACCCTAAATTGTCTAGCATTAAATTCCCATCCCAGTGATACAGAACATTATTCTAATGACCTGATTTGATTTTTTAAAATTATAAACCTGCACATTGTGCACATGTACCCTAGAACTTAAAGTATAATAAAAAAAATTGGTTTGGTTATGCTTCTGGTTTATACTTTAGAGGAAAACCTCTCTCAGATTTCATGGGAGTTGGATTTTGTAGAAAGCAGGTGTTCAACGAATCCTGTTTTAGGAACTAAATCATATATCCACATGTTCTAAGAGTAGCAAAAAAGCAAGAATATTTATGTCTGTGATATGTTCATGTGACTCAGAGCAAAATCAGAGAGGAATGTCTAAATATCAAAGAGGACATTGGACAGAGTCTGACTTATGAATTTGTAGGGAGCTGCTTTATAGGAGACAAGCTTTAGGATCTGATTTGAGGACAAGGCAACAGGGAAATAATAATAATAATAATAAAGGCAGGAGGGGATTATTGATAGAATTGAACTCCAACATTTTAATTTCCCAAAATAGTTTCCAGATGGTCAAAACTATCTTTCTAAGTATGATATTTTCAGGCACTAAATAAAACATTATTTATTTAGTAAATAACTAAATTAAAAGTTATACATTTGCCTACATGTTAATTTCTCAGTAAGATAGCACATTCGTTTTAAATATTGTCACTGTTGATACTAACCCTTTGATACTCAAGACACCTACCTGCCTGGGGGTGAGCAGTATGTTCTAATTTCATCAGAGCTTCAGATTTGTCACCAACCCTGGGATGCAGGGCTCTGAGTCATGAGGATATAACAATCCTGTGCTTTGATATCCACTTTCCTCCCAGAAGGAGAGTCCTAACTAACTGTTTGAAGATGCTCTCCCTTCTTCTTTCTGCATCTATAGGATGCAAGTTATGAAACTATTGCAGGGGAAAAGAAAGGAAAACTACTAACAAGGGAAATAAGGTGGCATTTCCTCATTCTCCAAATCCTTTGTCATCTTACTGGAAACAAACCCAAACTGGGGCTCAGAAGACTTGAGGCTCCTCCTCAAGCCTGCCTCTCTGCTAAGTTAATGAGCCGCTTTTAAACTCTGTCAGTCTTCTACTTTCTTAATAGAAATTTTAAGAATATGAATAACTCTATTAAGTACAGGTGAACTTATTAAAAGGCTATTACATAAAAACATTGACTTGCAAAGGATCATTTTTATTACTAAGCCATGTATGTATTCATTCATTCATTTGACAATTATGTTTGAATGCCTACTATATGTCAGAGAATGGGTGCTGGAATTTAATAATGACCGAAGCACAGTCCCTATCCTTGTGGAATTTAAAGTCTGATAATGAAGACAAGGGTTGATTAAATAATCACAAAACTGAAAATTACAAACTGATACACATAGAATTACAACACATAATTATCATGATCTGGAAAATACTGTATTTTCACTATTGAATGCTTTTGTTTGTCCTCTAATTTTATATCAGTTCATTTTAATCACCGAGGGATTCCTGAAAAATACTTTTCTGTATAGCATGCTATTTGTAAGCTGAGGCTTTTAGATAATGATTAGAATTGAGATTTCCAGATGAAACTCAGTCCTCATTTAGTGAAACAGAGGAAATGTTGGTACAAATTTAAAACCAGAAGATAGGAAGGCAAGACCTAAAGGACTTTTCCTAGAAGGACATGGGACACATTTATAGGAAAACCATCTTTCAGTCTTTTTAATATAAAGATCCTACATCTAACCTGAAGGACATAGCATTAAATGAAATTAGCCAGGAAGAGAAATACAAATACTGCATAACCTCACTTATATTTGGAATATAAAATAGTCAAACACAGAAGCAGAGAGTAGGAAGGTGGTTACCAGGGGCTGGAGGCAGGAGTGAGGGGAAGATTCAGGACATGGTAGTCAAAAGATACAAAATTTCAGTTAGATAGGAAAAATAAGTTCCAGAGCTCTATTGTACAACATGGTGATGATCGTTAATGACAAAATATTGTACACTTGAGAGAGATTTTGTGTTTCCACCACAAAAAATAAAGGATACATAGGTGAGGTAATATATACATTATATATTTAGCTCAATATAGCCTTCCCACAATGTATACATATCCCAAAACATCATGTTATACACCATAAATATATACCACTTTTATTCATCAATTAAATAAATAATCCTATATCTGTGGTGATAGTAACAGCTTACCCATTACATATGCCAAGGTAATGTTCTAAGCACTTTATAAATATTAACTTGTGTAGTCATTCTAATAACCCTCTGAGATAGGTAGTGTTAGTGGTAGTGAAATTATCACCATGTTACAGATGAGGAAATTGAGGTACACAGGGATTACACACAGCCAGATCCTGGAGCAGACCCTGGATGCAAACCCAGTCTGTGCTCTTATCCACCATGTTCTATGGCCTCTTATTCATACAATTGTTCTGCTGAAACGTGTCAGAAACTACGGTTTTTTGGTTCAATGATCTAGAGAGCATGTTGAAAATATATCTCTACCCCTTTTCATATTCTAAGAATAAATTCTACTTGATAATTCCTGGTGGGAGTGATATTCAAAACAAAGCAAAACAAAACTTTCAATTCTTTTCAATCAGAAATTTAGCCTACTTGGATTTAAAACAAAAAGAGATGATTTCATAACTACTTTTCAAAAACAAGAGGCTCAGTTCCTCATGCTTTAGCAAAATGCTTCTTTATTATTGCAGAGTACGTTGCACATAGGTTTGATAGACATTCTACTGTGAAGGAAATGATTCTCCTAAAATTTGGTACAGCACTATGTGAAATGTTGCCCTTAGTCTAAAGTTTAGGATATAAACTAATGTGGAAAAATCAGACCTGAACTGGTCCTGCTCTATCTCCATGTCATTTTGGAGCTAGAAATGCATCTACACAAGGTGTGTTGATGACTAAACCCTTGTCATCTCAAATCAAGCTGCTTCCTAGGTTTCAATCATTCCAGAAGATTTCAAGAAAGGAAGAAAAAGAAACAAAGCAAAAGAGACACCAATTTAGTGTGAAGAATACCTTTTGACTTTTTTAATGGTAGTAAGATTATTATTATTATTACTATTATTTATTTATCTTGTTGCAAAATTAGGTAAAGTGTATTTAAATTAGATAGAAAGGTATTGAAATCCATCAGGGAAGACTTCCTGGATAAAGGCACTTTTCATCACTGTTTCAGAAGAAAGGAGGGTTTCATGCTGGCCATTAGGAGAAAGAAGTTGTCAGAGTAGTGACAAGACAGTTAATTCAGCATTTCAAAGTATGCACAATAGTCATCTCCTTATTCTTGGTTTCAGTTACCCAGGATCAACTGCAGTGTGAAAATAGTAAATGGAAAATGTATAAACAATTCATAAGTTTTTAATTGCACTCCATTCTGAGTAGTGTGATGAAATCTTGTGTCATCCCATTCCATCCCTCCCAGGAAATGAATCATCCCTTTGTCCAGTGTGCCGGTGCTGTACGGTATGTATGTACAGGAAAAAGCATAACATATGTAGAGTTTGGTACTAACTGCAGTTTCAGGCATCCACTGGGGGCCTTGGAACATATCTTCATGGTACCAGAGAAATTCATGTTAAACAAGTCTGCCATAACACACAGACAGTTGTCAGGAAGGGTAAGCTGAGATGTCTAAATTTTACAAGTTAGAAAATGAGGAGTAACGTGATGAAAGGATGTGAGAAACTTTATTCTAACTGCTGTGTGGAGGATGGTTAAGAGGAAAGAGAGAACAGAACAGGGAGACCACAAGAGGACAGTGAAATGAGAATGAGAAAGACATTTGGATGTGGTGTGAGCTGAGCATCGGAGCACAGCTATCTCAACTACCCCACAAATAGTCTCAGATAAATGCACCCACTGCTCAAAATTCCCACCCCCACCCCCTTTCTTTTCCTTCTTCTTTTTTTTTTTTTTGAGACAGAGCCTCACACTGTCACCTGGGCTGGAGTACAATGGTGCGATCTCGGCTCACTGCAACCTCCACCTCCTGGGTTCAAGCGATTCTCCTGCCTCAGCCTCCCAAGTAACTGGGATTACAGGCACACACCACAACATCCAGCTAATTTTGTGTATTTTTAGTAGAGATGGGGTTTCAGTATGTTGGCCAGACTGGTCTTGAACTCCTGACCTCATGATCCGCCCAGCTTGGCCTCCCTAAGTGCTGGGATTACAGGTGTGAGCCACCACACCCGGCCAAAATTCCCCTTCTTTAAAGTGAGGGTAGGGAACCTACAACCTTGGTAATCCCATGAGACTGTTACCACATTACACAAAGGTTGTCATAGGCATAAAGCTCTACAGGTACACAAATAATATGAAGAGAGAATACTCAAAGTATTTAAGTGTTGCCTTCCCTCTGCTCTTGTGGAACCCAGGAAGATTTTGAATGAGTCTTATATGAGTGGGCATGCATGCCACACCTATTAAACAGACAAACAATATAGTTAAAATGAAATGCTCTGACTTGCATTTCATCAGTCATCAGCAGATAGAGCAGAGCTATAAGTTTGTCTACCTAGGATGGTGGGCAAGTTTTAAGAGGTAAATATATAAAAAAACAGTGGCTATTTTAGAACCACACAACATAAGGGCTTTGCACATTCCCTTTTGTGTGACTTCAGACCATGGAATAAGCACATACTTCAGGAAGACGTGCTCTTGTTCTAATTATGGGAATGACTGAACTGATCAAATTACTGGCAGCATATCTTGCGTTACACCAAAGAAACGATTCCAACAAAGGGCTTTGATTTGATGATTGAAAATTGCCAGCCATTTCTGTGGGACTTTGAAGAAACGGAAAGCTCAACTGATGAGAAAAGTGTAAACAAGGGCAGTGGAAGGTCGTTTAACCTTTATTACCACTGTGGTGGTGGTTGTTTTAGCTTTAGTTACCACTGCCTAATTCAAAGAAAAATAACTATTAAGAAAAGGAGTTAAATTAATTCTCTGTAAACTTTGAAGAGAAATTCTGATTTTTTTTCTGATGATTCTTCTTATAGTTGGATGTTCAACTTGTATCATATCTACTAGATTTTAAAACAAGCACTTTTCCCAATTAAAAAGATTGAGGGAGAGGGACAAGGGGAAAAAAAATGGCCTAATGCTGATAATCTGATTGGCTCATTCCCTGTGTCCCATTTCCTGCAAATAACGACAAAAGATTCACTCTGCCTAGATTGGAGAATGAGAGGCAACTTGCCTGTGGGTGTTTGGTTGAGGGAGGTGGTTAGTAAAGCAACAAGAGAAGGCAACCCCTCAATCATTCTTAAAGCAGAAATGCTTGGTATTTTTTTTTTTTTTTTTTTTTTTTTTTGAGACAGAGTCTCGCTCTGTCGCCCAGGCTGGAGTGCAGTGGCACAATCTCGGCTCACTGCAAGCTCCGCCTCCTGGGTTCACGCCATTCTCCTGCCTCAGCCTCTCCGAGTAGCTGGGACTACAGGCACCCACCACCACACCTGGCTAATTTTTTGTATTTTTAGTAGAGACGGGGTTTCACCATGGTCTCGATCTCCTGACCTCGTGATCCGCCTGCCTCGGCCTCCCAAAGTGCTGGGATTACAAGCGTGAGCCACCGCACCCAGCCCGCTTGGTATTTTTTCAAGGAAATAGAATGAGACTTCTGCGAGTGCCTAGGGGCATGAAATAGAGAATTCAGTAACCCAATAAATATAGTACACATTCTTGTCATTTCATGTTCTAGACAACGTAATTAAAATATGAATAAGATTTTCTGCTCCCCAGTTATTTTTACTTCCAGGTAGATTGAACCGTCAGCTGATTCACCTTCTTGGGCAATGCCCATTCATTCTTGATACTCTCCTATTCCCCATCCTGTCCATAATCCCGCCTCACACACGAGCACATGCCAATAGGTGAGATAGCAAAAGTAATAATATGTCCATTTAGCACTAGTATGCCTCTAGAGATACTGAATTTTCTATGGCAGATCTACAAACTATCCAGTTTTTCCCAAAAGGGTAGCTTCTGTCAAGTGCAGAAGGACACCAGAAGTCACATCTCTGAATATCTTTTTCTTTTTGCCCTTTCTGGCTGGCCTATATGACAAAGAATGATGAAAAAATTCATAAATTAAATTTCTATTTTCCCATACTTTACTGAGAAACCTGTACTGACTTGCATAAAAGTGGCATACTGGTTAACCCTCATCAGTTAGTTTGTATATTCCTGCCTTCTCAGGCCAGCCGTCTTCATCTCTCTGCTGACAGAAATTTCATTCCTTCCGTGCCCTACTCTCAAAATGTGTTCACAAGATAGAACCCAAAAGACTGATTCTTCTTCAGGGAAGAAATAATTAATGAGACTTTAAGTGGGTTCTTCTTTAGCATAAAGTGCTTCATTTTGAAAGGGGAGGAATGAATTTATAATTGTAGAATTTCAGATTTAAAAAAAAATTAAAAAGCTAAATTTGGTGGAAAGGTCCTCTTGGTGCCTCTGAAATCATGCCCTCCTTACCCAAGAGTTCACATTCCTTCTGGAGTTGACTCAGGTGCCAAATACCCCAAGAACTGACAGCAGTTCATCATTTGTATTTCATTTGCATCTGCTCCACTGATACTTACTTACTGGTTGTGTAGGCGTGTGTTTATTTGCTGTGAGTTCAGCAGTTAGAGGAAGCTTATGTGGTTAATGTGCTTAACCATGAGATGAGATGTAAGCTGCCTGTCCACCTCTATGGAGCCCTGAGCTTCCTTGCCTATGGCTTCAGACACTGGGTCCCTTTTTCTGCTGGCATTCCCACTAAAGCTAGAAATGCTGACCTGAAGAACCCTGCTCCTTTATATCTCCTTTATCAGCAACTATTCTGGAGGGGGCAGGAGAGAAAAACCATGAGGTCAACAGGATGCTTGTAAAGGGTACCTTCTCAGCTCCCTCTTCCACCTCCCACCCCGCCAATTCCTCCAGATAAGAAGAAAGGAAGCACTGCTGCTCCCATGCATTTTCGTGCAAGCAAAACCCAAAATAGTTGGATGGTAGAACACATAATACTATGTGATCACCATCTGCTCCCTTCGTTCTCCAAACCTTCTCTTCCTGTGGTGCTCAACACAGGAAGACCCTGTGTGTGTGTCACAGTAATTGTTGGCATGGGCTTGGGAGCCTACCTGGGTACAAATCTCAATACCACCACTTACTCCATCTGAGACACTAGGCAGGCTTCCTAATTGCTCTGAGCTTCACCTTCTTCATCTATAAAATGGAGAAAATAACTATTTTGCAGATTGATATGAGGATGAAATAAAATAATGCATGCAAAGCACTTAGCAGTATGCCAGGTACATAATGAGCAATCAATAAATGGTACCTATTATTATTAATGGAGCCACCATATATCTAGTTGCTCAAAATTGTCAGCTACCTTAGACATCATTCCTCCTTTTTTTCCCTACAGTCAACCTGATCTTAAGTCCAGTGAATTCTACCACCTAAACACAGCAGAACTCATTTCCTCCTCTCTCTCACTGCCTTAATAGCTCAGGCCCCTATATTTCCCTCCCTAAACTACCATTATAACCTTTAAACTCTACTTGTATATCCAACCTCTTCCTATTCCACTATTCTGCAAATTTCCCACATGTGAATTTTCAAAAATAGAAATGTGCTCCTGACACTCAATTAAGATCTCTCAATGCGGTTCCAAGATGGCCGAATAGGAACAGCTCCAGTCTACTGTTCCCAGCATGAGCGATGCAGAAGACGGGTGATTTCTGCATTTCCAGCTGAAGAACCAGGTTCATCTCACTGGGGCTTCTCAGACAGTGGGTGCAGGACAGTGAGTGCAGCCCACCAAGCGTGAGCCAAAGCAGGGCACCTGGGAAGTGCAAGGGGTCAGGGACAGCCCTTTCCTAGCCAAAGGAAGCTGTGACTGATGGCACCTGAAAAATTAGGTCACTCCCACCCTAATACTGCACTTTTCCAATGGTCTTAGCAAACGGCACACCAGGAGATTATATCCTGCACCTGGCTTGGAGGGTTCCACACCCACGGAGACTCACTCATTGCTAGGACAGCAGTCTGAGATCAAACTGCAAGGTGGCAGCGAGGCTGGGGGAGGGGTGCCCACCATTGCTGAGGCTTGAGTAGGTAAACAAAGTGGCCAGGAAGCTCAAACTGGGTGGAGCCCACCACAGCTCAAGGAGGCCTGCCTGCCTCTGTAGACTCCACCTCTGGGAGCACGGCATAGCTGAACAAAAGGCAGCAGAAATCTCTGCAAACTTAAATGATCCTGTCTGTCAGCTTTGAGGAGAGTAGTGTTGCTCCCAGCACAGAGTTTGAGATCTGAGAACCGACAGACTGCCTCCTCAGCTGGGTCCCGGACCCCTGAGTAGCCTAACTGGGAGGCAACCCCAAGTAGGGGAAGACTGACACCTCACATGGCCAGGTACCCCTCTGAGACAAAGCTTCCAGAGGAACAATCATGCAGCAACATTTGTTGTTCAGCAATATTCGCTGTTCTGCAGGCTCCGCTGCTGATACCCAGACAAACAGGGTCTGGAATGGACCTCCAGCAAACTCCAACAGACCTGCAGCTAAGGGTCCTGACTGTTATAAGGAAAACTAATAAACAGAAAGGTCATCCACACCAAAACCCCATCTGTACATCACCATCATCAAAGACCAAAGGTAGATAACACCACAAAGATGGGGAAAAAACAGCAGAAAAGCTGAAAATTCTAAAAATCAGAGCACCTCTCCCCCTCCAAAGGAAGGCAGCTCCACGCCAGCAGTGGAACAAAGCTGGATGGAGAATGACTTTGATGAGTTGAGAGAAGAAGGCTTCAGATGATCAAACTTCTCTGAGCTAAAAGAGGAAGTTCGAACCCATCACAAAGAAGCTAAAAACCTTGAAAAAAGATTAGACAAATGGCTAACTAGAAAATCCAGTGTAAAGAACTCCTTAAATTACCTGATGGAGCTGAAAACCATGGCAAGAGAACCACGTGATGAATGCACAAGCTTCAGTAGCCGATTTGATCAAGTGGAAGAAAGGATATCAGTGATTGAAGATCAAATGAATGAAATGAAGCAAGAAGAGACGTTTAGAGAAAAAAGAGTAAAAAGAAATGAACAAAGCCTCCAAGAAATATGACACTATGTGAAAAGACCAAATCTACATCGGATTGGTGTACCTGAAAGTGACGGGGAGAATGGAAACAAGTTGGAAAACACTCTGCAGGATATTATACAGGAGAACTTCCCCAATCTCTCAAGGCAGGCCAACATTCAAATTCCGGAAATAAAGAGGATGCCACAAAGATACTCCTCGAGAAGAGCAACTCCAAGACACACAATTGTCATATTCAGCAAAGTTGAAATGAAGGAAAAAATGTTAAGGGCAGCCAGAGAGAAAGGTCAGGTTACCCACAAAGGGAAGCCCATCAGACTAACAGCAGATCTCTCAGCAGAAACTCTACAAGCCAGAAGAGAGTGGGGGCCAATAATCAACACGCTTAAAGAAAAGAATTTTCAACCCAGAATTTCATATCCAGCCAAACTAAGCTTCATAAGTGAAGGAGAAATAAAATCCTTTATAGACAAGCAAATGCTGAGAGATTTTGTCACCACCAGGACTACCCTAGAAGAGCTCCTGAAGGAAGTACTAAACATGGAAAGGAACAACCGGTACCAGCCACTGCAAAAGCATGCCAAATTGTAAAGACCACTGATGATAGGAGGAAACTGCCTCAATTAACGAGGAAAATAACCAGCTTACATCATAATGACAGGATCAAATTCACACATAACAATACTAACCTTAAATGTAAATGGGCTAAATGCTCCTATTAAAAGACACAGACTGGCAAATTGGATAAAGAGTCAAGACCTATCAGTATGCTGGAGACTCATCTCACATGCAGAGACACACATAGGCTCAAAAAAAGACATGGAGGAAGATCTATCAAGCAAATGGAAAACAACAAAAAAAAGCAAGGGTTGCAATCCTAGTCTCTAATAAAACAGACTTTAAACCAACAAAGATGAGAAGAGACAAGAAGGCCTTTACATAATGGTAAAGGGATCAATTCAACAAGAAGAGCCATCCTAAATATATAGGCATTCAATACAGGAGCACCCAGATTCATAAAGCAAGTCCTTAGAGACCTACAAAGAGACTGAGACTCCCAAACAATAATAATGCGAGACTTTAACACCCCACTGTCAACATTAGACAGATCAATGAGACAGAAAGTTAAAAAGGATATCGAGGGAACTCAGCTCTGCACCAAGCGGACCTAATAGACATCTACAGAACTCTCCAGCCCAAATCAACAGAATATACATTTTTCTGAGCACCACATCGCACTTATTCCAAAGTTTACCACATAGTTGGAAGTAAAGCACTCCTCAGCAAATATGAAAGAACAGAAATTATAACAAACTATCTCTCAGACCACAGGGCAATCAAACTAGAACTCAGGATTAAGAAACTCACTCAAAATTGCTCAACTACATGGAAACTGAACAACCTGCTCCTGAATGACTACTGGGTACATAATGAAATAAAGGCAGAAATAAAGATGTTCTTGGAAACCAATGAGAACAAAGACACAACATACCAGAATGTCTGGGACACATTTAAAGTAGTGTGTAGAGGGAAATTTATAGCACTAAATGCCCACAAGAGAAAGCAGGAAAGAACTAAAATTGACACCTTAACATCACAATGAAAAGAGCTAGAGAAGCAAGAGCAAACACATTCAAAAGCTAGCAGAAGGCAAGAAATAACTAAGATCAGAGCAGAACTGAAGGAGATAGAGACACAAAAAACCATTCAAAAAAATCAATGAATCCAGGTGCTGGTTTTTTTGAAAAGATCAATAAAATTGATAGACCCCTAGCAAGAATAATAAAGAAGAAAAGAGAGAAGAATCAAATAGATGCAATAAAAAACGATAAAGGGGATATCACCACTGATCCCACAGAAATACAAACTACCATCAGAGAATACTATAAACAGCTCTACGCAGATAAACTAGAAAATCTAGAAGAAATAGATAAATTCCTGGACACATACACCCTCCCAACACTAAACCAGGAAGAAGTTGAATCCCTGAATAGACCAATAACAGGCTCTGAAATTGAGGAAATAATTAACAGCCTAACAACCAAAGTCCAGGACCAGATGGATTCACATCTGACTTCTACCAGAGGTACAAGGAGGAGCTGGTACCATTCCTTCTGAAACTATTCCAATCGATAGAAAAAGAGGGAATCCTCCCTAACACATTTTATGAGGACAGCATCATCCTGATACCAAAGCCTGGCAGAGACACAACAAAAAAAGAGAATTTTAGCCAATATCCCTGATGAACATCGATGCAAAAATCCTCAATAAAATACTGGCAAACCAAATCCAGCAGCACATCAAAAAGCTTATCCACCATGATCAAGTGGGCTTCATCCCTGGGATGCAAGGCTGGTTCAACATACACAAATCAATAAACATAATCCAGCATATAAACAGAACCAAAGACAAAAACTGCATGATTATCTCAATAGATGCAGAAAAGGCCTTTGACAAAATTCAACAGCCCTTCATGCTAAAAACTCTCAATAAATTAGGTATTGATGAGACTTATCTCAAAATAATAAGAGCTATTTATGGCAAACTTACAGCCAATATCATACTGAATGGGCAAAAACTGGAAGCATTCCCTTTGGAAACTGGCACAAGACAGGGATGCCCTCTCTCACCCTTCCTATTCAACATAGTGTTGGAAGTTCTGGCCAGGGCAATTAAGCAGGAGAAAGAAATAAAGGGTATTCAGTTAGGAAAAGAGGAAGTCAAATTGTCCCTATTTGCGGATGACATGATTCTATATTTTGAAAACCCCATCGTCTCAGCCCAAAATCTCCTTAAGCTGATAAGCAACTTCAGCAAACTCTCAGGATACAAAATCAATGTGCGAAAATCACAAGCGTTCTTATACACCAATAACAGACACACAGAGAGCCAAATCATGAGTGAACTCCCATTCACAATTGCTTCAAAGAGAATAAAATACCTAGGAATCAAACTTACAAGGGATGTGAAGGACCTCTTCGAGGAGAACTACAAACCACTGCTCAACGAAATAAAAGAGGACACAAACAAATGGAAGAACATTCCATGCTCATGGATAGGAAGAATCAATATCATGAAAATGGCCATACAGCCCAAGGTAATTTATAGATTCAGTGCCATCCCCATCAAGCTACCAATGACTTTCTTCACAGAACTCGAAAAAACTACTTTAAAGTTCATATGGAACCAAAAAAGAGCCTGCATTGTCAAGACAATCCTAAGCCAAAAGAACAAAGCTGGAGGCATCATGCTACCTGACTTCAAAGTATACTACAAGGCTACAGTAACCAAAACAGCATGGTACTGGTATCAAAACAGAGATATAGACCAATGGAACAGAACAGAGCCCTCAGAAATAATACCACACATCTACAACCATCTGATCTTTGACAAACCTGATAAAAACAAGAAATGCGGAAAGGATTCCCTATTTAATAAATGGTGCTGGGAAAACTGGCTAGCCATATGTAGAAAGCTGAAACTGGATCCCTTCCTTACACCTTATACAAAAATTAATTCAAAATGGATTAAAGACTTAAATGTTAGACCTGAAACCATAAAAACCCTAGAAGAAAACCTAGGCAATACCATTCAGGACACAGGCATGGAAAAGGACTTCATGTCTAAAACACCAAAAGCAACGGCAACAAAAGCCAAAATTGACAAATGGGATCTAATTAAACTAAAGAGCTTCTGCACAGCAAAAGAAACCACCATCAGAGTGAACAGGCAACCTACAGAATGGGAGAAAATTTTTGCAATCTACTCATCTGACAAAGGGCTCATGTCCAGAATCTACAAAGAACTCAAATTTACAAGAAAGAAAAAAACAACCCCATCAAAAAGTGGGCAAAGGATGTGAACAGACACTTCTCAAAAGAAGACATTTATGCAGCCAACAGACACGTGAAAAAATGCTCATCATCACTGGCCATCAGAGAAATGCAAATCAAAACCACAATGAGATACCATCTCACACCAGTTAGAATGACCATCATTAAAAAGTCAGGAAACAACAGGTGCTGGAGAGGATGTGGAGAAATAGGAACACTTTTACACGGTTGGTGGGACTGTAAACTAGTTCAACCACTGTGGTGGACAGTGTGGCGATTCCTCAGGGATCTAGAACTAGAAATACCATTTGACCCAGCCATTCCATTACTGGGTATATACCCAAAGGATTATAAAGCATGCTGCTATAAAGACACATGCACATGTATGTTTATTGCAGCACTGTTCACAATAGCAAAGACTTGAAACTAACCCAAATGTCCATCAATGATAGACTGGACTAAGAAAATGTGGCACATATACACCATGGAATACTATGCAGCCATAAAAAAGGTTGAGTTCATATCCTTTGTAGGGACATGGATGAAGCTGGAAACCATCATTCTCAGCAAATTATCGCAAGGCCAAAAAGCAAACACCACGTGTTCTCACTCATAGGTGGGAATAGAACAATGAGAACACTTGGACACAGGAAAGGGAACATCACACACCAGGGCCTGTCATGGGGTCGGGGGAGGGGGGAGGGATAGCATTAGGATATATACCTAATTTAAATGATGAGTTAATGGGTGCAGCACACCAACATGGCACATGTATACATATGTAACAAACCTGCATGTTGTGCGCATGTACACTAGAATTTAAAGTATAATTTTTAAAAAAAAGATCTCTCAGGGACTCTACACCTTATTTCTGCAATCCCAATTCCTCAGCAAAGCTTTCAAGGCCCTGCACCCCATTTCCATTCACTATGCACTTTTTTCTCCCAATGCCATCAGAGCTTCTTAACAGAGCCCTCATGTCCACATGCCTTCGAACATGCCAATTTCCTTCCTTTCTTTACATTACTTACTCTCACTTGTTCTCTAAAACTCAGCTCCCAGGGTTCTTTTCCAAGCAATCTTCTTCACTCCTCATTCATGTTCTACATTGTTTCAGTTTTTACATACTTGTCCTTCTCCTTCTGTTTAGAACTGAGTTTCTTAAAGTGAAAAGCTGTACCTTGCTGCATTGCAAGTGGTTAATATAAATGTTGATTCAATTTGTTCAACAAACATTTACTGAGCACCCATTCTGTGCAGTGCACTGAGCTGGGACTTAGATGCACACGGGCTATCAATGCACGGTCCCCTGCTGGTTTGTGATGTTGGTATCATGAGAAAGTGGGAGCAGAGTCTGACTACTTTAGATAGAAATACTTGTGTATAAATGTCATTTAAATTTATTCTCACAACTATCCTGTAACATAGATATTATCTCAGTTTTGCCCATGAGAAATGCAAAGCTTAGGGAGATTTAATGGCTTGCCCATATCATCCAGCTGGTGATTGGTATTAGGGGAGGTGGCACTGCCTGTTGGTTATGAGCTAGCTTTAGGAGTAAGACCAACTTGGGTTCAAATCCCAGCCTTTCCACATGTGACCCATATAATGTCACCAAAATTACTTCACATCTTTGAGCTCAGTTTCCCTTCCCTTAGAGGAGGAATATAATACCTACCTTCTTGATAGCTGGTTTGAAATCCAAATTTAAAAATGAATACAAGCTTTTAGTCCAGGGACTGGTAAGGTTCCGGGGCAGGGAGTAGATCATCTCAGAGCCCACATTCTTAATCACTCTGTGGTCCTTATATTCTGAGGAAGCATTGGGACTGATGGAAGAAAAGGAGATTCTCTCTGAAATTGCACAGGGAGCCTAAGGCTCAGACTGAAAATGCCCTTGTTTCTAGCAGTCAAGGACACCAAGAAAATTGCCTGTGTGTCAACTACATTGTAGATATTCCCTAGAGAATTCAGATCTTGCCAGCCATCAAATAATGAGAATTTGAGAAATGTGAAAGTGCTTTGAAAAATACAAATAGGCAGTATTGTTTTTATTGCTAACAGTCTAAGATGGGACTCTGTATGACTCCAGTGAACTTGTCAGCTTGTCTAAAAAATCATTTCCTTCTTTCAACATTTCTTTGGCTAGTATAATCATGATTTTGTATTCTCTTGAATTCATGCTGTATCTAGTATGTTGTTAATTCTTTAGAGTACCTTGTTCCCATTTTGTAAAAATAAGGTAATACAATATAGATGTGATAAAATGGGATAAAATTTTCAGTATATTGTAATCTTGAGGCTATGGACAATTATAATAATAGTGGGCAATTATTAAATAGTAGACAGTAGCAATCATACTAGGTGCTAGGTACTGGGGTTTAAAAAATACATTAATTTATTTAATGGAAGAAACCCAGTAAGAAATCTGAGATTTAAAGGGGCTTAAACTCCTTGCCTCAGGTCACATGCTGTGAGCACAGAAGCAGAAATCAAACTTGTCAGAAGCCAACTCCTCATCAGCCATCCTGTACTGAGCAGCTACTATATAGAAGGCCCTGGACTATAAGAAACCAATGTAAACAACACACTGCCCCATCCTCCAGGGGCTTATCATGTAACTCCAACATAAACCCCATCTTGCACAAGAGAGGGGATAAGTAAATACATGGGTAGATGTAATGGAGTAGTCAGTCACTATATTTAGTCTTTCCTTGCTGAGTCCACTGCATGGTGGCACAGTCCTGCACTCAGATGATAAAACATACTGAGGGCTATAAATCAAATATTATTCAAAGCAGAGTAAATTGCTGCCTGAAGTGAAATATAAATGAAGTAAGAAAGAAAATCACAGCTGGAGAATCAGGAAAGACCTCGTGAAAAACATGCCATCTGAGATTGCGTAGACCTCTCTAGCCATGTCTTAGTTCCCAGCATCACTCTGCTATTCTCATTAGAGTTTCCATTCTATTAATAATTTTGACCTAAGTCCCAGCACCTGTTGGAACTTTATCTCACAATCAAAGCAAGAAGATCTGGCTTGCCTTTCTGTATTCATTTTTGCAAGGTTGTTCTCTCTGAAACATTACTGCCTCTTACCCTTGACACTGTGTGACTGCCACCAGGGTCCACAGGTCCATAACTCATTGAGTTTGAATCACAAAGACGTTTCATGTGAGGGCAAAAGGGACAGCAAGAGCTCTTGGATTCAGTAGGATTTTTCTTCCTTCTGACAACAATGGGGGCCTTAAATCAGTGTGTCTTTGGGGTTTGAACATAAAACCATTTTGTGAAACTGCATCTAAAACACAGGCTTCATACTGAGACCAAGGTTTTAGTAAAGTTAAAGCCTATCATTTGGTGCCTTTGAAAGCGACCTTTAAAAATACCAACATTATGATTCAGTAATAGGATAGCAATTACTTTTGACTCAAGTTTAATAAAATTTTACCTTATTCTTAGTTCTTGTGTTGATGGGCTATTCAAATGAGTTAATAATATCCTGCAAATGTTCAACAGAATATACAAATAATAGCACTTATGCATAATCCTATCTAAATTATCCAAGACTTAGATCATTGCATTCCCTGATGCTAATAGGTCTTCCTGGCTTTGAGTCCTAGTTTAAAAAACAAACATCTGAAATGCAGACACAAGAAAATATCTGCTTGAGGTTCTTGCAAGCTATAGAGACACAGCTTTTACACAGTCCTCTTTGTAGGGTACTCTCAAGCACTAGGACATGCCAGAAACACGAGATGGTCAAAACTGTGCACCATTGCCCCTGTGATCAGTCTTTATGCACTCCCTCCCACCAATCCACAGATTTCACGGTGACCAGGGCCATCTCTCAATAATACAAATGTGGACAGGCCCCTTCCTTGGTTAGAACTTCCCTATTGCTTACAGAATCAAGTCCTAACTCCCTAAAGAAGAGGGTCTTCCACAGTGTTTTGGCCTGAGTTTCAGCCTCAACCCCCATGCAAACTCTTTCTTACGCCCGCACCCTTTGCTCAGTGATATGGTTTGGCTCTGCAGTGTTGGAGGTGGGGCCTAGTGGGAGGTGATTCGATCATGGGGACGGTTTCTTATGGTTTAACACCATCCCCCCTTGGTGCTGTCTCACAGTAGTGAGTTCCAGTGAGATCTGGTTGTTCAAAAGCATGTAGCACCCCCTCCATGCTTATGGTCCCGCTCCTGCCATGTAAGACGCCTCACTTCCCTTTTGCCTTCCACTATGATTGTAAGCTTCTCAACACCTCCTCAGAAGCCAAGCAGATGCTGCCTTGCTTCCTGTACAGCCTGCAGAATCATGAGCCAATTAAACCTCTTTTCTTTATAAATTACCCAGTCTCAAGTATTTCTTTATAGCATTGTGAGAACAGACTAATACAACCGGGCTACCTCTCAGTCAGTGCCCTTTGCCCAGGCTGTCTCTCAGCCTACAGTGGCTTCTCATCTGGATAAACATTTCTATTTATGTTTTAAGAAAAAAATTCAGACATCACCACCTCAAGATGGCTCCCTGTGACCCTGCTACACACACATTCTCCTCTGGGATCCTCCCCTTCTCACTGCCTGCTCCATCTGTGACACTTCTTACTACCTGTTGACAGGGCTGCCTCTCCCCCACAGTCAGAACTTCCAGAAGCCCAATTATTTCTTCCCTGGCCCTTAACAAAGTGCTTCACACACAGCAGATTCTCAATAAATATTTGTCGAATAAAGAAATGAATGAAATAGGTAAAATTTATCTGTAGCCTTCTGCTCATCAGCTGCCTTTTCTCAGCCTTCCCTCCCTCCACCCACCAACGTGCCGACCACTGTCAATTCCCTGTCTCCAGCCCTAGCTGTCCAGTTTTGTCCTAATCATCAACATGAAATGATGCTCCCAGGAAAGTTTTTGATAAGCTCACAAGGCTGACTCTCACACAGGGTTTTTACAATTTACTAGGTGACAAAATCATAAGCCAAAATAATAGATCTCTGACTGTGGGATTTCTTTAGCCTTGTAAGAGGCCCTGTCACAGTCCCTCTGCTCACACTTTGGCATTTTGTGCAGGGCTGCCTTTTCGTGATTGTTAGAAGTGCCAGAATCTCTATAAACCCTTGGCTGTATGATCTGCGGCCCTAGTAAATCTGTCTGCTTCAAACTGAACGGTCCAGCCAATCTCTAAGAACTGCCAAAGTATTGAAGCTGCTTGAAAAAATACATATCTGGTTTTCTAATAAGGCTTCACATTTGAAAGATAAGGAAGCCTTTACCTACTAAACGATTTAAACTCAGCAGATGTAATTTAAACACTGATTGATTTTATCTTTCTTATTTGGTTAACTATTTAACATGCAGTTTTTAATATTTCCTAATGGGGTAAGTAAGAAAGAAATCATTAAATCTCTAATAGGAACCGAGCAAAGAATTCTTTCCAGTAGTTTTTCAGAAGATAACCAGTCAAACGGTGACAGTAAAAAAAAAGATGATATCAGAAAAGTAACAGAGTTCAATAAACATTCAGCTCAGTTTCCTACGAATTCTGCAAGCTCCCTCTGAGTGTTTTGTAAGAGACCTTTTTAGGAAGATAAAGGATAGATGGTGAGTTCTATCGTGCCTGCACATCAGAAGAAGGAGTGACCCACTTGGGAGTGACACACACTGCCCAATTTTCTTACACGTAGGATGAAATAATGTGTTTAAAATACGTAAACAGGATTCTGCCTGCCCAGCTACCCTCATGACAGAATGGCCCTGGGAATCTCAATACAATGGCTTGTATTGGACAAACCAACACAAGCCACCTCTTCCCCTACCCAACTGAAACAGACTATGATTCAAGAAAACAATGCTATATAAATTTTAATAGCTATCAGACATTTGGGCCACAGAAAAGCCCACTTAAGCCATCTGATTATAATATATGTTATACTAGATTATGTATTGGTTTGGAATGGAAAATGGTTCTGCGTTCCAACTCAGGCTCTTGAGTTTGTCTACACACCCCTTTTAGTGAGGATAAGATTCCTTTGCTTCCTGACTTCCCCATCTCCCCAGAGTGGAACAAAGGTCTGGCAGCTGAGACATATTTCCTGAGATATTTAATGCTGCAAGAAAGATGAGGAGTCTTCTAGTCCAATTCTCTGATGCAGTGTAGTGAAAATTAAAAGAGCTCATGCATGTATTGCCTGTAGCACAATAACTAGCATACACTAAGCCCTCAATAAAAGTTGCTATTAATAGTACCAATAGTAATATCTCAGAGCTGTTTAGTGGAACTGCAACCTGTCTGTCTAGACGCTCAAACTTTGCAATAAGCCCAGTGGCCTCCCACTATGAAAGGACTACCTAGAGGGTGAGGCTTTGAAAAACTGCTTTAGAAGAGCCAATTATCTCCAAGCAATTTAGTTTATTGTAAATCCCACCATTTTTATGCGCAGATAGTCCAGTTTAACAGTATCAACAGATAAAGCCTGATTTATTTTAGATTCCCAAATTATTTTCCCATTTCCTTTAATAAAAGGAGTCCAGACATACAAAGCAAATGTGCTAAAGAAAATCCCTAAATGATTACTTTCATTAAAATTGTGTTTACTTGAAAATTAGACAATAAACCTTCATATCTCAGGGCTCCAGCCGTACAGTTTGACAATAACCAGCACCTACAGATATATTTCAGCAAATACACTCCCACAAGATGCTTCAGGCTTTGCAAAATGCCATGGCTGCTGGGAAACAACTTGGAACCAATGACCTTCCAAGCCTTATCCAAAAACAAAAAACAAAATGATGAAATTACTCCATCCTGCAACACAAGAACAGTAAAATATTTTCCTGCTTCCTGCCTAAAGCAATGGAGGACCTATCCAACATAGTTACTTTTACTTTACTTAGTCATTAAATAAATTGAATGGTTCGAGTCTACCAAACCAGAAAAGTCAAGGGTGGCTTCATGATCTCTCTGCCTAAAGGACATCATTACTGCCTGAAATAAATCAAACATTGACATTTAAATTTAAGTGACAATAATAATAACAATAATAATGATAATAGCCAGGATTACAGAGAGGGATTTTGTTGGGGGGAAAAGGGTTTCACAATCAAAATAAGTTTCAAAAACTCTTATTCAAACGTAGTTAAACCGATAAAATTGGCCATGTTTCTTTACCACAGAATACTCCAAGGCTTCAGTTCCGTAATGTGAATTATTTCTCCAGGAAAGTAAAATACTACGTAGCAATTTGCAAACATTTCTTTGCAGAGAAACAGATGGAGCTGATATTTCCTATAGCCCATTTTGGAATACTCTTAGATTATAGTCAGGTATTGTAAAGTACCTTCTAATATCAAAGTAACCATACTGTATGGAGTACATTCTTACATTAGATCTTTAATACCTACCAGTTATATAATCTTAAAATATATATTGCTAACCATTGTCTCTAGAAATTGAATTCACATTAATAGTGAAAAGAAAATTCACCATTTCTTATCAGAAAGATTATAGCTTGTTTACCACATACATTTAATTATTATTAAAGGTTTTCAATATTTGGCATGAAGAAAATAAACACTTTTTCCTTCTTCAGGTCACTGCAATTAAAGTTGACCTTGTTGAGCTAATGTAAGCATCAGTATAGATTTGTAAATGTATTTTTAAGTTTTTTTCTCATGAAAATGCCTATCTACTTATTATAGAAAATTTGGCAAATGCAGAAAAGATTTTTTAAACAAAATAGTAACTGATCACTAATAATTTCACAGCCTAGAAATAAATCTTGGTATGCTTCCTTTCACAGTTTTGTCTTTTAACTTTTTCACAAACTGAGCATTTTCCCTTGATATTAAAAAGCCCTCTTTTAACCTCACCACTCCTGAGTTTTTGTCCTGCAACCAGGAAGAATGAGTTATGCAGAGAAGTAGAAGGTGAGCCAGAGGAAGAGGAGCTTTATTGACCAACAGAACAGCTCAGAGGGGAACCACAGTGGGTAGCTCCTTTCCACAGCCAGGGTCTCCCAATGAGTGTTCATCTCCTAGAAGAGAGGGTAGCTCCTCTCTGCAGCTGGTTGTCCTGTCGTCTCTCTGTCATCTGCTCTGCTCTGGCTGAGCCCAGGGTTTTTATGGGCCTCAGAGGAGTGCCTGCCAATTAGTCCATGGGTGGCCATGGGAGGTCCCAGAAAAGGCACCACAAGTCCCCACTCCAGTCCGTGGGATTGGCAGACCAGTCCCCAGCCTTCAGGCCCTCCCGGGCCTGAAGGTGGGGCCTCACTGGGGACCTGCCCTGTTCCATCCAGGAGCCTGTCTGCTTCCTGCCACTGTCCATGGCACCCAGGCTGCTCACACCAACGGGCACCTGCAAGCCAGCTCCCAGCCATCTTCAGTGACCCCCGCGGTTTCCCTGCCCTCAGTCTTGTCAGTGCTCAAAGTCCAGAGGGGGTCAAGACAGCAGGGGGCTGTTGTGTCAGCACTTCCCTGAGCACACGCCCACCCAGCTAGACTGTGACAGTGCCCAGGCTCAGCCCCAACCACTCTCCAAGATCTGAGAGGGTGCTGGGAGTGGGGAGAGGCCAGGCAGTGGGAGCAGGCACCTCAGGGCCTGCAAGGGCAAGATGGGGGCCTTCCTGGGCCCCCAACAGTGCAAAGAGGCCCAGCCCACAGCCGGGACTTGGGAGGCTGCAGCTACCCAGAGGTGGGGGGCTGCAGGGGATTGGGGGAAGGCTCCTGCCTGATCCCAGCCCCCTCCAGCTCAGTGGGAATGCAGCCGCAGCCACACCCCCAATAGCCTGGGGTGGGCACTCCAGGTGCTCGCTGTGCCCTGGCCAGCATCAGGGGCAGGGGCCACATTGCCATGAGCTCCCTGATTCCCACAGCATTCGGGGTGGCCCAGGGCTTAGTGGATTGCAGCCCTGGCCCAGCCATTGGGAGTGTCAGACTTGGCAGTCGCCTATTGTGGGGTGGACCCTGGGGATGCAGACCTGGGTGGCCTTGAGCAGAGCCTCCTCCCAAGATGCAGGAAACCCGGCGCCCTCCACGGGGTGGGCATAGTGGCTGCACCATTAGCCAGGTCCCCAAAGCAGGCACCACTCCCACTTCCCACCTGGGCCTCCAAAGCATGACCCCAGTTCCACGCCCTAGGGCCAACTCTCACACTCCATGTGCAAGTATGGCACTGCCCCGGGGCCTACCTCCACCTCAGGGCCCCCGTCTGCCCAACCGCACTGCTCCCCTGCCATGCTGCTTCCCACCAGCAGGCAACCCAGCTGAGCCCCATAGCAGTAGCCCCCAGTGCTGTGGGCTGCAGGAAAGCTGTCCACCACCTCCCCGCACCCTCCCTGCAGCCACTGGTGTGATAGCAGTGGCTTCTCCAGGCAGCATGCAGCTGCCATCACTATCATCTACAATAATACTCTGAACTTAGTTCCCAGCCAGCTTTATGGTGCCTCACTCTTAACTATACATGGAGAGACAAAAACTCCAGACATAGGAGGAAAGCTTGAAATGTAAAAAAGAAGTAGACATTAAAAACTAGAACTTAACAGACCCCAGATATTTCAGGAAAAAGGATGAAACATAAAAATAAAACCATGACAAACATCAACATATATGCATAAGAAAAGATACTGAAACCATGAAATAAAAAACAGAATCTGTGTCAGGGGACACAGGGAGTGAGGGAAAAAAAAACTCAGAGATGTTTTTTATTTATTATGGAAATTTTAAAATACTACAGGAAACAAATCAATAGAAGTTTGGAATGTAATGAGCTACTTCCCAGGGCGTAAAACAAAAAGACAAAAAATATGGGAAATGGAAAGAAAAGGAAATAAAATTAGAAGGTTAAGATAAGAAGTTCAATACCTGACTAGTAGGATTGCTAGAAAAAGAAATGAGAAAACAGGACAAAGAATGTGTATGAGAATAATACTTTTAAATATATAGTTTTTTTTATTAAATAGACTATTTTCCAGAACAGCTTTAAGTTCACAGAAAAATTGAACAGAGAATATGGAGATTTCCCATATACTCTGTCTTCCCCTATACACACACATACACACTCCCTTACTGTCAGCGTTCCCCCAGCAGAGTGGTACATTTGTTACAATCAATGAACCTACATTGTCACCCAAGGTCCATAGTTTATATTAGGGTTTATTCTTGGTCCTATACATTCTATGGGTTTTGAAAAATGTATGGTATGAGTTCATTATGATAGCAACATACAGAGTAGTTTCACTGCCCTAAAAATCCTCTCTTTTCTGTCTATTCACCCCATGCTCCCCACTAACCCCTCTAAACCACTGATCCTATTACCATCTCCATAGTTTTTCCTTTTACAGAATGCCGTATAGTTAGAATCATACAGTATGTAGCCTTTTCAGATTGGCTTCTTTCATTTGGTAATATGCATCTAAGATTCCTCCATGTCTTTTCATGGTTTGATAGCTCATTTCATCTTAGCACTCAACAATATTGCATTGTCTAGATGTACCACATTTTATTTACCTATTCACCGACTAAAAGATATCTTGGTTGCTTCCAAGTGTTGGCAATTATGAATGAATCTTCTATAAACATCTCTATGCAGAGTTTTGTGTGAACATAAATTTTCAACTACTTTGGGCAAATACCAAGGACAGTGATTGCTAGATTGTACAGTAAAAGTATGTTTTGTTTACTAAGAAACTGCCAAACTGCCCTCCAAAGTGGCTGTACCATTTTGTGTTCCCACCAGCAATGAATGAGAGTTCCTGTTGCTCCACATCCTTACCAGCATTTGTTGTTGTCAGTGTTCTGGATTTCAAACATTTAAATAAGTGTGTAGTGGTATCCGTTGTTGTTTTAACTTGCATTTCTCTGATGACATATGATGTGCTGCCTCACTGCACATGCATATTTGCCATCTGTATATCTTCTTTGATGAGGTGTCTGTTAAGTTCTTTGGCCCATTTTTTAGCTGAGGTGTTTTTTTATTCCCAAGTTTAAAATATATCTGTATATTTTGAATAACAGTCCTTTATCAAAGATGTATTTTGCAAATATTTTCTCCCAGTCTGTGACTTGTCTTCTCATTTTCTTGGCAGTGCAGAAGTTTTTAAGTTTACTAAAATCCAGCTTACCAATTCCTTCATTTATGGATCATGCCATTGGTGGTGTATATAAAAAAAAATTATTGCCAAACCCAAGGTCATGTAAATTGCCTCCTGTGTTACTCTTCTAGGAGTTTTAGAGTTTTGCATTTTACTGTTAGGTCTGTGATCTCTTTTGAGTTTATTTTGTAAAGGGTGTAAGAACTGTGTCTAGATTCATTTTTTTTTTGCATATTGATGTTCATTGTTCCAGCATCATTTGTTGAAAAGAATATCTTTGCTCTACTGTATTGCCTTTGCTCTTGTCATAGATTGGTTGACTGTATTATGTGGGTCTATTTCTGGGCTCTCTATATGAACATGGAATATCTCTCCACTTATTCAGTTCTTCTGTGATTTCTTTCACCAGAGTTTTAGTTTTCTTCACAGAGCTTTTGTTCATATTTTGTTAGATTTATACCTAAGTATTTCATTTCCTTGCATGCGAATATAAATAGTATTGTGTTTTTATTTTAAATTCCATCTGTTTATAGCTAGTATATAAGAAAGCAACTGACTTTTGAATATTAACCTTGTATCATGCAACCTTACTATCATCATTCAGTTCCAGGATTTTATTTTTATTTTTTTTTATTTTTTGCTGATTCTTTCAGATTTCCTTCCCAGCCAATCATATCATCTGTGAGCAATCTTTTATTTCTTCCTGATCAATCCATATATCTTTTATTTCATTTTCTTCTTTTATTGCATTAGCTAGGACTTCCAATATGATATTGAGAAAAGCAGTGGTGAGAAGGAATATCTTTGCCTTGTTCTTGATCTCAGTGGGAAAGCTTCGAGTTTCTCAGCATGAAGTATGGTATTAGCTATAGGGTTTTTGTAGGTATTTTTTATCAAGTTGAGGAAGTTCTCCCTCTATTCCTAGTTCTATGAGAGTTTTTATCATGAGTGGGTGTTGGATTTTGTCAAATGCTTTTTATCAATCTATTGACATAATTATGTAATTTTTCTTCCTTAGTGTGTTGATGTGGCAGTATTCCATACAATTCCTGGAGAAAAGTTGTATTCATACATTGCATTCTGTAGCAGTACTACCTGCTGGGTTGTCTACCTGTCTCCTGGTCAACTGCTTTTGCTAGGAAGCCCAGCTCTCTCTGTGCCCAGGAACACCCAAAGGCATTTTGTTATCTAACCCATTATCAGAACAAAACTTCTACTACTATAGATTCAGTTGGTAAATAACACTCTCCCACACAAGACTTTAGACAAAAGGGCTAGCACTCTCTTTTATAGCTTCCCTGGTGTCCTAAGCCACAGAGCAGCCCCTGGTTTTGTCCTCATTCAATTTTTAAGTGCTTCTAAACTTACTAGACCAGAGTAGAAAAAGCACGGTAAGTAGTTTCCATTCCTCTACCAAAACCAGTCAATTAGTAGAGCTTACTAGAGCACTACATTGAAAGAATTCTGAGACCTGGTCTAGGCTCTGTGGAAAAGAGGGCATATCATGAACCTGCAAGAGATTATCTTTTTATATGCAGCAATTCTCAATTTGATTTAACTATGATACCCTCTTTTCAAAGAACTTATCTTGGAAGTAGTTTTTACAGAATACAGTCTAGAAAATTATGTGCCTCACATTGTACACTGCTCCATGTCTCAATAAGCTCATTCCTGGAGTCACAAAGGAACATGGCACATTGTGTAGCAATTCATACAGTTGGAGGGGTCATGATCATATATAGAGACTGTCTTGCCATTAAAAATAAACCAAAGTGTTTTAAGATTTCGCTGACTCTTTGTAGTAAGACATCATCACTCTTTATGATGAAAACTTCAGTCCCTGAGCTCTCCTCCCTTATTGTATTCCCAATGGAGAGACTTATATTCTGGAGAAACCTTCATAAAGATTGACAAATAGAGAAATTTAGGACTTTTCTACTTAATTAGCAGAACACAAAGATGTCTCTAGAAATTTTTCTCAATGCAATATGATTTTTCCAATGAAAATTTGAAGTGTCCAAAAGAGAAGAGTTTACTTTTCAGAAGTTCACACATGTAACATTACATTTGCGTGTTTCAGTAGGTCAGCTGTTAGCATTGATGCTCTGGGGGGGGATAGAGCAGGGGGTAGGGCCAGGGGGGTGGGGAGGTGGCCTCTCAGCTGTTGCATTTGGCATTGCACCTGTGCGCCTACTCAGAGCTTTTTGAAATGTAGCCCCATCCAGAATACTTCTAGTTACTTGAATGCTGGCAAAGATAAATACATTGCTTTTTAGTTTTGAAAAAAAAATGCCCAAAGGCATTTTTCTTCTTGCTGATTTTTCTTCTTGGACTCTAAAGAACACTCCTTTTAAACTTTTCTGGAATGTAGGCAATCCTGGGAAAAGTATATGGATTTATTATAGGGTGCCACCTTTTCTTGGCACCCTCCAACCAAGCTTTATTTTTTTCCCTAGCAAAGGGGTCCTAAACCCACATGCCCAGACAACTCAGACGACCTGAACTTTTCAGTGAATCTATGCTACACTCAAATCCCGGACCATGGCTGCCCTTCCTGTGCCTCTCTCTTCCCATTCTGGCTGACTTAGTGTCTCGTCTTCTTTCTTTCTCTCATCCAGACCTCTAAGTGAAACTTCTTTCATTTTTTAATTGTTTGTATCCTCTTTATTATTTTTAGCATCTCAATCTGGAGAATCAGCGAATGGTAGCAGAACTTCCATGGACATTGGTATCAGATAGACTGGGTCTCAGACTCCAATTTAGCCACTGTCTGGATTTGGGCAAGTTATTTAATCACTCTGAGTTTAAGTTCCTTCATCTGTACAACAGATATTTTAATAGCTACTTTGCAGGGCTTGTGGAGAAATAAATGTGTGCAAAGGCCTAATGGTAGGTGCTAAATAAATGGTACCTATTATTGCTGTTACTTTAATTATCATTGCTTCAATCTGCTGGAGACTGCTTTCTATGGACTTCTCCTCCTTGCCATGTTGCTGTCCATCACCCTCTCCCTTCTCTGTCATGGGCACAAAAGCACTGATCCAAAACCTGAATTACTAGTTCTCTTGTCCAAGACCATTTGGTTACTGCCCAGGGAAGAAAAGCTCCCTTCCCATCCACTTGGCACGATGGGTCACATTATTTGCTAAAAAGCAACTAAATGAGACCAGGAGACTTTGTCATAATCAAGCTACACCTCCCCCAACCAAAGTGAAAATGTGAAGACTTTTGGGCAAGACCAGGAGCGAGGACTTCAGGTGTTTATCAATTACTTCAAGGGCTAGGCCTTATTCCAGATATCTCCACAGCAACAGACTTTCTTTTACATTTTAACTGTAGTCAGTGACTCCAAAGCATTCCTCCTTGGGGAGAACGTGAAGAATTCCTTGTTTGGTTTAGGATTTGCAAACCTGGGGAGTCCTTGTCTTTACTAACCTGTTGCCCTGGTCCAGCTCCCTATAGAACTCAATGTCACATGGGAGAATGAGGCACAGCTGCAGCTTGCAGTGAGCAGCTCCGCCAGGCAAACAGCCACCTCCCTTGTCAGAACAGAGAGAAAAACCAGGCCCCTGGGGCTCTGAGCCAGAGGAATTTAGAATGTATTCGCCCTCTTGGGTCAGCCGCTTCCCTGAGCCTAAAGGACTTCCCACGCCTGCTTTTCTCTGACCTCCCTGAGGAGTCACAGTTTCTCAACAAGCTAGCCACACTGATTTAGCATCCTTACCCACATGAACAATCTCCTACCCCTAGCCTCCTCCCATCTCCATCCCCAGTCTCTTTACTTGCTCTTTCCTATGCGTGGAAAAATCTGGCATAGTCCTTCCCATTCTGACCTTCTGCCCTGAAAGGCACAGATGGAGAAACACTTCTTCACTGAGCAATTACCTTGACCCCAGCCACATTTGGGGAGAGAAGTAGAGACACCACCAGTTTTTAGGACTTCTCTACTTCTCCATAATTGGGTCCTTGTCATTAGGACTAAATTACCAAAACTGCCAGCAGCAGGGTTGTCAAGTCTCTCAGGAAAACTGTACTAGATATTCCTAATCTTTTCAAGAAAACCTGCTCTGTCCACTGGTCTGAAAGAGGCAGCTCTATCCTCCCATATGATCCTAACTGCATGGGCCATGACTGGATCATGATGAACAACTGACCAAAGAGAACTCAATCCTTTAGCTAGACAGTGGCTTATGACTCATGTGGTCCAGCTCAAACAGATGAGCTGGGCCAATCAGACCCTCACAAATTGTGTATCAAGACACACAAAACCCAGTTGCTATCAGTGCTGTCGGGAAGGCCACTAGAGTCATACGCCAGATGAGTAAGCAGAGGAATTTGGTCAACACGGGGCGGGAGGAAGCAGAAGCATAGACAGAAGCAGAGATGGGAAGCCCACGATGATATGAAAAGATAGAGTAGCCCAGCTGTGTCTCCTAGCTCCCAGCCCCACCCTGTGAGACTGACTCTACCTTTCATCTTTGTCCTGTGACTTTCATTCAGTCCCCTTCTGGCGGAAGCTAGTTCAAACAAGGTTTCGTTTCTTTACTGCCAAAAAAATCTTAATGTAAGCAGTTTCTCCAGAATAGCTTCCTGTGTCTAAACATTTTTCCGGAGCTGCTGCATTGTAGTCTGAGTCTCCTGTTAGTTTGTCAAAATAATAAATATAGCCATCACTTTCTGAATGCTTTCTTTGTGCCAGGCAGTGTGCTAAGAGCTTCATACATATTATTTCATTTTTTTCTCATAGCGATGTAGTAGTAGTATCCCTGTTATACATGTAAGAAAACTAAGAATTAGAAAAGCTATGCAAAATTGCCCAAGGTCATGCACTTTCTGAGTGGGAGACCCAGCATCTGACTCTGTGCTCCTAACTATCCCTAGGATGTTGTCTTCTGTACAGTCAGACTGGCAGGATTAAGCATTGCAGCCGCAACCTGCAGGAATGTGGCTGTAGGCTCCACAGGCCCTCCTGGGAAGGGCCAACATCCTAATGCCGTAAACCAACAAGGATGTCCAAGGTGGGACTAAGAATTATAGAGGCCACCACAGACACTGGTCACAACACCTACTGTCCCACCAGTGGGTCTCAAAAAAGATCAGAAGCATAAATCCCTTTTCCCATCTCCAGCTCATTACAGGATTCTAAGAGGAAATGTGAAAATGAAAACATGTTAGGAAGCCAGGCGCGGTGGCTCACGCCTGTAATCCCGACACTTTGGGAGGCCGAGGCAAGTGGATTACCTGAGGTCAGGAGTTCAAGACCAGCCTGGCCAACATGGTGAAACCCCCTCTCTACTAAAAATACAAAAATTAGCCGGACACTGTGGCATGCTCCTATAATCTCAGCTACTCAGGAGGCTGAGGCACAAGAATCACTTGAACCTGGGAGGCAGAAGTTGCAGTGAGCAGAGATCGCGCCACTGCACTCCAGCCTGGGCAACAGACTCCATCTAAAAAAAAAAAAAAACAAACAAAAAAAAAAACAAGAAAGAAAGAAAGAAAAGAAAAAAAGAAAACATGTTAGGAAAGGCAGATATGACTGCAAACTTACCTACAGCCCTGATGATTTTTTAAGGAACAATTCCTAAATACATTAAGTAATACAGAGGTAAACTTGATTTAAAAAAAAATCTCCTTTATTTATCCCTTGGTAACCCTAAACATATTTTTAAATGAACATTTTCTAAATATAATGTCCTGGAGATTATTGTTAGGCTTCTGCTCCGCTGATACACGATTCACAAAACTTATTTATTTGTACAGGAAAAGATAAAAATCAATGCAGGTTGACAGTTAATAAAGTATAGATAGCAGCATGATATTTACTAAGTTGTCCAAGCCCCAATTCTGATCAAGCACTATTAGTTATCCTTAAGAGTATCTGCCAAGATAATAGAAATGACCTTAAATAAAGATGTCATATTCAATAACACATTTACCTTTCCGGGACAGATAAATGACTGATATTGGGGGTCAGTGTATAACACTCCTATGGGAAGAAAGACAATGGTAAGTGCAAATAGCAATTAAATGTGCTCTAGAAGTTGTTGTGGTTTTGTGTTTTTTTTTTTTAACTGGAGCTGTAATTATAGGGCTACTAAAGATGTGAAGTATATAGTTATGGTTTTGTCAGCACTTTTATTGTAATACTTAGTGAGATTAGTCATTTTAGTTGTTCCCTTTGTATGCCAAAAATGGAAGACAGATGTTTGTGCACTAAAAACTGCTTTTTAAAGGATAGTTCTCTCTGGTTATCAAGCATATTTTGCCATCAGGGAAACATATTTTAAAGCTTTCGCACTGTCAAAATGAAGTGTGTAGGAATGATTGCTTTAGCTGTTACTTCTAAATAACGACAGGAAGATCTAACATGCGGTAATACTGTACAAGGATGATACAAAATATCTGGCTAGATTCACGACTATTCCAATTCCTATCTCTTCCTGCAAGATGTATTTCTGATGGCACTCATCAGACCCTGAATTCATTCCCTGAGCTTGAGAGTGCTGCAGAAGTGTTTAGGGCCAGTTCTGTGGCAGCCCTCATGGAAACAAAGAAAAGCCTAAGGGCTGGTAACCTACATCACGACCAGCCCATCACCCAAGAACACAGCCAGCTTCTTTTGCAAGGTTGTACCTGTTAGTCAATCAAATCTAAATCTGAGAGTTGTGACTGACTTAGACCTATTCATCTTCCGAAGTATAAACCTCAAGAATTTGTTTCCACTAGTACATTAAATATTTGCCATCTAACAGACCAAAAAGTGTGAAGCTTAACTAAATTTTAAATAAAGCTCATGTGTATCATTTGTTCTTAGTTGCAACATGTCAAGTTACCAAGAGAGGTAATATTTATCTCTCTTCTGTGGATGTTTTGAAGATCAACATCTTTTTTTTTTCCAGAAGCACTCAATTATTTTTTTCTCCTATTCAACCAATAACCTAATAGGAAATCTACTGGGCTGCTTTGCAGAATGAGTTTTTTTAATGGTCCTGACTCTTAAGGTTTTACTGTAGTTACTGAGTAAGACCTAAAAACATGAAACAATTAACCAACACTAATCAATGTACTAAAAGATGTCTGTGGCATGGATGGAGAGGTTCAGCTCCGACCTGCTTTTAAGAGAAGAGTCACTGCCCATCTGTCAGGGCTGTGGGGACAGACAACCTCCAGCTGTTAGCCTCTTCAGCTTGCAAGCCAAGGTCACACTCTTCTCAGGAGGCACCCAGACAGTAACTGAGCAAGGCAGTAGTACAGGACCTGGCCATTTACACCCAATGAGTGGTCCTCTAACAGGCTTTCTGCTACGGGACTCTCCACTGGACTGGCAGGAACTTTATCAGGTCTGCATGCCATTTGATGGCTCCTGTGCCCAATCCTGCTCTTTTTCTTTCACCACAATCACTTCTCAATAAACCTATTGCAGTCCTGACTACGTCTCAGAGTCTGCTTTCTGGAGATCCTAACCTGCAACAGGGTCAAAATATTAGCCAAAGTCAAGAAGGGGTTGGGACCAGGATTCTGCCATTATCAGAGGTGAAGAGGGGTTGGGAGAGGTATTAAAGTTCACCAGGGGAATTGTGACAATTAATGAGCTTTAAGCCCCACTGCCTTAAATGATACCTGCACGTGGAAGGCCAGGGAAGATCAGGAACCAGTGAAAGAGAGTTCTGGTAAGACCACTCCAGTGTAGGTTAGGGAGGAAGGGAACTCAAGGAAGGAAAACGTGGCTCTCCACCATTCCTTTCCTGAGAAAGAGAGCTTTATAGTGATATTGTGGGGGAAATTCATATCTTGCACTGAGAAAATTTCAATTGGAGTCCTAGCTCTCTCACTAATAATCTGTGTGACATTAGACAGGCCACTTTACTTCCCTGGATGTCCTTCTTTCACTAGGTCTGATGCTGTGATTCTCCTGCCCCCCTCACAGGGCAGTGATGTGGAACCAAGTGAGACAGTGCACAGAAAAGCATTTTATTGGCTGAACAGCCCTGTGATAACTACGAGAGGGTAAGGTCTTGTTACCATGGCACATATGAAGGGCTAGGAGGAAGAATATAAGATGGCGGCCAAGGCGCACCACCACCACCTCCTTCAGACACCAAGGGAGGGTGTGCAGAGCTCATCCCTTCTGAGTATGTCCACTCTCCCACTCCTCAGCATTGGATCCGAAGTCTAAGGACTTACGCTGTAGATACATTTAGCAAATCTCCTCCTTTTCAAATGTGTATCATTTATTCATTTTATTATTTTCTTCCTGATATATTTATAATTTAATCTGGTGATGTTAGGACAAAATATACACTCAACAAATATTTGGGCTGAACTGAATTGATCCCTTAGTTATTTATTCTAGAGGTCTTTAAATGCTTTGTGATAGCTTTCGCAAGCTGCTATTTAATATGGTAACAGCCTGTTCTTTATATCAGAGTGAATGTCACTAGGTGTTAAAGAACATGTTAGCTACCATATTCAATAGGAGAGAATAGCTTAGGACTGCAGGAAAATAAATATTCATAGCCTTTAGCTTGTATTTCATGAATTTTTTAGAGACAAAATTACCTCTGACGCTGTTAGTTCCTATGATGTATAAATTGCATTCTGGACATGGGGGTGGGGAGACAGATAATGCCCTTTATTTTGTTTTTGTTTTGTTTTTCTTTTTTGTGTTCAGTGTCTCTTTCCCAATTTCTTCTGATAATAACCCTCCCACTTTGGGCAGAGACTACACTCCCTATCCCCAGTTAGTTCTAGTGGAATTGCCAATCACAGTAACTATGGTTGGCCAGGATGGGCCCACAACCAGGATGGGCTCCCTCATGGCACTCATCCCCCTGGCTTACGTGACTGACTCAATAAAGTAGACACAACTCAAGCCAGCTAATTGAGTTAACTTATAGATGGACATTCAAAAAGTGGCGTTCTTTTCATGCTCTGTAGGATGAAGGGTGGGCTGGTGTAAACTTACAGCTACCTGGGGTCAAACTCCTCCTTTTCCTCACCACACAAAAGTCTGTGTGCAGTGGGAGCAAATGAGTCAAATTCCAAAAGGAGAAAAGAGGCAACAAAGGAGAAAGACAGGGTGGTGGGGGAGGATAAGAAAGAAAAAGAGGCAGGTTTAGAGAGAGGGAAAGAAGGAGTAGGAAAGAGACGGGGGTTATAGAAACAGAGGCAGAGAGATGGTTATAGAGAAGAAAGAAGAAAAGGGTGTAATACAGAAGAGGAGTGAGGGAGAAGAGGAAAGAGGGCAGAGGGAGTTCAAAAGAGAGAGAAGAGGAAATGAAAGAAAAGAAGAAAAGAGGAAAGAAGAGAAACAAAAGAAAAGATGACTGAGATCAGTGTATAAATATACTACAGAATTGACAAAGTGAAATGTTTCAGTATTATCATGTTGACATACTTGCTAAACCCCAAAAGAATACTGAGAAAGTACATTTTGTGATTGAGAAAATAACATACTTTTCTAGACTGGAGGGTACAAATAATCATATAGTAATTTTAGGATCATTAACTTGAAAACTTTTGAAACACTACACAAAATGAGCGACATTACTATTTTTCCACATATATGATTAAATAATTAGGATTCTTCAGTCAGAAACTATCTCCTTGTATTGCTGTAAGTGCCTTCAGCATAGCAAGTAAACAATATTGTGAAATTAACGTGGAATGGATGGACAGAATAAACACAGTGAAATTTGGAGGTTCTCGAATCACATCCCCAAGGCTGCAGCTAAGGCATTACAACAAAGTGAGAGAACACATCTGTCTTTGGCTTTCTCAGCCTCCTCTTTCTGGACACTTTTGTCCCTTTTTGGTACCCCATCCCCCAACATTTCTCCCACCTCTCATATAATAAAACCTGCTTTCAAAAGACAATTTGACACTCCTGATAGTGTTGTAAAGGGCCAGTAGAACTTAATGGTCCATTCTTCATAGGGTCCTTCTAAGGGTCATTTTAAAAGGAGAACAAAGAAGCAAAGTTTTCAAGTCACAAAAATAAATATTTAATTCTGGAATTTCTGGCCTAAGTTAGCAAATGCTGGGAGCATTTGGGAGGATGGCACAGGAAGAAATGGGCCTCCTGGGACTTCCCTGGTCACACGGGTGGCTATCTACATGCTAGTCCTGGGTGCCAGTAACACAAAGTCAGGGTTCAGGCTAAGAATTTCTGAAATTCTGACCACTGGGCCCTCAAAGGAAGCCAATCTGCTTACATCTGATTTCATTTGCTTATGTTTTGCATTTTTCTTGTAGAAAAATAAGGAGTTATTTTGGTCACATTATGCCACTGAAATCACAGAATGTTTTCCAATGCTTTTAATGACCACCCTGAAAAGAACAAATTTATCACTGTCTCACAACTTCAGAGTTTTTCAGAAACTATAAACAAAATATTTCATAATAAACTCTCTCTCTCATACACACACACACACACACACACACACACACACACATCCCACAAAGGAAGGAGTAACTAAAAATGCTCCATTCATCAATGATCAATTTTGGTCTTACCATAGAATTCTTTTAGTGTGCATTTTCCTTGATTTACTGGTGAGTAAAAGCATACCTTCCTTTAAGGATTTCCAAGTATTTTCTGCTTTTAGGCTAGTGATGGTATAAAATGTTTATCTTGGTTGCCAACTCCTGTGGATTGTTAGTGGCTGACTAAAGCCCTACATTGACAAAGTTGCTGAAGCCATGTCCAGGTACAATGAGAAAAAAAGTACTATAATTGATTCTCATGTTTGCCATGCATACAGAGGGAAAAATAATCACATGCCATCAACTGTTTTTGCCACTTGGCATACACTGCCCCCTCTACTGGTCCCCCTTGAAGTAATCCCTCTTCCAAACTAGTTCATACTTTAACCTTAGAGTAGAGAATAAAACCAGGTCTAATCTAATTAATATTTCACATTTTCTTGATCATAATGATAGTTTTATGGATACTCAAATAATCCAGTTAGAGGCAGTAAGATTTTAGTGGGGGATGCCACACCAAAGACTCTCAATTTTTTGTCTGCAGCATTTCAGCTTGGGAGGCTTTTACAGTTTCTAGTAACTATATTGCAACCATGAGAGAAAGATCACCTGAAAATGAAACCAACCCAGAGGTAGTGGAAACAAAACTGATGAGAGGAACTCTCCAAGGCATGTCATTAAGCCCTATTGAAAACTAGACTTAAGCTACGTAGAAATGTAGTGGGGGTGGAGTGGCCAAAATGGCCAACTAGAAGCAGCTAGCATGTGTGGCTCTCACGGAGAGGAATAGAGGCGCGAGTAAAAACAATACCTTCAACTGAAACATGCAAGTACTCACATTAGGATTAATCAAGGAAACAACCTGACACACAGAAAACAAAGAAAAGCAGGACACTGAACAACGGCCCACTGGGGGAAAGCACAGAGCCAGGGGATCCTCCACAGTCCTAGAAAGCAGTGAGTGAATGAGTGACCCTGGGATCGCTTCTCCAACAGATCTTTGCAACCCTTGGGTCAGGAGATCTCCCTGTGAACTCACTCCACCAGGGCCTTCAGTCTTCAGTCTGACAGAGCCATCTGGAGTCTCACCAGAACAGCCGCTCAGGCATATGTGGAGAACGTGGAGGTTTAGGTGCTTGGGCTTTCTGACAAAAGTAGCTGCAGCTCTGGCAAAATCGGAGGTTAGACTCCTGTACCTACGCCTAGGAAAGAGGCTGAATTCAGGGGGCTGAGCAGGAACAGTCCACAGGCCCCACATCCTCACCACCTCACAAGCTAAGACCCACTGGCTTGAAATTCCAGCCAGCTACCAGTAGCAGCATTGCACCTCCCTAAGAAGGAGCTTCCTGGGGAGGAGTGGGCAGCCATCCTTGCTGTTTGAGTGCCTTAGTCATTCCAGCCTTCAGGTTTTGGAAAGTCTGAGCCAATCCAGGGCAGAAGAGATCCCCTAGCACAGCACAGCTGCTCTACCAAAACATGGCCAGTCTGCTGCTTTAAGCAGGTGCCCGATCCTGTTCCTCCTCACTGAGTGGGGCCTCCCAATCAGGGCCTCCAGCCACTCCCACCTGAGCTCTCCAGTCAGAAGTGAAATCCCCCTGGGAGGGTGCTCCCAGAGGGAGGGGCAGGCTGTTATCTTTGCTGTTTGGGCAACTTAACTGTTCCAGCCTTTGGGCTTCAGAGTACCTGAGGTGACCGGGGGCTGAAGTGAACCCCCAGCACAACACAGCTATTCTATCAAAACAAGGCCAGACTGCTTTTTTAAGTGGGTCCCAATCCTGTTCCTCCTCACAAGGTGAGACCTCTCAACCAGGGTCTCCAGCCACTTCCTACAAGTGTCTTTGGGCTGACAACAGGTTCGTACCTCCCTGGGATAAAGCTCCCAGGGGAAGGGACAGGCTACCATCTTTGCTGTTTCACAGGCTTCATTGGTGACACCTCTAGGTTTTGGGAAATCCAAGGTGACTAGGAACTGGAGCAGGCCTCAAGCATACCATAGCAGCCCTATGGAAAAGTGGCCAGACTGTTACATGGGTGACTGTTCCCATATCTCTTCACCAGGCAGGTCCTCCAGAACTGGGCCTCCAGCCACCTCCTGCCAGAGCTAATCAAGCCAGCACCAACTCAGCAACTCCCTGGACAGAGCCTCCAGGAGCAACTGAAAGCCTCTCAGTAGAGAACTGCCCTTGCTACCCTCAGACTAATAAAGGAGGAAAGACCCTAAGTGCCTTATCCACACCTCCAACAAGCTGCAGTTAATCCAAGGAGAGGAGACCAGTCTGTCTCCCACGGGTCCCACACCACCCTCCCTCTATGGCTAGTCACCAGACAGGGAATCTCTGGCTTGGGCTCACAGCACAGACCCTCCATCTTGGGCTGACTGCACTGAGTGATTGCTAACCTGCATCTTTCTGGGGTGGGGCCCCCAGAAGTCAATCAAATGACCCTTGGCCACACCACCACTAAGATCTCTTCCTCTATGGCCTCTAAGCTGAGGAAGGAATATAAACACTGAGATTGCCCCAGAGCTGCAGTGAGCAGTCCAGAAGTGCCAAGTCATGAACTACAGCCAGAACTAAAGGGTGGAGAGGTATCCACACTTTCAGAGCACTAAGAAGGAAAACAGCTCCAACTGTGAGGAAACATAGGGAAACCACACAACCAAGCAAGAGTCTACCAAATGACCAACAGGCCTAGGTGTCACCTTCTGGATCACACTCCAAAGCTTCAACACCAAAAATATCTCACTAACATAACCCCCTCTGAAACCAGAGACAAGAAGTCGGCTTCAAATAAAGACCCTCACAAAGCCTTGGCCTAGTGAAAACATCCAGAAAAGAAGTCTATTTGATTGTACTCAATCTACATTACAGTCAAAGGAACACCCACATGCAGAGATGAGAAAGAATCAATGCAAGAACTCTAGTAATTTAAATGGCCAGAGCATCCTACATCCTCCAAATAACAGCACCAGTTCTCCAACAAGAGCTCTTAACCAAGCAAGCTCAAACTTGCTGGAATGGCAGAAATAGAATTCAGAATATGGATAGGAATGAAGATCATCAAGATTCAGGAGGATGGCAAAACCCAATCCAAGGAAGATAAGAATCACAATAAAGTGATACAGAAGCTGAAGGATAAAACAGCCTGCATAAAAAAAGAACCTAATGAGTCTGAAAGAGCTAAATAACACAATACAAGACATTCACAATTCAATCACAAGTATTAACAGCAGAATAAACCAAGCTGAGGAAAGAATCTCAGAACTTGAAGACTGGTTCTCTGAAACAAGACAGTCAAAAATAAGGAAAAAAAAAAAAAAACTAAAAAGGAATGAACAAAACCTCCAAAAAAGTATGAGATTATATAAAGAGGCAAAATCTACAAATCAGTGGCATCCCTGAAAGGGAAGGGGAGAAAGCAAACAACTTGGAAAACATATTTCAGGATATCATCCATGAAAATTTCCCCAACCTTGCTAAAAAGGCCAACAGTCAAATTCAGGAAATACAGAGAACTCCTGCAAGATTCTACACAAGAAGATCATTCCCAAGACACATAATCGTTAGATTTTCAAAGGTGAAAATGAAAGATTGTTAAAGGCAGCTAGAGAGAAAGGGCAGGTTACCTACAAAGGGATCACCATCAGGCTAACAGTAGACCTCTCAGCTGAAATCCTATAAGCCAGAAGAGATTGACAGCCTATATTTAACATTCTTAAAGAAAAAAATCTTCAACCAAGAACTTCATATGCAGCAAAACTAACTCCCTAAGTGATGGAGAAATAAGATCCTTTTCAGACAAGCAAATGTTGAAGGACTTCATTACCACCAGATCTGTCTTACAAGAGATCTTGAGAGAAGCACTAAATATAGAAAGGAAAGACCACTACCAGCTAATCCAAAAACACATGTAAACACACAGACCAGTGTCACTGTAAAGCAGCCACACAATCAAGCCAACATAATAATCAGCTAACAGCACAATGACAGGATCAAATCCACACATATTAATACTAATCTGGAAAGTAAACAAGCTAAATGCCCCACTTAACAGGCACAGAGGAACTGGATAAAAAAGAAAGATTCTATGGTATGTATGCTGTCTTCAAAAGACCCATCTCACAAGTAATGACAAAATAAAGGGATGGAGAAAAATCTACTGAGCAAATGAAAAACAGAAAAAATCAGGGGTTGTAATCTTACTTTCAGACAAAATTCATTTCAAATCGCAAAGATCAAAAAAGACAAGGAAGGGCATTACATAATGATAAAGGTTTCAATTCGACAAGAAGGCCTAACTATCCTAAATATATATGCACCCAACACAGGAGCACCCAGTTTTATAAGGCAAGCTCTTAGAGACCTACAAAGAGACATAGGCTTCCACACAATAATAGTGGGAGTCTTCAACAGTCCACTAACAGCATTAGATGGAACATCAAGGCAGAAAATTAACAAAGATATTCAGGATGGTAACTCAGCATTGGACCAAATGGATCCAATAGACCTTTACAGAAGATTCTACCCAAAACAACAGAATATACATTTATCTCATCACCACATGACACATACTTTAAAATCAACCACATAATTGGACATAAAACAATCCTCAACAAATATAAAAGAACCAAAATCATACCAAACACATTCTCAGACCACAGTGCAATAAAAATACAAGTCAACACACTGAAAATTGCTCAAAATCATACAATTACATGGAAATTAAACAACTGCTACTGAATGACTTTTGGGTAAATAATGGAGTTAAGACAGAAATCAATAAGCTGTTTTAAAATAATGAGAACAAAGATACAACATATCAGAATCTCTGGGACACAGCTAAGGCAGTGTTAAGAGGGAAATTTATAGCACTACATGCCCACATCAAAAAGCTAAAAAAAATCTCAAATTAACACCTTAACAACTGAAAGAACTAGAGAAGCAAGAACAAATTAACCCCAAAGCTAGCAGAAGATGAGAAATAATAACAATCAGAGTTGAACTGGAGGAAATCAAGACAGAAAAACATTCAAAAGATCAACAAATCCAGGAGTTGTTTTTTTGAAAAAAAAATCAATAAAATAGGCCACTAGCTAGACTACTTGAGAAGAAAAAAGAGAAGATTCGACTAAACACAATTAGAAGTAATGAAGCAAATGTTACAACTGACCCCACAGAGATACAAACAATCATCAGAAACTACTATGAACATTTCTAAACACACAAACTAGAAAACCTAAAAGAGATGGATAAATTCCTGAACACATACACCCTCCCAAGACTGAGCCAGGAAGAAATTGATCCCCTGAACAGACCAATAATGAGCTCTGAAATTGAATCAGTAATAAATAGCCTACCAACAAAAAAGCCCAGGACCTGATAGATTCACAGCCGATTTCTATCAGGTGTACAAGGAAGAGCTGGTACTATTCCTACAGAAACCATTCCAAAAAATTGAGGAGGAGGAACTTCTCTGCAACTATTTCTATGAGGCCAGCATCATCTTGATACCAAAACCCAGCACAACACAACAAATAAAGAAAACTTCAGGTCAGTACCCTTGATGAACATCAGTGCAAAAATTCTCAATAAAACACTTGCAAACCAAATCCAGCAGCACATCAAAAAGCTAATTCACCACAATCAAGTAGGCTTAATCCCCAGGATGGAAGGTGGGTTTGACAAACACAAATCAATAAATGTGATCCATCACATAAACAGAACTAAAGACAAAAACCACATGATTATCTCAATATATGCAGAAAAGGCTTTTGATAAAATTTAACATCCTTCATGTTAAAAAAACTCTCAACAAACTAGGTGTTGAAGGACCATACCTCAAAATAATAAGAGCCATCTATGACAAACCCACAGCCAACATTATACAGAATAAACATAAGCTGGAAGGATTCCCCTTGAAAACTGGCACAGGACAAGGATGCCCTCTCTCACCACTTCTATTCAACGTAGTATTGGAAGTCCTAGTCAGAGCAATCAGGCCAGAGAAAGAAATAAAGGGCATCCAAATAGGAAGAGAGAAAGTCAAACTATCTCTGTTTGCAGATGACATTATTCTATATCTAAAAAGCCCCACAGTCTCAGCCCAAAAAGCTCCTTCAACTGATAAACAACTTCAGCAAAGTTGCGGGATAAAAAATCAATGTACAAAAATTACTATTATTCCTATATAACTACAACAACCAAACAGAACCAAATCAGAATGGCAATCCCATTCACAATTGCCACACGCACACACAAAATAAAATACCTGGGAATACAGCTAACCAGGGAAATGAACGAGCTCTACAATGAAAATTACAAAACAGTGTTCAAATAAATCAGAGAAGGCACAAACAAATGTAAAAGCATCCCCTGCTCATGGGTAGAAAGAATCAATAGTATTAAAATGGCTATACTGCCCAAAGCAATTTACAGATTCAATGCTATTCCTATAAAAATACCAATGACATTCTTCATAGAACTAGTAAAAATATTTTAAGATTTATATGGAACCAAAAAAGAGCCTGAATAGCCAAGGCAAGCCTAAGCAGAGGAGGAATCACATTACCCGACTTCAAACTATACCACAAAGCTACAGTGACCAAAACAGCATGTTACTGGTACAAAAACAGACGCACAGACCAATGGAACAGAATAGAGAGCCCAGAAATAAGGCTGAACATCTGCGACCATCTGATCTTTAACAAAGCTGACAAAAACAAGCAATGGAGGAAAGACCTTATTCAATAAATGGTGCTGGGATAACCAGCTAGCCATATGCAGAAGATTGAAGATGGACCCATTCCTTATGCCATATACAAAAATCACCTCAAGATGGACTAAAGACTTAAATGTAAAACCCAAAACTATAAAAACCCTGAAAGACAACCTAGGCAATGGCATACTGGACTCAGGAATAGGCAAAGATTTCATGACAAAGACACCAAAAGAAATCACAACAAAAGCAAAAATTGACAAACGGGATCTAATTAAACTTAAGAGCTTCTGCATTGCAAAAGAAACTATCAGCAGAGTAAACAGACAACCTACAGAATGGGAGAAAAATATTTGCAAACTATGCATCTAACAAAGGTCTAATATCCAGCATCTTTAAAGAACTTAATGATATTTACAAGAGAAAAACAAACAACCCCATTAAAAAGTGAGCAAAGGACATGAACAGACACTTCTCAAAAGAAGACATACATGCAAATGACAAACATATGAAAAAAAGCTCAATATCACTCATCATTAGAGAAATGCACATAAAAACCACAATGAACTACCATCTCACACCAGTCAGAATGGCTATTGTTAAAAAGTCAAAACATAACAGATGCTGGTGAGGTTGTGGAGAAAAGGGAAACTACACACTGTTGATGGGAGTGTAAATTAGTTCAGCCATTGTGGAAAGCAGTATGGTGATTCCTCAAAGAGCTAAAAGCAGAACTACCATTTAACCCAGCAGTCCCATTACAGGGTATATACCCTGAGGAATATAAAGCATTCCACCATAAAGACACATGCATGCAAATGTTCATTGCTGCACTGTTCACAAGAGCAAAGACGTGGAATTAACCTAAATGCTCATCAATGACAAATTGGATAAAGAAAATGTGGTACATATACACCATGGAATATTATGCAGCCATAAAAAAGAATGAGATTATGTCCTTTGAGGGAACATGGATGGAGCTGAAAGCTATCATCCTTAGCAAACTAATGCAGCAAGAGAAAACCAAATACTGCATGTTCTCACTTACAAGTAGGAGCTAAATGATAAGAACTTGTGAACACAAAGAAGGAAACAACAGATACTGGGGTCTACTTAAGGAGGGAGAAGCGCAGAAAAGAGAACTATTGGGTGCTAAGAATAATATAATATCTGAGTGACATAATAACAACAAAAAAAACCCTGTGACATGTGGTTATCTATGTAACTGTGAACCCCAAAAACCTGAGACAGGTCTCAGTTAATTTTTAAAAAGTTTATTTTGCCAAGGTTGAGGCCACACACCTATGACACAGTCTCAGGAGATCCTGACACCATGCGTCAAAGATAGTCAGAGCACAGTTTGGTTTTACATATTCTAGGGAGACATGAGACAACAATCAACATATTCAAGATGGACATTGATTCGATCTGGAAAGATGGGACAACTCAAAGGCAGGAAGACTCAAATCAGGGAGGAGGCTTCCAGGTCACAGGCAGCTAAGAGACAAATGGTTGCATTCTTTTGAGTTTCTGATTAGCCTGTCCAAAGGAGGCAATAAGATATGCATTTATCTCAGTGAGCAGAGGGGTGACTTTGAATAGAATGGGAGGCAGGTTGGCCCTAAGCAGTTCCCAGCTTGACTTTTCCCTTTAGCTTAGTGATTTGGGGGCCCAAAGATCTATTTTCCTTTCACATAGCAAACTTTCATATGTACCTCCAAACCTTAAATATTTTGAAAAAAAATTTAGAGGTCTCTTCCACAATTCTGGGACCACAAATGCCAGAAAACTTCCAAATACTTCACACTCACAAAAGTATGAGCTTTAAGATCTGGACTTTGCCCTACTGGATATCTCCATTCCATTCTAAGAAATAAGAAGGAATTGCTAAAATATGAGGGGTTTCTGACAATAAACCTCAATATAATCAGCGAATACTTCCTGAGCACCTGCCTCTTGTCATGCTCTGGTCAAGGAACTGAGTGTACAGAGATGAATATAAAATGTAATCTCTTACATCAGTGATTTCATTAGGTAGCACAGGACACTAAGCCAATGTCTGCCACTTTATCAGCCTTCCAGCTATGTCTGCTGTAGCCTTTAAATGAGAGTGTGTCCAGATAATAAATCAAATGTTTACATGTGTGGAAGGAAAGAGTAACACTAGGGATTTTTTTTACTCTTAATCACTCATTTGAGCACACATAGTACCTGGAAAGAAAAAAGAAATCTCTCCTCTGTCTTTGCATCACCAGAAATTTGCCTTGCAATATCCGGTATAGTCTAGCTGGCCAAGGGATAATGGTAGCTTGGGTTGGAGGAGGAGGAAGGGTTTCCTCTGTAGTTTAGGTTTGCTTCAGTTTCACCAGTGATTGTTCTCAAAGGTCCCGATAACAGAACCTCTCAACATCTTCCCCCTAAAGAAACTGATAACCTTGTATCTTTATGACATAACCACTTATGCATCCCAACAAAACTGAGAGAAATAATAGCTTTCTTTAACGCTTCTCTAAGAGAACTCTTCTCTACTCTCATTAACTCCCAGATATACATCTCTATCCCAGATCCTTCTCCTCATCACCAGACCTGTAATGACTGGTGGACACCTCTATTTGACTGTCATGTGGCTGCTTAAAATTCACCATGCCATAGACTCAACTCACTGTTTCTACCCCACCTTGATCTTTCTATTCTCGGTGACTAGCCACATTGTTCACTGGTTCCATCCTCTTCCTCACTCTTTATTCAATACTCGTCATTTCCTGTGAAATAACCTCATAATGCCCTACTGACTTCTTGTATTCATCCACTTCTTTCAATCACCACTAGCACTACTTTGGTTCAGTCCACTGCTCTCTTTTGGACTGTTGCTATTCTCCCAATTAGTGTCTCCACTTCTAGTCTTACCTGCTCTAGTCTAGTCTCCAAAGTCATTTTTATAATTCAAAAATCTGAGTATGTATCCTCCATTTGAAGCACTTTAATAGGACCCCCCATCTTCAAATAAAGTCCTTCACATAAAACACCACGCTTTCATTATATGACCTGTTTATCTCTCCAGCTTCACATAGTGACACTCCCCACCTTATTGTCCATAATCCATACTATTCCAGTTGTAGTTCTCCCAATGAAAAAAAAAATTCTATTGCCTCTGGAATTTTTCACATGTTGGCCAAAATATTTATTCCTTGTCTTTTTGTCTGTGCTCTCTCCCAGTTCCACTTTCCTTTTTTCCTGCTTACTCTTCCAAAAAAAATCCTCCCTGATACCTAGAGGACTACATCTGTGTTGGTGTCTCTGAAATTTACTCCTGTAGGGTGCTCGACTTAGCCAATATTGTAGCTCAAACCCACTGAACTGACTGTAAATGCTTTGGAAGGAAAACCATGACATGTTTGTTGTTAAGTTCCTGATGACTAACATAGAGGATGGCACAGAATCAGACATCAAGAAAGATGAATCAAAGGAGAATGACATCAGTAAGATGGCAAAGTAGGAAGCCCTGGACCCTCCTTCTACCTACAAACACAAATTCAGCAACAATTTATGGACAAATTCCCTTTGTGAGAAATCAAAAACTAATTAAAAAGCTCCTGCACTCTGGAACAGCATAAAAACAGGCATAGCGAAGCCTGTGGACAGATTCAGGATACTGTCTTGTCAGAGACCCTTGCCCCCAGTGCAGGGCCATACATTCAGGAAGAAACCCTGTAGCTTCTAGCTTCATGCAGTCGAGGTAAGGGGCTGGTTGCACATTCAGCACCCCAACATTTCCAAGGGAGTCCCCAGAGGTTTGCCTTCTTTCTTGCTAGACCTGGTGCTCTAATGGGTCTCGTATAGTCTAGCTGGCCAGGGGATAATGGAGGTGGTGGCTTGGGTTGATAGACAACATTGATTTCCTTCCCTCGCAACTCCAGTTGGTACCAAGTGAGCAGATGAAAACTTTCAGCCCTCAGCTTCCCCCAGGAAGGAAAACAGTTGATCTGTGCAACCAGAGCTCCAACTTCTCCAGGGCTGCTCAAACTAATGGCATCTGTTTCACCAATCGTGAAGCTCTGATGTGTGCAGTACAGTCTAACTATCCAGAAGAGAACAAATATGGCGATTTGGGTTGGTAGATGCTATAGTTTGACCACCCCACCCCACCCTCCAGCTCAGCATAGAAAGAGTGAACAAAGCCATAGCTCCTGCTTCTCCCTGGGGAAGTAAAGAGGTAGTAGATGTCCACAAGAATCACTGGCTGGGCTGATGGGGGGTGGGGGTGTCTTTTCCTGTATGAAGCCAGTTCATGAAGACTGTGATAGCTGCCTGTTTTGTCTAATAACCCTCTGATATCAACACAGGGAGTGAAGGAAATTAAATAATTGGGCAAAGATATTTTTAAAAAGGGAATTAAGATACATTTCCAAAGACTAACCCTAATGAACTGGAGTTACAACTTCATGAAGATGTGGACTGAGTCAGTAAAACATGCATTTAAAAAGTGAGGATTTTAGAGGCTGGGCGTGGTGGCTCACGCCTGTAATCCCAGCACTTTGGGAGGCAGAGGCGGGCGGATCACGAGGTCAGGAGATCGAGACCATCCTGGCTAACACAGTGAAACCCCATCTCTACTAAAAATACAAAAAATTAGCCGGGTGTGGTGGCGGGCGCCTGTAGTCCCAGCTACTCCGGAGGCTGAGGCAGGAGAATGGCGTGAACCCGGAAGGCAGAGCTTGCAGTGAGCCGAGACTGCGCCACTGCACTCCAGCCTGGGTGACAGAGCGAGACTCCATCTCAAAAAAAAAAAAAAAAAAAAAGTGAGAATTTCAACAGAGAGATAAAACATATTTTAAAGTGTCAAATAGAAATAGAAATGCAGAATAGATGAGCCAAAAATTCACTGGAGGGGTTCAACAGCAGACTAGATCATGCAGCAGAAAGGATCAGTGAACCCAAGCACAGGTCACTAGAAATAATTCAGTCAAAGAAACAATAAGAATTAAAAGAAAAAATGAAGAAACTTAAGGGACTTATGGATCACCATCAAGTGGGACAACATACACATTAGGGATATTTTAGAAGGAGGAGAGAGAAAGGACCAGAAAGACTGTTCAAAGAAATAATGGCTGAAAACTTACCAAATCTTGGGAAGAAAACGGATATTCAGATCTAAGAAATTCAAAAGCACCAAATAAGATAAACCCAAAGAAATACACACAAATTTGTAATCCAGTTGTCAAAAGTCAAAGACAAAGATAACTTTAAAAACAGCAAGAGAAAAGTGACTTGTCACGTACAAGAGAACTCTATAAGACTACTGCTGGGTTTTTAAGCAGAAAGTATTCAGGTCAGAAGGGAGTGGGATCATATATTCTATATGCTGAAAAAAAACTGTCAATGAAGAATACTATACTCAAAAAATTTTTCTATAAAAGTGACACAGAGTAGGAGGATTCTGGAAAGGTGGTAGAGTAGGAAGCACTAGGAATAGGAATCTGTTTCCCCACCTACACAAAAATTACCCTGGACTAATCTGTCTAATGTAATTATTTTGGAACTCCAAAGTTCATTGAAGGCTTGCAACTTCCAGCAGAAGGTTTGGATGATAAATATGGTTAATGTCCATCAATTTCGGCTCTTAACACAGTAACAACTACCCATCTCCACCCATACTCTCTCCCCGTGGGAGGTAGCCATGAACATGATCCTGGAGTAACTTTCACAAAGCTTTTGGGAGTCATGGTACCAAATATCTGGTATCTGTGCTGTGATTTCTGATTGCTGCTTCTGATCACAACAGTGTAGACAAGGAGGTAGTGGCCATTGTTGGACCTCCCTCCATTGTTGCAAGCCCCATCCTTTGTGGATAAAGTGACTTCCAGGTCATGTCACTAATCATCTGGGAAATGCATACTAAACCATATTAAAATGTCACCTCACACCTGTTAGAATGACTATTATCCAAAAAAAAAAAAAAATATATATATATATATATATGCACACACACATATATATAAAACAAGTGTTGGTGAGGATGTGGAAAAATTGGAACCATTTTACATGGTTGGTGGAAACATAAATTAATACAGGCATTATGAAAACAATATGGAGACCTAAAAAAAATTAAAAACAGAACGATCATATGTTTCAGCAATTCCACTACTGACTACATGTCCAAAGGAAAGAAAATCAGTATGTCAAAGGAGTATCTGCACTCCCATGTTCATTGCTGCACTATTCACAATAGCCAAGGTATAAAATTTACCTAAGTGTTCATGAGCAGAGACATGGATAATGAAAATATGGTGTATATACACAATGGAATATTATTCAGCCTTAAAAAGAAGAAAATTATGTCATTTGTAATAAAATGGAGGAAGCTGGAAGACATTACATTAAGTGAAATAAGCCAGTCACAGAAAGACAAACACTGCATGATATTACTTATATGTAGAGTGTAAGAAAGTCAAACTCATAGAAACAGAGAGTAAAATGGTGGTTTCCAGAGGCTGAGGGGTGGAGAAGATTAGGAAGATGTTAGTCAAAACACACAAAATTTCAGTGAGACAGCAGGAATAAGTTGAAGAGATTTATCATACATCACAGAGACTACAGTTAATAACAATATATTGTATACTTGAAAATTGCTAAGAGATTAAAGTGTTCTCATCACAAAAAAAAATTATAAGTATGTGAGGTAATGCATATGTTCAATAGCTTGATTTAGCCATTCCCTAATGAATACATATATCAAAACATAGTGTTGTACACCATAAATATTTATAATTTTTACTTGTTAATTAAAATACTTTTTAAAAGGAAAGAAATTCTGACATATGCTACAAAATAAATGAACCTGAAAACATTATGCTAAGTGAAATAAACCAGTCACAAAAAGATAACTATTGTAGGTTTCAATTTATATGGAGTATTTAAAGTAGTCAAAATCATAGAGACATAAAGCAGAATGGTGGCTGCCAGGGGCTAGGGGGTGAAGGGAATGAGGAGTTATTGTTTAATGGGCATAGAGATTCAGTTTCGCAAGATTAAAAGTGTTCTGGAAATGAATGGATGATGATAGATGTACAACAATATGAGTGTACTTAATACCACTGAATGTACACTAAAAATGGTTAAGAAGGTAAATTTTATGTTACATGGATTTTAACACAATAAAAAATTGAAATAATAAAAGTAGATATAAAGACTTCCCCAGACAAACAAAAGTTCAGAGAGTTCATCTTCAGTAGACCTGCCTTACAAGAAATGGTAGAGTTATTAGAGTTGAAACAAAAGGACACAAAGCAGTAACATGATAGCATAAGAAAAAGTATAAAACTCATTGGTAAAGGTAAATATGTAGACAAATACAGAATACTGCATTACTGTAATGGGGTGGAAAATCACCCCACTAATTCTAGCATAAAAGCTAAAAGACAAAGTATGAAAAATAAATATAACTAAAAACATGATAAAAGATATATGATATGAATACACATAAATTGTGACAAGAATAATATATGAGAGGTTTAAGTGTAGAGTATGTGATTGAACTTAAGTTGTTATCAGCTTAAAATAGACTGTTATAACCATATTTTATGTAAGCCCCAAAGTATGTATGTAACCACAAAGAAGATTTTTTATGTAACCACAATAAAGTCCCTATAGAAATTACACAAAGAAAATAAAGAACAAAATCAAGCATATTATCTTAGTTTATTTGGGCTGCTATAACAAAACACCTTAGACTTGGTAATTTACAAATAACAGAAATTTATTGCTCACAGTTCTGCAGACTAGAAAGTCTGAAATCAAGGCATCAGCAGATTCAGCGTCTGGTGATGTGTCCGTCTCTACTTCAAAGATGATGCTTGCTCACTGCACCCTCACATAGTAGAAGGGGTGAATAAGCTCCCTTAGGCCTATTTTACAAAGGCACTAATCCATTCATGAGGGTGGAGCCCTCATTATCCAATCATCTCCCAAAGGCTCCACACTTTAATATTATTGAATTGGGTATTAGGTTTCAACATATAAATTTTGGAGGGAAACAAACATTCAGATCATACCACATATTAATACAGAAACTTTATGAAACATGAAGAAAGACAGCAGAGAGAAAAAGAAAAAGGAACTACAAGACTGAGAGAAAACAACTAGCAAAATGGCTATAGTAAATCCTTTCTTATCAATATTACTTTAAATGTAAATTGATTAAATTCCCCCAATCAAAAGACAAACAGTGACTAATGGACTTTTTTTAAAGACCCAACTATGTGCTGCCTACAAGAAACGCACTTTAGATATAAAAACACACATAAGTTGAAAGTGAAAGCAAGAAAAAAGTATTCTATGCATATGGTAATCAAAAGAGAGTAGGAGTGGCTGTACTTATATCAGAAAAATAGACTTGAAGTCAAAAATTGTCAAAAGAGACAAAGAAGGACATTATATGATGAAAAGGGTCAGTCCATAGGCTGTAATACCAATATAAGAGCACTTAAATATATAAAACATTGACAAAACTGAAGGGGAAAATAGACTGCAATACAATAATAGTAGAACTCAGTACCCTACTTTCAATAATGAACAGAATATCCACACAGAAGATCAATAAACAGAGGACTTCAATAGCATTATAAAACAAATGGACCTAACAGACATGTACAGAACATTCCATCCAACAGCAGCATAATATACATTATTTTCAAGTACACATGATTCTTTCTGCAGAACAGGTCACATGTTAGGTCACAAAATAAGTCAACAAATTTAAAAAGATTGAAATCTTACCAAAGATTGACCATTATGGTCAACCTTTTCTGACCACAATGGAATGAAACGAGAAATCAGTAGCAGAAGGAAAACTGAAAAATTCACACATATATGGAAACTAAACAACATACTTATACTCATAAACAACAACTGAGTCAAGAGGAAATCAAAAGGAAATTAGAAAATATCTCAATACAAATAAAAATGAAAACACAACATACCACTGCCTATACGGTGTAGCAAAAGCAGTAGTAAGAGAGTTTATGGTGATGAACATCTACATTACAAAACACAAAATATCTCAAATAAACAACCTAACTTTATATCTCAAGGAACTAGGAAAAAACAATAAATTAGTTCCAAAGTTAGCAGAAGGTAGGAAATAACGGATTATTACCCAGAAATAAACGAGAGAGAAAATATAAAAACAATAGAAAAAATCAATGAAACTGGGAGTTGTTTTTTTAAAAGATAAATAAAAGTGACAAACTCGTAGCTAGACTAAGAAAAAAACACTCAAAAAAATAAAATCAGAACTGGAAAGAGGAAACATTACAACTCTTGCCACAGAAATAAAAAGGATCCTAACAGACTGCTATGAACAATATCCAACAAACTGGATAACCTAGAAGAAATGATAAATTCCTAGAAACATAAAACCTATCAATACTAAACCATAAGGAAATATAAAGTCAGAACCAACAAATAACTAGTATGGAGATTGAATCAGTAATCAAAAACCTCCCCCAAAATAAAGCTCAATACCTGATAGAGTCACTGGTAAGCTCTATCAAACATTTAAAGAAGAATTAATGCCAGTCCTTCTCAAACTCTTCCAAAAAATTAAAGAGGAGAGAACACTTCCAAACTTATTTTATGAGGCTAGCATTACCTCGATTCCAAAGCCAGACAAGGACATCACAAGAAAGAAAACCTACAGGTCAATATTCTCAATGAATATAGATGCAAAAAAGCCTTAACAAAATACTAGCAAACTGAATTCAATGGCACATTAAAGGGACTATACACCACGACCATATGAGACTTATCCCAGAGATGTAAGGATGGCTTAATGTCCAAAAAGCAAGTAATTTAATATACTACATTAACATAATAAAAAATAAAATCACATCATCATTTTAATAGCTGCAGGAAAGGCATTTGACAAAATTTGACATTGTTTCACGATAAAAACTGTCAACATACTAGGTATAGGAGGAATCTACTTCAACATTATAAAGGTCATATATAAAAAGTCCATAGCTCACATTATACTCAATGGTGAAAAACTGAAAGCTTTTCCTCTAAGATGAGAAACATGGCAAGGATGCCCACTCTTGCCACTTCTATTCAACATAGCACTAGAAGTCCTAGCCAGAGAAATTAGACAAGAAAAAATAAACGCAAAGATTCAAACTGGAAAGGAAGAAGTAAAATTGTTCCTATTTGCAGATGACATTATGTTATATAGAGAAAACTTTAAAGACTCAATTTTTTAAAAAAATCTGTTAGAATAAGCAGTTAATAATAATAAACAAATTCAGTAAAGTTGCAGTTAACATACAAAACTTAGTAGTATCCTATATACTAACAACAAAATAAATTGTTAGAATAAACAGTTAACAGTAATAAATTCAGTAAAGTTGTAGTCAACATACAAAACTTAATAGCATTCTGATACACTAACAACAAATATCTGAAAAGAAATTTAAGAAAACAATTTCACTCACAATAGTGCCAAAAAGAATAAAACACATAAAGATAAACTTAACTACAAAGGTGGAAAACTTATACTGAAAACTACAAAATATTGATGAAAGAAAACTAAACAAGACACAAGCAACTGGAAAGCACTCCATGTTTATGGATTAGAAGAGTTAATATTGTTAAAATATTCATACTACCCAAGGCAAACTACACATTCAATGCACTCCCTATCAAAATCCCAATGGCATTTTTACAGCAATAGAAAATTTTTATTAATTCATGGGGAACTACAAAAGACCATAAACAGCGAAATCATTCTTGAGAAAGAAAAACAAAGCTGGAGGCTTCATAGTTTTTGACTTCAAAATATGTTACAATGCTACAGTAATCAAAACAGTAAGGTACTGGAATAAAAAAAGACATATAAACCAATGGAACACAATGGGAAATCCAGAAATAAATCTATGCATATACAGTGAAATGATCTTCAACAAGAGTGCCAAGATACACAATAGGGAAAAGACAGCCTCTTCAATGGTGTGGGAAAACTGGATATCCACAATCAAAAGAAGAAAATGAGACCCCTATTTTATACCACACACAAAAATCAACCCAAAATACATTAAAGGTAAAACCCCAAACTGTAAAACTCTCAGAAGAAAACATAGGAGGAAAAGTCTCTAGACATTAGTCTTGGCAATAATTTCATGGATATAACACCAAAACTACAGGCAACAAAAACAAAAATAAATAGCACACCAAACTGAAAAGCTTCTGCATATCTGAGGAAACAATCAACAGAGGAAAAAAGGCAAACTACAGAACAGCCAACCTACAGAATGGTATTTGCAAACCATATATCTGATAAGTGGTTAATATCCAAAATACATAAGAAATTCCTACAACTCAAAATTCAATAGTAAAACAAAAACAAACAAACAAAAACCCCAACTAATAACCCAATTTTTTAAATGGGCTGAGGACTTGAATAGACATTGCTCCACAGAAGACTTAAAAATGGTCATTAGGTATATAAAAAGTTTTCAATGTCACTAAACATCAGGGAAATGCAAATCAAAAGAACAATGACTATCACCTCACACCTAGTAGAGTGGTTATTATGAAAAAACAAGACTACAAGTATTGGTGAGGTTGTGGAGAAACTGAAACTCTTGCACACCACTGATGGGAATGCAAGGTGGTACAGCTGCTGTAGAAAACCATATGGAAGTTGCTCAAAAAAATAAAAATAGAGCTACCGTATGATCCAGAAATCCCACTTCTGGGTATTTTACCTTTGAGAAATTTAGGAGTGCTAATATATTGTTTGTTTTTGAGATGGAGTTTCGCTCTTGTTGCCCAGGCTGGAGTGCAATGGCGCAATCTTGGCTCACCACAACCTCCGCCTCCCGGGTTCAAGCAGTTCTCATGCCTCAGCCTCCCAAGTAGCTGGGATTACAGGAATGAGCCACCATGCCTAGCTAACTTTGTGTTTTTATTAGAGATGGAGTTTCTCCATGTTGGTCAGGCTGGTCTTGAACTCCCAAGTTCAGGGGATCTGACCACCTCAGCCTCCCGAAGTGCTAGGATTACAGGTGTGAGCAACCATGCCTGGCCAATATATCTTTGAGATCCTAATTTCACTTCTTTTGGCTGGGTATTTTTGCCAAAATAATTGAAATTAGGATTTCAAAGATATATTAGCACACCTATGTTCACTGCAGCACTATTCACAATACCCATGATGTGGAAACAGCCTAAATGTTTATTGACAGATGAATGGATAAAGAAAATGTGGTATATATACACAATGGAAAACTATTCAATCTATAAGTAAAGGAAATTCAACAATGTGCAACAACATGGGTAAGCCTTAAAGATATTATGCTCAGTGAAATAAGCCAGCCACAGAAAAACAAACACTGCATGATTCCATTTATATGAAGTATCTAAAAATAGTCAAATTCATAGAATCAGAGAGCAGAATTGTGGTGCCAAGGACTGGGGGTTGTTGGAAATAGGGAGTTACTCATCGATGGGCATGAAGTGTCAGTCAAGCATGATGAATAAGCTCTAGAAATCTGCTGTACAATATTTTACTTATCATCAACAGTAATGTATTGCACACACTTAAAAATGTTTTAAGAGGGTAGTTCTCATATTAAGTGTTCTTACCATGATAAAATAAAATGAAAATGAAAGAAAGATAAATCAATTCAGTGAATAAATTAACAAGTACTCTTGAGTCCCCATGGGTGAAGCCAAGGACACATATAGATTGGGATTTTGTTGTCACGGGGCATTTTTATTTGTATATGTGTTTACCTACTCAATATGTGTTACAGTATATGCTATTTCCCATTTCCTACATTTCTATTCCAATGACTTCATGGTAAGCGTCTGACGAAATGGCGTGGCTATGCTAGTGAAGATAATATTCCTTGAAACTACTTACTTGATATTGCAATAATTTCTCCCTACAAACATGCTAACTATAGCTGCTGAATGTATAAGAAACCATGAGGTTTTTTTATTATGTATGTGTGCATGTGTATAAACATTTCATGTAGAACTTGGAAGCTATAATTTCTAAATTCACTAACATGATGGCTGCCCAGCTATAGTAAATTACATGCCTTCTTCCTCTTCGGGCCAAGCCCACGATGGTATGTGCTACGTGATAGTTAGTGCCCCTCTCACCATAGCTCTTTGATCCAAAGTGACCCACATTGGCTCAGTCAGACTTTCTCCTAGAATTGAGAATCTGCTGCTAAAAGACCCAGCACCCCTAGAGCTGAGTCATTTGACATGGTCTGTACATTTCCATGGCATCTCACATTCCCAAGACCTACCTATTCAACTCTTTCTTAGATCCTATGAGAGTCTTCCAGATCATTTTAACAAATTCTCTACTTTTAAAGTCACTTTCTGTGACTTCTCACCAAAAGAACCTCTTTAACATAACAGCGGTGTTATAGAAAACTATCAGTATTATACTTTCCTTATTGGTTCAAATTTCTCAAAGGTAAAGGAAAAGACAATACACCCTGAAGTCCCACTTTACTGATTTTCTTAGGTACCATGCTGTTGGATCTAACAAAACTCTAGAAGAAGAAAGTAGACTGAAGGAACTACAGGATCTTTCATGCCAATAGAGCAATTCTATATGTATATATCTGTAACATACAACCTAGTCCTAAGTGAAAAGCCTATGATGCAGTTCATCAGGTTCTTCCAGCAGTGGCCAGCCATGCTTTGAATGCCAACCATTTTCTCAGAATCCTTTCTAGATTGAGAAACAATATATACTGTCATGTGTCCCTTAATGATGGGTATATATTCTAATAAGTGCTTTGTTAGGCAATCTTGTCATTGTAAGAACATCATAGAGTGTACTTACACAAAAATAGATGGTATGGCCTACTACACACCTATGCTATATGGCATGGCCTATTGCTTCTAGGTTTTAAATCTGTACAGCATGTTACTGTATTGAATCCTGTAGGCAATTGTAACACAATGCTAATTATTTGTGTAACTAAATGCTAATTTATTTGTGTAACTAAATGCTAATTCATTTGTGTATCTAAATGCTAATTATTTGTCTATCTAACAGATATAAACATAGTAAAACATATAAACATAGTAAAAGAAATCTAAAAGATTAAAAATGGAGGCCAGGGGCAGTGGCTCACACCTGTAATCCCAGCACTTTGGGAGGCCGAGGCGGGCGGATCATGAGGTCAGGAGATCAAGACTATCCTGGCTAACACAGTGAAACCCCATCTCTACTAAAAATACAAAAAAAATTAGCCAGGCATGGTGGTGCGTGCCTGTAGTCCCAGCTACTCGGGAGGCTGAGGCAGGAGAATGGTATGAACCCAGGAGGCAGAGCTTGCAGTGAGCTGAGATGGCGCCACTGCACTCCAGCTTGGGAGACAGAGCCAGACTCCATCTCAAAAATAAATAAATAAATAAGTTAAATAAGTAAAATAAAGATTAAAAATGGTACACCTGTATAGGGCATTTACCATGAATGGCACTTGCAGGACTAGAAGTTACTCTGGGTTAAGCCAGTGAGTGAACATGAAGGCCTAGGACATTACTGCACACCACTGTAGACTTCATAAACACTGTACACCTAGGCTACACTAAATTTATTAAACAATAGTTTTCCTTTTTCAATAATAAATTAACTTTAGCTAACTGTAACATTTTTACTTTTTAATTGTTTTAACTTTTTGGCTCATAATAACACTTAGCTTAAAACACAAACATATTACATACCTATACAAAAATATCTTTTCTTTACATTCTCATTCTATAAGCTTTTTTCTACTTTAAATTTTTTAACTTATTAAACTTTTTTGTTAAAAACTAAGAACAAACACACACATTAGCCCATGCCTACACAGGGACAGGATCATCAATATCCCTGTCTTCCAGCTCCACACCTTGTCCCCCAGAGAGTCTTCAGGGCAGTAACACGCATGGAGTTGTCATCTTCTATGATAACAATGCCTTCTTCTGGAATACCTCCTGAGGACCTGCCTGAGACTGTTTTACATCTAACTTTTTTTAAATAAGCAGGAGTACATCCTAAAATAACCATAAAAAGTATAGGTTACCAAATATATAATCCAGTAACATAGTTGCTTATTATCATTATCAAGTATTATGTACTATATGTAATCACATTGCTATACTTTTATACAACTGTAGTACAGTAGGTTTGTTTATACCAGCATCACCACAAACATGTGAGTAATGCATTACATTATGATGTTACCACCACTAGGCCATAGGAAATTTTTAGCTCCATTATAATCTAAAAGACCACCATCATATAATATGCAGACTGTCTCTAACTGAAACATTATTATGTAGCACATGACTCTCTCTCTCTCTCTATATATATATATATATATACACACACACATATATATACATATATATACATATATACACATATATACACATATATATACATATATATACATATATACACATATACACACATATACATATATACACATATATACACATATATATACATATATATACACATATATATACATATATGTACATATATATATATATTTTGGTTTTGTATTTGTTTTTCTTTTTTGTTTTTTTTTTGAGACAGTCTTGCTCTGTTGCCCAGGCTGGAGTGCAATGGTGCAATCTTGGCTCACTGCAACCTCTGCCTCCTAGTTCAAGCAATTCTTATGCCTCAGCCTCCCAAGTAGCTGAGATTACAGGCACCTGCAAGCACACCTGGCTAATTTTTTGTAGAGATGGGGTTTCACTATGTTGGCCAGACTAGTTCTGAACTCCTGACCTCAGGTATTTCTCCCACCTTGGCCTCCCAAAGTGCTGGGATTACAGGCATGAGCCACTGCACCCAGCAGCACAAGACTATATATTTTATATTGCAGATAGATAGATAGATAGATAGATAGATAGATAGATAGATAGATAGATAGATGCAAACTTGATTTTATAATTTAATCACAGTAGTAAGCCAATAAGAAATGTTTCTAAATTCTGAAGGAATATAAAAGTCTCTAATAATGTGTTATTCTACCATATATGCAGTTTATACTTTTATGTTATTGATGCTAAAGGATCTTTTAAGTGTCCTTAAAACTGACCTTTTTGCATCATATATCAAAATCCCTAGTTAGTTGAAATAATCTTACTAACAACCAGTGTTTAAGGATAACTTTCAGTGTCTGGTATTTATTGATACAAACACAAGAAGAGAAATTTTAACTTCACATGTATGAGTGAATATTTTATTTTTTAAAAAAACCCATTAAACGCCTGTAAATCCCAGCACTTTGCTAGGCCGAGGCAGGTGGATCACCTGAGGTCAGGAATTCAAGACCAGTCTGGCCAACATGGTGAAACCCCGTCTCTACTAAAAATACAAAAACTTGCCAGGCATGGTGGTCCATGTCTGTAATCCCAGCTGCTGGAGAGGCTGAGGCAGGAGAAACACTTGATCCTGGGAGGCAGAGGAGGCAGAGGCTGCAGTGAGCCAAGATCACACCACTGCATTCCAGCTTGGGCGACAGAGTGAAACTCCATCTCAATAACATAAAATTAAAATAAAATAAAATAAAATATCGTATGTTTATTGCGGCATTATTCACAATAGCAAAGACTTGGAACCAACCCAAATGTCCAACAACAATAGACTGGATTAAGAAAATGTGGCACATATACACCATGGAATACTATGCAGCCATAAAAAATGATGAGTTCGTGTCCTTTGTAGGGACATGGATGAAACTGGAAAACATCATTCTCAGTAAACTATCGCAAGGACAAAAAACCAAACACCTCATGTTCTCACTCATAGGTGGGAATTGAACAATGAGAACTCATGGACACAGGAAGGGGAACATCACATTCCGGGTACTGTTGTGGGGTGGGCGGTGGGGGGGGCGGGGACAGCATTAGGAGATATACCTAATGCTAAATGACGAGTTAATGGGTGCAGGAAATCAACATGGCACATGGATACATATGTAACAAACCTGCACATTGTGCACATGTACCCTAAAACCTAAAGTATAATAAAAAAAAAAAAAAATTTTTTTCAAAAAAAATAGATAAATAAATTAATTAATTAATTAAATAAAATAAAATAATAAATAACCCATGAAAATCTTTCCTCTATTTATTTTTAATGAATATGCAAGTAAGAAGACATTAAAGTTTTATTAGATGTTTCCTTTGGTATTTTTGGCTTTGATTTGAAAATGCTTAAGATGCTTAGAAAATTATCAAATCGTACTCTGCAGCAGAAAGTAGTAAAAGTAACTGAAACTTGCAAGTCTTGTGTGTTATCAGTGGCACCAAATGTATCCATGAAACTGCTCTGCTCAGGATGATGGACAAAGGAACTCATCTTCACCATCAGCACCGGATTCTTGCCCAGCCTCCACTGAGCATACCTGTTGGCAATCCTCCTGATTTCTATAGCAAATGAATTTTTAACAATATCCCATAAGATTTGCAGTAGAATATACAAGTAGCCAAAATTTTCAACAAAGCCTTTGTAGATAAGAGTGAGTCTCTGGGTTAATGGTAAGAGTCCCATGAAAGGAAATTTGCCATGGACTTCCCAAAAATGAGACTGCTCTTTTCCACTATGAGAGACTAATAATGGCCTTTGAAACATTAACTATTTACTTAAATTTAGAGAAATCAGAGAAATCAGTGTTACCAAAAACTTTCAGCAAATAAAATTGAATCTACTTCAGAGAACAGTGGTACTGGCTGAAAACCATAGTTTACATTCCATCTTCAAAGTGAGATAATGCAGGAATGCCAAAAATTCAGCAGAGCCTTCTCAAGTAACAATCTTGTCCTGAAGAAACCATTGGGATTTTGAGCTGTGGAATTTTCCATCAATTTATCCTCTCATTATCTATCTTTTTTGCTTCAAATGTCAATTGACTCCTCTCACTCATAGTTGTACAAATTACAGGGCTTTTTTTAATTGTCATAAAACAGATACATTATTCTTCTATTCAGTTTCATCTGAAGGGAATCCAACAAAGAAGAAATTTTATTTTCCAATAAAATATTAAAGCTGCTTTACCCCACAAGAGACAGAGCAGAAATTCCATCCGTGATCTATGTAAGTACAAAACTTTTTGCCTATCAGAGCATGTGTGAATTTAATTTTATGAAAATGTAGACCTGTTTTTTGCTGTTATGCTTCATAGTACTTGTGTATGAATATGTAACAATTTCAGTGTTTTTATTAGTTTGTGAAGCCTTGGTACCATGACGATACCAAGAACATCCTGTGCTTTTCCTAGCAAATATTGACTTAGAAGGACACTGTTGATATTTGTGCTGCATCCTTGATGGAAATTGTACATATTACAAGATTTGTTTCCCTCTAACGTAAATACAGTGGAGCAGAAAATTCAAGTGGTGATTATACATACGTCATTACCTTTGCCTCTGGGTTACAGATTGAACTAGAACCCAGGTTAAGGTCATCATGACCCCCCCCCCCACCCCGCCCCATATCAGGCACTTCTATCACTAATGAAAAGAGGGTGTGCCAAGCTCAACACACATACATCTTTCTAATTGACAGAATCCCGCTCTGATTCATAAAAGTCCTATCTAAAAGGAAGGGAGAAATGATGTTAGCATTGATACAGAGGTACATGTCAGCTCAGTGCACAAACATAGGTAAATTATGTAAGGATAAATCTTTCTCTTTTCCAGGAGACAGTTCACCACTCTCCCTCTGTAAAAGGATTGTGGGAGACACATAGGTAGTAAGGAGAAACCTCCATCTGTCTCCCAACCAACTTCTGTGTCCCCATGTTCCACCTAACTCTCCATGATTGAATAATTAAGCCCTTAAGTAGTTACCATATGTCCTTAAATAGTTACAATTAACCTCAAATGAAAACACTCAGCAAAAAAAAAGATGTAGGATCAATGCTGTTGGTCCAAAGATAAAAGATACGTTATGAAAAACATAGGAATGACTTTATAAACAAAACAGAACTTTCTCAATAATCTCATTAACCAATACTCTTTCATCGTAAGTGATCACGGTTATTTGGCGTCAGAAGCAAAATACGGAGAGATCTTTCTGCAGACAAGTGGAGACAAGGCACAATAAAGGGAGAGTTAGGTGTGTAAAGAAAGTGATGAAATGGACATACTTTAGTGTTTAATTCATAAGGAAGAAAATACATCAACTAGAGCAGGGATTTAACCCCTTCTGGGTGGAATGTCAAATACACATATAAACAATTATTTCTGTTCCTTTCAGCATCAATGCACTCAATATAGTTTGAACTTTTATCTCAGTACTTGGGTTTGTTTCAAGGCTTGGTAAATGCACCTCATAAGATAGTTTTATATATGAAAAGTTACAAATTCCAACGTCTGTAACTGTTTGAAAAGCTCATTGATTCCAAGTCAAGGAAGTTACAATTTCTGATGATTCCATTTCAAACCATACCCAAACCTACCATTAAACTCACAGATGGGGAGAATTTCTGGGACTCACACTTTATGGGGGGTGAGAAGGGTGGTCCTGAACTAGCTGATATTAAATGGCCCTACATTCAAATACAGTGAACCCAGACCACATTCCAACAGCATTACCCAAGTGGTGAGGCTGAACTCTTCTGCAGATGCTTGTACACAAGACTTGATGTTTATTTTGTGATGTCACCTTCCTCTTTCCCCATTTCAAGTTGACCTTGTGTCGATTTTAACCTCGTTTTGTCTGTATAAACACGTTGGGATAAAGGAAAGAACTGTAGGATTTTTGGACCTCATATTCCTTAGTGGAGGACTTTGTATTACCTTTGATAAATGGGTTTGCTAAAACAAATATTTTAAGAAGTGGGAGAGAGAAAGGGGGAGAGCAGGAGTGGTTATTTAGTTTCCTTGTTTTTCCCCAAGTTAAAAAGTCTTGAAGGACTAGCTCATCTTATGTTTATATACAAATAAAACTGATAAAAATGTGTGACTTTTGTTTATCCCTGGAAATCGAGCAAGGCAGGGAAGGAAGGGAATTGAGTGTGATAGGACAGCCTAGGTCCACAGAGCATAAGAAGGATGTGAGAGGATGTGATAAATTGGTAACCATGTAGAACTAGAGCAAACCCTCAAGGTCAACCACTTCAACCCAATTGTTTTAGAGTTGAAAACTGAGGTTCAAAGAAGGAGAATCTTTGCCCCAAAACAAATAACTGAACTACTAGAGTTATTATACAAAAATGATCATTGTAAACGTTTTTAATAACAACAACAAAAATCTAAATGTAATTTATTGGCCATTTGCTAACTGTGTTACGTGGAGCAAGTTACTTAAGCTTTCTGTGCCTCAGTCTCAACATCTGCAAAATTGAGATAATAATGGTGTCTATTCATAGACTTGCTGGAAAGATCAAATCAATTAATACCTGTAAAGTGTCTAGAACAGAACCTGGAAACAATAAGTGTTTGATAAATATCAATTGTTTACTATTATTATTATTACCACCACCACTACTGATTTCAGACAAGCCTTTCTCAAGTAAGTGAGATTTTGTTGATGAACTGGAAAACTCAATCCATTGTGGATTGGAATGTTGCCGTGACATGAACATCAGCTTTTAAGGATACACTAGGGCAGAGTCCAGCATCAGCTTAGAGCCAAACAAAGGAGGGAAGTAGGGACAGTCTTATCTCCATGACTAATACTCATTTTTAAAAATACTTAAATATCAATTTTCATGTTGCATTTTTTAAAACTCCAAGAATGGAATTGAAAACCCAACCTTTTTTAAGTCTGTTTCAATTTTTAGAAACCTTGACCAAGCCACTCTCTCTTACTTGGTAGTTTCCATATATGGTGTAAATAACCATCTTAGTCAGGTGTGGTGGCTCATGCCTGTAGTCTCAGCTACTTGGGAGGTTGATGTGGGAGGATCAATTGGGCCCAAGAGGTCAAGTCTGCAGTGAGCCATGAGCATGCCACTGCACTCCAACCTGGGCAACAGAGTGAGACCCTGTCTCAAAAAATTAATTAATTAATTAAATAACAATCTTTACCTGAATTGTAAAGATTAAATGTACTTGAAAGCATTTCTGGGTTATAAATTTTGCAGAGAATTGTACATCTTTAAAGAAACCATGCATTACAATTATAAAATATTTATCTTACCTTGAGATCACTGGGGGGCAAAATGTCATTTTTGTTTTTTTCCAAGGACGTAGCATTGACCATGGAAATAGCATATGTAATCAGAATATTCATGGAAAATCTGTTCAAAAGAAAGAACTCTGAGCCGCGAATTGGAGGTCTGGGTTCTAGCCCCAGTTTTCTCATGGACACCTTCATATAGCTCTGGGCAAGTCATTTAGACTTCTTGGCACCATTTCCTTTACTATAAAACACAGGGTGCATTAGCTGATCTCTTCCCCTTTAGTTCTATAATTCTAAATGTCATGCATATGTTTGCATGAATCCATGAGTCACTAAAACCTAGTCAATTTCAGAAAATTATTTAATAAACAAAATGTCTCATAAGCAGTTCAAGAGATCTTGGAACTGACTTTCAAAACATTGCATAATTGTGTTCAGGCAAAGACTTCAAACCCAGGAAGAACATCTTGGAATCATTTCACCATTCTGCAGTGGAGAAAGGCTGTGAATTCACACATTCACACTCATTTAAACATCTCTCATTAATCTCAGAGGGCACTTAATAAAGATAAAAGGGTATTGCGTCTTTCAAAATGAAATGAAAGTATGCTATATTTCTATAACATTCTCAGCATCTCAAAATGCTATGTTACCTTTTATTTATTTCTCTCACTTCTGATTTGATCAATGTAACAACTTTGTGAAAGAGGCTAGACCCAGGAATTATTGTACTCATATTACAAATAAATATCCTGGGGATGAAATAAAATAACTTGCTTCCCACTTAGAGCTGCTGGTCCTCACACTTGGATCTCCTAACTCAGATGACACCTGACCCAGCCTGGGAGTGACCTCTGCACTGCAGCTCATATGCACATCGACCATGTGCCTGCCGCACTGCTGTGAGCAAGATCAGTCCCTAGTAAGGCCTGGCTCAGCTCCGTCAGAAACAAAAAGTCCTGCTCCTGTTTTCCACCCCAAGTCACTGTCTGGGAACCTCTACAGAACTGAAGGGGTGTGGCCCTTTTGAAGGACTTCCATGAACAAAAAGGTTCCAGATAAGAACAATAGACTTATTGATGACCAAATCTGAACCTGCTTACCATGCTCTGTGGTTTCTCCCTGCAAACATTTTTCCCATAATCCAGTGGCTGCTTTGGAAGAGTTGTCCAGAACACTTTCATCAGGGCTATTTTTTCATCCTATGATTTTGGCCATCATCCAGTTTATTTTTTGAAAAAGAGCAGCCAGGAGTAAATCACGTCCCAGAGGAAAAAAAAATCCTACAAGGTTCAAAACATTTTATATTCATGGGAATAATTAGGAAAATTCTAGAATTATACCTGTTAGCCAATTAAGGAGTGACCAACTTCAAATCACAAATACAGGTTCCTGAAAACAACATGTAATTTTATGTAACTGACTTACCAGCCTGGGGATAGAAACAAGGCCATGATGCATTTGAAGGGCCTACCCAGGGCTTGGTTAGTAACTAGAATCCAGCAGAGCTGGTGGGCTTGGAAGGAAGGGATTGCACAGAGGTTAACTACACCGAAACATGCCTGTGTTTGCATAATATTTATGTTTCCGCCCTCATAATGGCTTCATTTCATTTATTCTCCAAACTGAATGGCAGACACAGCTACTCATTGTGGTACACATGGTTACATTGCTCCTTTTGCCAATTTCACGAGAAGATCATTGTTACTTTTTCTCTGGCTATTGAAAACAAAATAAACATAGGTCTGAACCTTTGACTCATTTTTCACTTAGAATGGAAGATATTGGCAGCCATATATATCATTTCACTTAATTCAGATCCGCAAATATTGAGAAACTTCTATGGGTAAGCCATCATGTTAAGTGCTTCAGGGACCTAAATCTGAGCAAGATGCAACCCCAGTTCACAAAATGCTAAATGAAGTGAGTGATTGCTGGGAAATACTGCGGGGAACTAGGGATCAGAAAGAGATTGTGGGGAACCAGAGGGGATGGCAAGTCTTCAAATTACTCTTTAGAATCAAAGGTCTAACAGAAGTAAACCTCATGATCAAATACAACATAGATATAAGGTTAGGGACCACATGAAATTTTCTTGCTCTATAGTACTTAAAATAATTTTTTTAAAGTAAGAAAGAGAGGCACTTTGAAGTTCCCAAAATGGAATGGCTCTTAAGTCAAAGGGATAAGAAGTGGTTTCATGAAGGAAGTGGCATTGAAAATGAGCCTGGCAGGTTGAACAGACTTTTAATAAACTGGTAATATACTTATAGATACAGATATAAATTCACAATTTTAAATGACACTTTTGCCTACATCATCCATCCACTTTTGCATACAAAAAGATGAGGTCCCTCCATGTCAGAAGCACCCCACGAGCAAACACAATGACTGGGAATTATCAGACAGTCATATGAAATAGTACATAATTTTCCATGCACACAACAAAACTTTAGTGAGTAACTACTATGTTCTAAGTGTGAAGTATAGGTGATACAAGGATTTTGAAGCACAGATGTCTGCCTTCAAGTGTAACATAGTCTGTAGGAAAGGCTGCCATATGTGGCTCATACATGTCAGATGGTATTAGGAGATAAAGGTGGGAGGCTATGCCAGCATCATGTTAAGAGGGTCCTTAAAAACAGGCTAAGGGTTAGTATTTAATTCAGTGACAATAGAGGATCATTAAAGATGTTAGGCTAAGGAGTAATATCATCTGGGTTGAGTATACAGTTTATTTAAAGTAAAAATATAGAATTTGGCAGGGCGTGGTGGCTCACGCCTGTAATCCCAGCACTTTGGGAGTCCAAGGCAGGCGGATCACGAGGTCAAGAGTTCAAGACCAGCCTGGCCAATATGGGGAAACTCCGTCTCTACTAAAAATACAAAAATTAGCCAGGCATAGTGGTGCATGCCTGTAGTCCCAGCTACTCAGGAGACTGAGGCACGAGAATCGCTTGAACCTGGGAGACAGAGGTTGCAGTGAGCTGAGATCATGCCACTGCACTCCAGCCTGGGTGACAGAGCGAGACCCCATCTCAAAAAAAAATAAATTTTATATATATATTAGAGAGAGAGACAATTCATTCAGAGCAAAGTCGAATAAGGAAAAAGACTGGTTTCGAGACAACTGCAAAGCCCTCAGGCAAGAGGTAAGAGGAAATATGGTAAGAAGTAAGAGGAAGTATGGTAGCACTCAAGAGAATTAATGATAAAAGAGGAACTCAACTGAAATTGACAGTGTAGAATACTGACTTGTTTCAGAGGAAAAGAAAACATTTGGTATGGGCCATGCTGAGTTTGAGATGCTATTGGCGTCTAGCCATCAGTTGGACACTCAGGTCCTGGCAAGAAAGATACATATGAGTACTATCCTCATGGGAGTGATGGTTAAGGCCACAGGATTGAACAAGATAGCTGAGGTAGCAAGTGTAGGTCTAGAAGCAGGAAGAAGAAAACATTCCGGAGGACACATACACGTATAGAGAAGTAGAAAGAAAAGCATGTAAAGAGAAAGAAGAACTGAGAAAAGAATGCCAGGGAAACAGAGAGGGGGATGCTTAAACGAGAGAAGCAACAATCAAATGCTAAGGAGAAGCCAGAGACGCATAGCCTGAGATGAGCACTTGGATCCAGTGCATAGGTCAACAGTTGCCTCTGAAAAAGACACTTTAGTGGGGCTGAGAATAGAAAAGTCAGCACTCAAGATAGTGAAAAATGAGTAGTTACACAGCACAGAAATGGACTTTAGGGAGTTTGATAGAGGATTATAGAATGAAGATGGAAATGACAAGGGAAGGATTGATGGGGAAAAGTCAAGGGAATCAGGCTGGCAGTTAGAGGGGTTAACCTGACAAAGAAAAAGGACACACACTCCTCAGAAGCAAATTAGAAAGAAGAAAGCATAGGAAGGGGCAGTGAAAATACAAAGATTCTCTCCCTAGACCTTGTCGCCCACGCCTATGGGCACAATTACCGCCTCTCCTGGAATTACTCACAAACGTCTGTCTATCTGCTGCCCTAACCTCTTCCTGAGCTCCTAAGCTATATATAAAACTGCCTGCTAGAAAACACCTGGATACCTTCAAGGCACCTGAACTTCAACCTGCCCAAATCAAATTCATGACGTTTTCTTCCAAACAGTGTCATCCTGTACTGTTCCCTGCCCGATAAATGATATCATTATCCATCAAAACTGCCAAAGTTCAAAAGTTAGGACTTGCTTCTACACCTCTATTGCTCTCAACACCCCCAACCAAAGGGCTTTTAATTTGTCTCCTCAAATCTGCTTTTGCCCCCTTCTAAGCTCTGCACTGCAGCTAGAGTGACCTTCTCAAAACTCAACTCTGATCATGTTCACTCCTGCTTAGATCCCTGCAGTGACTTCCTCTTGGGCAGGGCCACAGTCTGACTTGACTGTTCAGGCACTATGTGGCCTGGCTCTGCCCACCTCCCTGCTTCACCCCACATTCTCCCCCACCCACATGCCCTGGCAACTCTGTCTTCTCTGCTTCCTCACATAATTCCAGTTCTCTTCCACCTCTGGGCTCTGCACATGCTGTTCCACCTGCCTGGTACTTCCTTCCCACCATCCTTTCTACCTGGTTAACTTCTACTTCAGGGAGAATAGAAGACAGTAGTATATCATGGTGATTAGGACTCCAGGCTTTGGAATCAAACCGAGTTCCAAAACCCACTCCTCTACTCACCCACTGGCTGGTCCTAAACAAGTTATACACTGTATCTAAGCCTAATTTTCCCACCTATATGTTAATATGAGTCCATACTTCACAGAGATTATTCATAGAAAGCACTAAAATCTGAGACTGGCACATAATGCCCACTTCGTAAATGTCCGCAATTTTTTGTTAATCTTTTTTCCAGCCATGGGTCAATCATCACTTCTTGGAGAAGCCTCTGCCCAGGTCACCACCCCTTCCTCTGCCCCCGCAGTCTCCTTTTTTGCACCCAACACAGATTTACTTCTGCACTTATGTATGAGATTTTTAGAATATACCTGTCTTCTCCACCAGAAGGCTCATTGACAGCAGGATTCGCCTGCTTTGCTCATGCAGAGAGCCCAGCCTCTAGCACAATACTTGACACAGAGTAGACACTCTACCAGTACTTCCTCAATGAAGGAATGAATGAATGAGCAAACCACAGTAGCCCAGCTGTGGTTAGAGCAGGAGTCAGCATATCCAGCTTGTCCTGTAAGCGACAGCCCAGTATTTGGTCATTTGGCCACTGCGTCCTTTCATTAGTGAGGGCCTGATTAGCAGTTTGTCATATCATCTATGAATGCCAGTAAATCATTATTAGCAATATTTATTTTTCAAAAACTAGGCGAGACTGAGGTAAAATTCATATTTTTGCAGGCCTCATTGGCCAAGGACATTTGGTCTTCCCTGGCTGAGGCAGATGAAGATGATGACAGCAGAGATGATAATGTAATTAACAAAGCTTATGAATATTAGCACATTAAACTCTAGAACACTTTGGTCTAGTAAATGGGACATACAGAACAGAAGCTCCTCAAGGTCATCTCACATGCGAAGTGAGAAACAGGGAGAGAGCCCTGTCATTTGCTCTATTTGGCGCATCTTAATTTTCTGTGTTGTAGATACATACACACACGCCTCACCAGGTCCCTGTGCCTGGATGTGACCTTCCATGGTCTTCTGACTATTAACTGTGACATATGAAGTTCATGAGTCAGACCGCGTAGTCTGCATCCCTGCTTCTCACTACATGACCCTCCCTCCCCTCAGGTCTCTTCCAAAGAAGACCACTGAGTCGGCTCACACTTTATTTTCTGACTACTTGTCTTGGTGTCTGTTAATGGGCAAATATCAAATCCATGGGAAATTCCAACACAGTTCTCAACAAATATGAGGAAAAGCAAATGAAAGATCCCTATAACTCTTTATACATCGCCTTTACAGCATGTAAACCCTTTGATTAACATCTCCTGGCAGTGTGCGGTGGCTCACACCTGTAATCACAGCACTTTGAAAGGCTGAGGTGAGAGGATCACTTGAGCCCAGGAGTTTGAGACCAGCTTGAGCAACATAGTGAGACCAATATCAATCAAGAAAAATGACGAGACAAGTCTCAATCATTTTAGGAGGTTTGTTTGCCACAGTTAAGGATGTGTGCCCGGGAGGCAGGTCTATGCCTTTCTCTGAAGATGATTTTGAGGGTTCCAAATTTAAAGGGGAAAGGGTGGGATATTGAGAAGTACACAATTTTCATGTAAGAGCGGGGGTAGGGAAAAATAGTCATTCATGCCTTTGTCCAGCTCAGTGAATCTGCATTTTTTTATGTAAGGTGATATAGACAAATGGGGCAGAGGAAAAATGCAGGGAATCTGTATTTTACATAAGATAACATAGACAAAATGGGGCAGGAGAACAATCAGATATGCCTTTGTGTCTGGTGGGCAGGGAGATGACTGCACCTGTAAGGATAAGCTATAAATTTACATTGCAATAGTGAAATTGTGAAATTTTAACAGAAACACCTTAAAAGATCTTGAAGCTCACTAGGAATTTCCTTGTGGGCAAAATATGGCAGAGATGCGTAGCTTTTCATCTTGTAGCCATATTATTTAGGAAGCAAAAAGGCGGAGGCAGGTTGCATCATCCAGTTCTCAGCTTGGCTTTTCCCTTTGGCTTCATGAGTTTAGGGTCCCAAGATTTAATTTCCTTTCACACCCCCATCTCTACAAAAAATAAAAAAATAAAAATTAGCCCGGTATGTACTAATAGCTAAGACTACTAGCACGCACTTGCAGTCTTAGCTATTCAGGAAGCTGAGGTGGGAGGGTCCCTGGAGCCCAGGAGTTCAATGCTGCAGTGAGCCATGATCACAACACTGCACTCCACCCTGGGTGACAGAGCATGACCCTGTCTCTTAAAAAAAAAAGAAAAAACCCTCTCTTTGCCTCTAATGACAAAGCAGTCTTTCCCTTGGTGGAACAGCTTGGGAGCTCTGGGAAGACTGAATGCGCACAGTAGGTTCTGCGTTGTCATTAGAATCTATGCTAAAGTTATCAATGGCCTTTCTTTTATTGAGTACCTAAGTAAATAGAGCAAACCAAAGGCCCGAGATGCATTTATTTTACTTGCCATTAAATTAGGCAGTAGCCTTAAACTCCCACACAATAATAATGGGAGATTATAACACCCCACTGTCAACATTAGACAGATCAATGAGACAGAAAGTTAACAAGGATATCCAGGAATTGAACTCAGCTCTGAACAAAGTGGACCTAAGAGACATCTACAGAACTCTCCACCCCAAATCAACAGAATATACATTTTTTTCAGCACCACACCACACTTATTCCAAAACTGACCACATAGTTGGAAGTAAAGCTCTCCTCAGCAAATGTAAAAGAACAGAAATTATAACAAACTGTCTCTCAGACCACAGTGCAATCAAACTAGAACTCAGGATTAAGAAACTCACTCAAAACCGCTCAACTACTGGAAACCGAACAACCTGCTCCTGAATGACTATTGAGTACATAATGAAATGAAGGCAGAAATAAACATGTTCTTTGAAACCAACGAGAACAAAGACACAACATACTAGAATCTCTGGGACACATTCAAAGCAGTGTGTAGAGGGAAATTTATAGCACTAAATACCCACAAGAGAAAGCAGGAAAGATCCAAAATTGACACCCTAACATCACAATTAAAAGAACTAGAAAAGCAAAAGCAAACACATTCAAAAGCTAGCAGAAGGCTAGAAATAACTAAAAGCAGAGCAGAACTGAAGGAAATAGAGACACAAAAAACCCTTCAAAAAATTAATGAATCTAGGAGCTGGTTTTTTGAAAAGATCAACAAAATTGATAGACCGCTAGCAAGACTAATGAAGAAAAGAGAGAAGAATCAAATAGATGCAATAAAAAATGAAAAAGGGAATATCACCACCGATCCCACAGAAATACAATCTACCATCAGAGAATACTACAAACACCTCTATGCAAATAAACTAGAAAATCTAGAAGAAATGGATAAATTCCTCGACAAATACACCCTCCCAAGACTAAACCAGGAAGGAGTTGAATCTCTGAATAGACCAGTAACAGGCTCTGAAATTGTGGCAATAATTAATAGCTTACCAACCAAAAAGAGTCCAGGACCTGATGGATTCACAGCCGAATTCTACCAGAGGTACAAGGAGGAACTGGTACCATTCCTTCTGAAACTATTCCAATCAATAGAAAAAGAGGGAATCCTCCCTAACACATTTTATGAGGCCAGCATTGTCCTGATACCAAAGCCTGGAAGAGACATAACCAAAAAAGAAAATTTCAGACCAATATCCTTGATGAACATTGATGCGAAAATCCTCAATAAAATACTGGCAAACCAAATCCAGCAGCACATCAAAAAGCTTATACACCATGATCAAGTGGGCTTCATCTCTGGGATGCAAGGCTGATTCAACATACCCAAATCAATAAATGTAATCCAGCATATAAACAGAACCAAAGACAAAAACCACATGATTATCTCAATAGATGCAGAAAAGGCCTTTGACAAAATTCAACAACCCTTCATGCTAAAAACTCTCAATAAATTAGGTATTGATGGGACAGATCTCAAAATAATAAGAGCTACCTATGACAAACCCACAGCCAATATCATACTGAATGGGCAAAAACTGGAAGCATTCCCTTTGAAAACTGGCACAAGACAGGGATGCCCTCTCTCACCACTCCTATTCAACATATTGCTGGAAGTTCTGGACAGGGCAATCAGGCAGGAGAAGGAAATAAAGAGTATTCAATTAGGAAAAGAAGAAGTCAAATTGTCCCTGTTTGCAGATTACATGATTGTATATCTAGAAAACCCCATCATCTCAGCCCAAAATCTCCTTAAGCTGATTAGCAACTTCAGCAAAGTCTCAGGATACAAAATCAATGTACAAAAATCACAAGCATTCTTGTACACCAATAACAGACAAACAGAGAGCCAAATCATGAGTGAACTCCCATTCACAATTGCTTCAAAGAGAATAAAATACCTAGGAATCCAACTTACAAGGCATGTGAAGGACCTCTTCAAGGAGAACTACAAACCACTGCTCAATGAAATAAAAGAGGATACAAACAAATGGAAGAACATTCCATGCTCATGGGTTGGAAGAATCAATATCGTGAAAATGGCCATACTGCCCAAGGTCATTTATAGATTCAATGCCATCCCCATCAAGCTACCAATGACTTTCTTCACAGAATTGGAAAAAACTACTTTAAAGTTCATATGGAACCAAAAAAGAGCCTATGTCGCCAAGTCAATCCTAAGCCAAAAGAACAAAGCTGGAGGCATCACGCTACCTGACTTCAAACTATACTACAAGGCTACAGTAACCAAAACAGCATGGTACTGGTACCACAACAGAGACATAGATCAATGGAACAGAACAGAGCCCCCAGAAATAATGCCGCATATCTACAACTATCTGATCTTTGACAAACCTGACAAAAACAAGAAATGGGGAAAGGATTCCCTATTTAATAAATGGTGCTGGGAATACTGGCTAGCCATATGTAGAAAGCTGAAACTGGATCCCTTCCTTACAGCTTATACAAAAATTAATTCAAGATGGATTAAAGACTTACATGTTGGACCTAAAACCATAAAAACCCTAGAAGAAAACCTAGGCAATACCATTCAGGACATAGGCGTGGGCAAGGACTTCATGTCTAAAACACCAAAAGCAATGGCAACAAAAGCCAAAATTGATTAATTATGGCATCTAATTAAACTAAAGAGCTTCTGCACAGCAAAAGAAACTACCATCACAGTGAACAGGCAACCTACAGAATGGGAGAAAATTTTTGCAACCTACTCATCTGACAAAGGGCTAATATCCAGAATCTACAATGAACTCAAACAAATTTACAAGAAAAAAACAAACAACCCCATCAAAAAGTGGGCAAAGGACATGAACAGATACTTCTCAAAAGAAGACATTTATGCAGCCAAAAAACACATGAAAAAAATGCTCATCATCACTGGCCATCAGAGAAATGCAAATCAAAACCACAATGAGATACCATCTCACACCAGTTAGAATGGCCATCATTAAAAAGTCAGGAAACAACAGGTGCTGGAGAGGATGTGGAGAAACAGGAACACTTTTACACTGTTGGTGGGACTGTAAACTAGTTCAACCATTGTGGGCGTCAGTGTGGCAATTCCTCAGGGATCTAGAACTAGAAATACCATTTGACCCAGCCATCCCATTACTGGGTATATACCCAAAGGACTATAAATCATGCTGCTATAAAGACACATGCACACGTATGTTTATTGCAGCACTATTCACAATAGCAAAGAGTTGGAACCAACCCAAATGTCCAACAACGATAGACTGGATTAAGAAAATGTGGCACATATACACCATGGAATACTATGCAGCCATAAAAAATGATGAGTTCATGTCCTTTGTAGGGACATGGAGGAAACTGGAAACCATCATTCTCAGTAAACTATCGCAAGGACAAAAAACCAAACACCGCATGTTCTCACTCATAGGTGGGAACTGAACAATGAGAACTCATGGACACAGGAAGGGGAACATCACACTCCAGGGACTGTTGTGGGGTGGGGGGAGGGGGGAGGGACAGCATTAGGAGATATACCTAACGCTAAATGACGAGTTAATGGGTGCAGCAAAACAACATGGCACATGGATACATATGTAACAAACCTGCACGTTGCACACATGTACCCTAAAACCTAAAGTATAATAATAAATAAATAAATAAATAAGGCAGTAGCTTCAATGCCATAAGGGTAAAATCTAATGAGCTTTGTACTGTTTTTAGAACAGGTAAGGAGAATTGAGGTCTCAGCATTCACAGATGATGATATGGTCCTTTTTGTCCTAGGACTGTTTATCTTAGGAGCTCTGTTTGACCCCTGGCAGACTGTTGTCTTTGGCTGAAACAGTAAAGTGTGATTAACCACAATATGGTAATGTCGAGAACAGCAAGGAAAACCTTTCGTTTCCAGAACTTAGTGACTCTTTTTGAAGAAATCCATTATTGTCTAGCAATTTTATTACAAAAGCACATTAGGGTTTAAAAATGTGAAGTGGGTGTGGAAAAAAAAGGCTTACGTAACATTAGACGCAAAATAAAGATTATAAAGTCATGTCTATGCTATGATTGTAACTATATGAAAATTAGATAACATATTGATAGTAACTGGAAGGAAACATTAAAACAGCTGATTTTAGAATGGCAAGATAAGAGACTTTTTTTTTCTTTTCTTTTTTTCTTGGTTGATTTCTGTTATTGTTGTTATAGTATTGTTTGTACAATACAAGATTGTCAGCTAAACGTATATTATGCTTAAAATTATAATTCACTTATACTACAGACATTAAAAAATTATACTCCACCTTAAAATCGAATATAGAAAATACGGAGCTTTGCTACCTTATCTTTAAAAACTATTATTTATTCTGTGAAATAAAAAAGGGAATAACTGCTGGCACAGTTCTTACAACTAGCAGAAAACAATTTATCTCCTTCGGCATCACTGAAAACAGCCTAAAAATTTTTATTTCTTTAATGAGAAATGGTAGAACAAAAAAACTTAAATGTTCTTTCTCATTATCTAGTAGGCCAGAGAACATCTCTGAAAAAAATCCACCATACATTTGAGGAATCTTTACTGGGGTTAAGCCAGAAAAGACTTCACCTTATATTTGCCTGGTGACTACCAGTGCTTAAAGACAGAGAATGCTGGATGGTTTCTAACAACCAGAATTAAATCCCTAAATTATAAGTCTGCAGATTCAACTCAGAAAATAACCATACAGTTCCCCTGTTTCTTAGCCCTCTATTCAGTACTTAAACCCACAGGGACCTGTTACCTATAAACAAAACTGAATATAGAGTTAGGATAAATCTCACACGGAATGGGCATTTCCTGCTGTCCAGAAATTTCCATTTACTTTTTAAATTGAAGGACTCCTATCCATAAGAATTGGCTGCCTTTTCCTTCTGGTGTGTCATTAAAAGTCAGGTCTTTCTTTGTATACCTTCCATGCAATTCAATCCAACAAAAATGCATCCAGTTGAGTGGCTTCCCAGACCTGTTAGGTCAACAAGCTCTACCAGGAGGCTGTGGAAACACCTATTGGCCCTTGAACACTGTGTCTCATCCATTGGTTAGCACAGTTCATGCTGGACATCTAAACAATTCAATCAGGAATTGCCGGACTGCGTGTTCCTAACCTTCCTCCTTGCATGACTGGTTATATGTGGTGAGAGTTATCAGTGGCAAAAACAAGTAAGTCAAAGCTAAAATAATAAGCAATCTTCAGAGCAACAAATGAACTACCCATTATTAGTAAATTGACTGCCATGCTAAAAAGAGTGAACTCCATTCTAAGAGCAATGGGAACCAATGGGGAATGACTTTGAAAAGGAAGAGGATAATGTAACTTGGGTTTAGGATAAGAACTAAACCTAGAGACAAGATGAATATAGATTACAGAGGACAGAGATAGGAATTGGGGAACTAATAAAGTTCCCCAATTGGGTCAGTTGGAATTGGAATTGTTGAACTGACCCAAACCAAGGCAATGATGGTAGGAATAGAAATGGGATAGATAATACTTTAAATGGATAAAATGATGCAACAAATCTGATGCAGATTAATGAAGAAAAGCACAGTGTAAAGACAGTTAAGAAGACACTAGAGTTTCTAGCCTTGATTACTGAGTCTGAGTGATGCCATTAATATAATTGAGGAACCAAGGGGAAAAAATTGGTTTAGGGAAGAAGACAATGAGTTTGATTTTGGATATAATAGGTTGAAAATGTCTTAGGGACATCCATGGGGAATGGCCCAGCAGGCAATTAAGATATGCCAGGGCTAGAAAAGAACATTTAACAGTACAGACTTTGAAATTAAATCCTGGTTCTGCCACTTAGATTAAGTGGCCTTGTATGAGATATTTAAACTTCTGAACCTTCTATTTCTTTATCTAAAAAAATGAAGGTAATGACATTATAGAATTTTGTGAGCATTAAATAAGAAACGTGTGGAAAGCACTTACAATGTCTGACACATAGTAAGTACTAAAAAAAAAAAAAGATCTCCCATTGAACCACTGCAATAATCTCTTCTTATTCTGTTTCATACTTTGCCTCCTTCAGTCCACATCTGCATGGCAATCGAAGAGATCTTGTCAAAACAAAGATGAACTCCCTATCACTTCCCTGCTTAAAAATCCTCTAAGGTATCCCTCTGAACCATGGTCTGTAAGATCTGGCATTTCTATTCCTTGGCCCTTGACCATGCTGGTCTCATTCTACCCTCAGGGCTTTTGCCCTTGCTGTCCTCTCTGTCTGAAATGGTCTCCTCCAGATTTTTCAAGGTTGGTTTTTTTCATCCTTTTGCTGTTAGCTCATATGATACCAACTAATGGAAGATTTTTGGTGATTGTTTCTTCATCTATCCCAGGTACCCTCTATCCTGTTATTCTGTTTTTATTTTATCTATAGAACATTACTATTTGAAATGAAAAATTTAAATATGTTTACATGATGTTTTCTGTTCCCTCTGTTCAATAAGAATATCAGTTCCTTAACAGCTTCTCTGTCTTATTTCCTGCTCTATCCCCAGTATCTGGCATAGAGTAGTTTCTCCATAGTCATTGAATGAATAAATGAATAAATGAATGAAAATATATGGAAGAATTGTGGACCCTTAAATATAAAGTGTGCATTTCACCTCCAGTAAGATGAAATAGTCTGATTCAGAAACATAAACCCATGATGTTGAGCTACTGTAATCTGGATGTCCCAATGAGGTAAGCCAATTAACCTCTCTGGCCCCCATTGTCCTTCTCACTGTAAAAGAATGAACAATTGCCACTCTCTTGCCCAAGACGGATGCAGTGAAGAATACGTGAGATGAAATCTGGCATATGTCTGGAGTTTTACTAGAGGAAGACATTCTATTTAACTGTTCAACCCATCATAAAGATGATTGGCACAAGCCAAAATGGCATAACCAAAATCCCTAAAGTCACATCAAATCACTAGACTATGAATCCCCAAAATGTCCTGAAACAATAGTCTATCAGAATTCCCACTGAGCTACAATGATAATGTAAATCCCAGGATCACAATTCACTGTGGTAGTTCCTGAAATATTATGAAAAACAAGGCCACTCCCCCAAATGGATTAGTAATCACAAAGACAATACAAAATGCCTCCTGACAAAGCATGACCAACAACTCAATTTCCAGACTCCTCATTTCCCTCTTTCTGTGGACACCATCAATCAATGTCCCTTTGGTACACAGGAGCCCACTGCTGGAGCATTCGGTCAGCACCTACTAGGAGGCTTACTCTCAGAAAAGCTTTTTGACGTACATCCAAACAAACTGAAGAAAATATCGAAGTCTTGAGCTCCATTTCAGGCCCAGCAAATGGAAGCTGGCCTTATAGGTGAACAGATAATGCCTCAGCTCAGGATGACTCAGACTTAAGTAACATCCCTCTCTGGTTACCCACCTTCTGTGAAGGCTCTATGAGAACAAAGAGATCCAGAAAGTTCATCATACCTGGTATAGAAATTGAAAGAATGAGTGTTTCACTTAGGTGGCCCCAGGTTATTTTGATTTTGTTGTTTAGCAGTTGCATAACTTTGGGCAAGTTATTCTAAACTTTCAGGGGCTTCAGATTTTAATTTGTAATGTGAGGATAATAGTGCCTGTCTTTAGTTGGTTGTTTTAAGGATGGAAGAGATAGAATAAAATGTTAAGCATGCTCAATGAACCCCAACTATTCATATGAACCAATAGCTAATAATAATCAATTATCATTAATACCTGAATCCAAGTTATTTCTCCTTAATTCATCCAGCAAATATTAATTGGGCATCTGCTTGATGCCAGGATTTGTGTTAGAATTTGGGGATGCACAAATGAACATGGTAAACTGATTCCTATCTTTGTGAGTCAACATATTTGTAAATAGGTAATTATGGTGTGGCATAATAAATGTTACCATGGGAAGAGTTCAGAGTGCACTGAGAGCATCTGGATGGAACATCAAATGTGGCCCAGGGAGTCAGGAAGGCTTCTTGGAAGAAGTGATGCTTAAGCTACGGATCAAGGAAGTCATCCAAAAGGTTGGGGAGGATGGAGTAAAGAAAATCCTATGCAGAAGAAATACTATTAGCAGATAACTGAAGAATAGAGAGCAAGGCATTCTCAAGTTGCAGAAAATAGGTTTGCATATGGCACAAAGTCTGGTAAAAAGGGGTTTTGTAAGTTCTTGTTAAAAAAGTTTTTACTTTAATCTGAGAACCACCTGAAACATGGTTAGATTCAAGCCAAAGAGTGGTTTGGTTGTGTTTATGTTTTAGAATGATAACTCTGGCTGCAGTGTAAAAAAAAATAGACTAAGCAAAGAAACCACTATGAGTCTATGAATTAAAGAGATATCCTACAAGGATGTAGACCAGTGGACATATTCTACAGATATCTAGAAGGGACAATGACAATGACAGGACTTTGCAATTGATAGGAAGGTAGAATGAGGGAGAGAAAGGGGTGGAAAATGAACATCAGGTTAAATGGTAGTGCCACTTACTGAAATAGGAAGCACAGAAGAGGAATAACCTTTGAATGTTCAATATAGGATAAGCTGAGTTTGAAATGCCCAGAGCTCTCCGGTGGAATATTCAGCAACAAGGTGATTAATCAGGCCCAGTGATATGGTTCAGCTGTGTCCTCACCCAAACCCCATCTCGAATTATAATTCCCCTAATCCCCATGTGTCATGGGAGGGACTCGGTGGGAGGTAATTGAATCATGGGGGCAGTTACCCCCATGCTGCTGTTCTTATGATAGTGAGTGAGTTTGCACAAGATCTGATGGTTTTATAAGGGGCTTTTCCCTCTTTGCTCAGCACTTTTTTTTTTTTTAGACAGAGTCTCACTCTGTCACCCAGGCTGAAGAGTGCAGTGGCATGATCTCTGCTCACTGCAACTTCCAGCTTCCGGGTTCAAGTGATTCTCCTGCCTCAGCCACCCGAGTAGCTGGGATTACAGGTACCCACCACCATACTCGGCTAATTTTTGTAATTTTAGTAGAGACGGGGTTTTGCCAAGTTGGCCAGGCTGGTCTCGAACTCCTGACCTCAGGTGATCCATCCACCTCAGCCTCCCAAAGTGCTGGGTTTATAGGCATGAGCCATCACACCCAGCCAGGAATTTATTAATGAAAATTTGCTTGTGTATGTGTGTCCTAGGTGGCATTATAAATTGTATTATTTATTGTATGTCACAGTAAAAAAAAAAAAAAGTACCTGTACCTGTAATATAATATAGGCTCCAATGTGTTTGTTGAATGGATAAATGAAGTGATTTTTATAAAATGTATTTGATTTAATAATATCTACCCCCAACTACAGCCTTGTGAGGTAGGAATTGTTGTGCCCATTTTAAAGATGAGAAAACTAAGATTATAAGGGTTAAGTGACTTGTCCAGATAACAAAACGTGTAAAAGTAGGAATTGAGAGTAAAATCCAAATGTGGCTGGCTCTAAATTCAAGGATCTTAACCACAGATGGGTTGTTCTTGAAGCACTGGACATGGGGCTGGCTCACATAATGTCAGGAAAAATGAGAAGCTCGGAGGGAACCCGAAGAAGCCCAGTGTTGGAAGATGGGCACAGGAGGAAAAGTCTCAGAGACACCAGAGGAGCTGCCAGAGAGGAGTCTTGGGAAGGAAAAGGAGCACATCAAGAAGGAAGGAGAGGTCCCAGTTGTGAAACAGCCCAAACTTCAAGAAAAATAAAGACTGAAAATTTGTTAAAGATGTTAGCAAGAATCATTTCAGTGAACTTATAGAACGCTGAAGACTGACAGTAAAGGAGAGGTAAATATAGACAACTCTCAGGAAGTTTGGCTATGAATCAGAGGGAAGAAGACACAGTCAAGGCAGGGTTTCTGCTTATTTATTTACTTGTAAGATAGGACATTCTGAGTGTGACTATATATTGATGTAAAAGTTGATATACTGAGAGAGGATTGTTAAAGGAGCAGGGTTCTTGAGAAGATGACAGTTGACAAAATCCAAGTAAGAGGTGGGGTGATTGGCCTTGGATAAAGGAAGGAATGCTCTCTTGTTTAATGAGGGGGAAAGAGAGAAAAGGTAAATGCAGAGACAAACTACAAGGCTCTATAGCAAGATGTTGCTGGAGCTCCTCTCTGATGCCCTCTTTTTTCTCTAAGACACAGAAGGAGAGCTTGTGCTGTGAATGAAGAGAGGGCAGGGAATGTGTGGAATTGCTTCCATTAAAAAAAAAAAATAAACAAGGTTGCATTTACATTTGGATAAGCATAAACCCTCAGAAGCCTGTTCCTAGTTTTCCAAAAACCAGAAAGCCAAAATTTCTCTCCATCACAGGGCACTGCAGGAGTGGAAATGCAAAATGTTGATAGATATGTACTCCAGTCAGGTGAGAATAGAGGAGGGAGCGGACCAGGAAAGCCGGATTATGAGGCAGCACAGAGGGTCCACTTGAAGGTGGAGCCCATGAACTTCTAGTGACACCAGTCGGCAAATGTCCTGGAAATGACTGGAAAATCTCTTACTCTAATTGAGCTGTTTAACACATCAGGACTTCAGTAATAAGAATCTTACTTCATCCTTTCTGTGAACACTTAAAGCTGAAAGAAACAAACATCCAGCACAGACTAAAGAAAAATATAAAAACTTAGCCATTTTATGGGACTTATTGGACCCTCAAATGTATAAAATCTAAAGCGAAGTTGTAGCCTTTTGGCACTACCCTCATTTGAACCTTATGCATTTGTTGGAAGCTCCCAATCTTGTATTTATAGGTGCATAAGATGATGTTAGTATTACTAGATTTATTTGAAGTTAGATAAACATAAGCCCTCAAAAACCTGTTTGGAGTTGTCCTAAATCAAATTTTTAAATGCCCTCTATCACTGTGTAGTGAGGTAACAAGGATACAAAATATTGAAATTAATTTCATTCCCAGCGGTAAAAGCAAGTTCTTATTTACTGCTCCATTTATACCACCATGCTTATAGCCACTCACGCCCACTCTGTTCCAATAAGTCAATATTCTATTCCCATAAGGCCCCTAACATCTCTGCAGAGCCCTCCAGTGCCTTTATTGCAGACACACAGGCAATGGAATGTGCCCTCCAGAATCCAGTGTAGCTCTACAAGTCAGGGTTACACCTGCTCTCCAGCCACACCCTGCCTAGCCCAGGGCTGACCTAAATATAGAGCTCAGTAGATATGCTGAAGGCCCTCACAACCATCTGGTGGGAAATGTTGGATCCCTACCTCACTCTAAATACCCCCAAAATTCCAGCTACACCAATGTCAGAGACACGTGAGCCAGAGCAACTCCATCTTGAATCAGGGCTGGGTAAAATAAGACTGAAACCTATTGGGCAGCATCAAGTTAAGGCTTTCTAAGTCACAGGATGAGCTAAGAGGTCAGCACAAGATACAGATCATAAAGATCTTGCTGATAAAACAGTTTGCAATAAAGAAGCTGGCCAAAACTCACCAAAACCAAGATGGCCACGAGAGTGACCTCTGGTCATCCTCACTGCTTACACTCCCACCAGTGCTGTGACAGTTCACAAATGCCATGCCAATGTCAGGAAGTTACCCTATATGGTCTAAAAAGGGAGGCATGAGTAATCCACCCCTTGTTTAGCATATCATCAAGAAATAACCAAAAAAATGGGCAACCAGCGCCCTCAGGGCTGCTCTGTGGAGTAGCCATTCTTTTATTCCTTTACTTTCTTGATAAACTTGCTTTTGCTTTGCACTGTGGAATCATCCTGAATTCTTTCTTGTGTGAGATCCAAGAACCCTCTCTTGGGGTCTGGATCGGTACCCCTTTCCTGTAACACCAAGATTTAAAACGGAAAAATAAAGCCATAAGAGTACCAGGAGGGGAAAAAAATTGAAGAATTTTTTCATAACCTCAAAAAAGTGGAAAAGGCCTTTCTAAATTTTTTCATAAAATTCAGAAGCTATATATCAAATATTAAATGCATTTGACTACATAAAAAATAAAAGTGTCTGTATACCTCAAAACATCATAGGTAAGATCAAAAGAAATTGTACTTTACATGACAAACTAAGGACTAATTTGTTCCCTGAATAAAGAGCTACTATAAATCAATAAAAAAAATTAAAGGCAAAGGATTGGAATAGTCCACAGAAAAGGAAAAAACAAATGACTTAGATTATAAATAGGCACTATACTATTCATAATAAAAAAGATGTAAATTTAAGCAGATCAAAACGTTTAACAAATTGTGTTGGCAAGTATTTATAGAAACAGGCACATTCTTGCTTTGCTGGTGGGAATATGAATTATCGTAACCTTTTGCAATTTGACAATAATCACTAAAATTTAAAGTACACACATTGTTGGAACCAGAAATGGACTTCTGGGTATTTATCCCATAAATATATTCCCACAGATGAAAATGCATCTTTGTAATAGCAAAAGATTAAAAATAACTAAATGTCCCATGGTGGAAGATTAAGACAATATTATTAAATATTGAGACGGGAAGATCTCCAAGATATGGTTAAGGGGAAAATAGTATGGCTCAGAACAGTGTATAGAGTATGCAATCACCTGTATTAAAAAATATATACACATATCCTTATATATGCATATGATTGTAAATATGCAACATACCCCTGTAAGTATATATAAGAAACCAGTAACAGTGATTGGGAAAGGAATAAGATGGCTGGAAAATAAAAGAAAGAAGGATATTTGTATTCAACATATTGTATGTGCACACTAAATTTTTTAACAGATGCTAACAAGTTAAAAATATCAATATCCAGCAAATTAAATGAAGACACCGCCAACTCACATACACATAAAGCTCACTTAACAGTATAAAACTGTGGGAAGGCTGATCAATGATCAGTTGAAATCACCTTCGAAAGTTTTTCTCTAAATATGAATTCTGGGCTGGGTGCAGTGGCTCACGTCTGTAATCTCAGCACTTTGGAAGGCTGAGGCGGGCAGATGCCCTGAGGTCAGGAGTTCAAGACAAGCCTGGCCAACATGGTGAAGCCCTGTCTCTACTAAAAATACAAAACTTAGCTAAGCATGGTGCCTCATGCCTATAGTCCCAGCTACTTGGGAGTTTGAGGCAAGAGGATCGCTGGAACTCAGGAAGTGGAGGTTGCAGTGAGCCAAGATCAAGCCATTGGACTCCAGCCTGGGCAACAGAGCCAGACTCTGTCTCAAAAAAGAAAAATTAAATAAATAAATATGAATTCTGGATGAACGCTTAACATTCTTGTGTGCACAGAAAGCACACATACAGTGGCAACAGCACCATTGCTCCTGCGGAGAGGAACAGAACAATTCAAATCACTGATGTATGAACCTAGGAGCTTCTTTGCAGGCCATGATTATGTGATTCTGGCTTAGTTCCCATCTTAATTAACTGCTATTTTAAAAAATAATTTGTAATGATATCATTAGAAAAATTAAAATAAAGAAAAAAGTCCCTAAATGGTCCTGAGTCAAACTTGAGCTCTGGCCCCATTCAAGAAGAGAGAAAGCCGAAATGGCCTCTGAGATAAGTTTGAGTCTGGTTAAAAGCTTGCTCCTAAAACCATATTTAGACCCTTGGTGTACTGTTTGTCATCAAAGGAATCTGGCACATTATGTAGAAGAGAAGGATTAATGTGACTACCAAGTAAACCTAACAGTGAAATCCAGCCATGTTACTCAAGTTGATGAATGATTTGGAGTGCTGGTACGCTATTGTAAAACACAGTTGACTGTTCATAAGACAGAGCAATTTCTTTTCTTACATTTTCTCCTCCAGCATTTCTGAGCAATTATATTAGGAAGTGGCTGTTTACCCTGGCAGCTGGGCTCCATATCTCCACCACTGGAGAGGCAATTCCCCGGGCTACAAATACCCGGAGAGCTGACTCATTACATAAAAAGGAAGTTCTGTTTGGTAAAACAGTTTAAAGAACACACTTTAGAATGTGCATTAAACACTAGTGTTAATCATTGCCAGAAAGGACGAGTAGGCTACAGGCGAGTTGGTGAACTTAAACCCAAACTTATTTTGATAAAATTTGGTACCTTGAACTCTAGATCTTTTATGAAAACTGAAGTTGTAGGCCCAGCACTAACGAGAGTGTCAGGAACTTTCCATTTCCACTACAATTCTGATAAATTTATTAATATCTTAATGTGACAAGTATGACACTTCTCTTTGTTTCCTCATCTAAAACAATAAGCCTGGCATACTTACCTATATTAGGGGTGATGATGAAATTCAGTTAACTATGCTTAACACCTTATGATCCCTGGTGTGGATAGTTCGAAAAATAAATATCTTTTTCTTAATTGTAGGCAAAAATGAGAAAATAGAAAATATTAATAGTTTCATCTATCATAAAATTTTATAGCCATAAAAGATATCTAAGGGGAGTGTATATTCAGGGAAACTTGAATCTATGCTCCCTGATTGCAATATATATCTATATATCTAGCAACTATACTCACAAATACATATGTAGTAACTTTTTCCCAATTTGCTTGTACATTTCCTTTCTTTTCTATCATAAGACAGGAAGAAAAATTATCTCTGGACACTTCCCAAAGTGGATGCATTTTTTTCTTGTCTGGGCACACAGCCAATAGAGATTAAGCTAGGAAGGGAATTGATATGACCGTGGGTGAGTATATTAACCCCTCTGGATGCCAGTTTTCTTCTCTGTAAAATAAAAACTGGACTAATAAGTGGTTTTCAAACCTCAGTATATTTTAGAGTTACCTAGGAAAGCAGGTCTTGGCCATCAGGTTAGGATCTGTGCATTGGTATTTATTTTTACAAACTCCCAAGATATTCTGATATACACCAAAGTTAGAAAATTTCTAAATCCAAGCATTCCTAAAGTCACTTCTGGCTCTAACAATCATCAATCTTTTTTAAAACATACCTTCTTTGCATATATAGAAAAATTTTTTAAAATGTAAAACTGCAATTATATATATACTTTGGGGACATTTTTTCTCTTTTCTATTTTTGTGTGGCTTGCCCTCCTGCTGATCCTCCCATGATCCCCATGGTAACAATCTATCAATGATCTTCATAAAGCACGCAGGGGCCTTCCTGATCCCTTATTCTAGATTTGGGATGCTGAATCCCAAACTTCAAATGTATTTTTTTAATCTAACTGAAAATATCGATTATGTGCAAATCCTCTGTTTCCTGTTTCCTCTCATTCTGTCTCCCTTGCCACCATCCAGATAACCTCGTTCCAACTGATTCTGCACAATCATGATTGTCTGCCTCTGTGTCTCCAGGGTGAGCTCAATGCTTGGTGGGCACTTAGGAATTGTTTGTTGACTGACTAACTGGCTTTGGAAAGGGAGAATCTCAATCTTTTCTGCTGATTGTTTGGTGACTCTTAGTGAGAGGTTGTCTTTCCTGGGAGTAAGAATATCAGAGATGCATGCAAGCAAAAAAGCAGTCGAAAGCCAGAACCCAAGTATCCCATGAGTCCACTGAACTCTCTTAATTCACAGGCAAATGCGACTCTGAAGTTGGACATTGCATATATAAAAATAAAAGGAAGAAATAATGGCTTCCTCCAAAATAGGTAAATAGAGACCTACCAAATATCACACCCCAATCCAGATAAATGCCATGTGGAATTTGATAAAAGTTCTTATGCTTAGTCTATTTGATTATATTTGTTAAATTTTCAAAGAAATTGGATCAAGTAGAGAAACTGAATGTATTGTATGGTGTTCTATTTGAATAGTAGCAAGAATAATAAAGTTAATTTGTAATTTGGAACAGGCAAAAAATTAATAAAATTTTGCTGATGGGTGGAAATCTTCATGAGACTGAAATTTGATTCATTTGCTTATGGAACAAAAACACTGGGGAAAAATGTTCCCAGTGAATCACTATGGATGAGAAGCTGAGACATGATTTACCACCTTACCTCCCCATACAATGCATTAATGGTTCCCTTCATGTTTTACTTTATGTTCATCCAAAACACCCAGATTAATAACCAAGCACAAGAGTGTATATAACATCTCAGTGCCCATCTCTGAGGTGCCAGGAAGGATCGTGCCAAAACCATCAGGAAAATGAATTGTGCTGCCTCCCTTGGCAATACAAACCAGTGTGTAATAACCCTCTTAGTCAGTTTACCCTTCTGTTGCCATTAATGTAGATTACAAACTTAACTAAGAATTCAGCAAAAGATCCAAAGATCAAAAGAGCATGGATGACTACACACCCTCAAATCTATAAAAATAATTAATACAGAGCATACACATCAACCTGTTCTTAAAAACACTCTCAGAGCTGTCACATGTGCTAGATAGTTCTCCACAGAGAAGAACTTGGTCTTCAGGATGTCAGGCAAACCTCCTGACTCAAGCACAGAAATAAACACAAATCACCATTATGAAGTCAAATCTATAAACAAGCTTGGAACCCAGTCCCAAATCCCTCAGATCCACACCTATACACTCAGTGACTCATGTCTATGAGCCATGGTGACCATGTCCAGGGTTGGGGTCAGAAGAATCAGGGGAAGTGCAACAGCAAGGGGACTCTTCCACAGCCTTTTTTGAGGGTTCTTCAGTCCTGGCTAACTCTGCATTCCATTTATGATGCCTATGAGGAATACAAGAGGAGCTTCAAATAAACACTGGGTATATGAGCCTGGAGCTCACCGAAGTCAGAGGGGGATGGACATGTGGGAGTTTTTAGCATGTGGGTAACCATAGCAAAGCCTTGCAAATTAATAAGGGCCCCTTTAGATCAAAAAATATTTCCACTATAATTTTGGCCAGCCTTCCCAAAATAGACTTTCTGCATTATTATGACAGTATTTTAATTTTGAAATTTTCATAAGATTTACTCTGTTGCAAATTAGCTGTTAAAACTTACACAAGTCATTTAATTAAATTATTAGGCTCTTAGTTTCTTCATCTGACAAGCTGAGATAAATAATAATTATAAACTCTAACTTCAAACGTTAATCTGAGGATCGAATGAGAAGACAGATAGAAAAGCACTTAGAAGATTTAAAACATTATCCAAATGAGATGTTTTATTTCTGTTAGGGTTTTTAAATTTTTTAATTTTGAAATTTGTCATAAGATTTACTTGTCAATTCCTCCTAACAGTGTCTATTTCTCCTAAGCTTGCCTTTCAGTCTCGGTGTTTGGCCTTTGGGACCAGTCCTCTCCTTCCACCTTTCACGCCCTGTCTGGTCCACATCTGTGTGAACTACACTCAGCTGGTGGATGTTACTTTCCTACCCAACCTGCTCCTAGAGGAAAGTCAGGGCTCACAGAGGCTCCCTCCAAATGCAGAGCCATCAAGGAGAAACAATATTTGTCAGCTTGGACTGCCATAACAAAATATAGACTGGGTGACTTAACCAACAGAAATTTATTTCTCACCATTCTGGAAGCTGAAAGTCTGAGATCAGGAAGCCAGTATGTATGGTTTCTGATGATGCCTCTCTTCCTGGCTTGTGGGCAACTGCCTTTATGCTGTGTGCTCACATGACCTTTGTGTAAGAGAAAGTGTGAGAGAGCTCAAGCACTCATATCAGGGCCCCACCTTTATAACCTCATTTAACCTTAATCATTACTTTATAGGCTCTATCTCCAAATTCAGTTTCATTGTGGATTAGGGGTTCAACATATGAATTTTGGAGAGACACAATTCAGCCCATAGCAGACAATGCAGACAATGAGAATACTCTAAAGCTAATCCCAGAAACAAAAGTGACCTGAGGAGACTTTATTTAATCCAATATGAATTTGCTCTTACCTTCCACTCTTTCTCTCACCTGCAGGGTCTTTCTCATGAAAGTGGGATGAGGATATGCAGTATTCTCTTTACAAAATGCAGTCGCATTTTAGAAATAGAATTACTTGCAAATTCAGAGAAAAGCTTTGGAAAGGTACTCCCCAAACTATAAACAATAAAGAGTTCCCAGGTGGAATTGGTAGAAAGATGGGGGAGATGGGGGGTTGCTACTATGGTGTTTTCTATTCTACATACTTTATATTATCCATTTTTATATCATGAGAATGCACATGTATTACTTTGCAATTGAAAAGAAAAATAAACTATAAATGGAAAAAATAAATTGAACTAAAATGCTGACATTTAAGGAAATGTGTTGTGAATATCAAGTCTAAGAAATAAAAAAGTTGACTTTTAGCATGCTGTTTAAGCAACTCTGAATCACACTCCTGAATTCTCCTACTTGTTTTTTCTATGATTTTAAGCTGGAAATAGATTCCTTAAGAACTTTAATAAATTATTCATTGTTAATAAACAAAAAGTTGAAAATCTTTAGAAATAAGCTTGCCTTTTTAAATTGCATCTCTTATTTCTTTGCGTATTATTTTAAAGAATTTAATCTAAACTTGTATTTTTTTAAAGACTTGGCAAAGCATAAGATTATTGTCAAATTATTTAAGAATACATATTTAAAATAATATTTTATGTGTTGTGGCTATTTTACATTATTCTAAGTCATGTAATCACACATGACATGAAAATGACTAATGAAGAGGGGTAGATTGGGAAACAACTCATCTGGCTCATCCGTGGATCTCTGATCAGGTGATCCCTCTGTCACCAAGGGTAACTCTTTTTTTCCTGACTATAGAACAGTCGGTTTCCCTATATGTAACACAGGGACTGTGAGAATTTAGAAAAATTTGTCCTCAGCAGAGTACGTCCTTGAAAAACTTTGACTGCTCAAGAGAGTCCTATACATAGTAGGCATTCAATAAATATATACTAAATAAATAAAACTGGTAAAATTACTAGCCACACTTACAGACAAATGACATATTTAATAATTAACCTAAAAATTATAACAGCTAAAAAGATACTCTTTCAAAGAACCAGGTTTATTCTTAAGTGTACTTTTTTTGCTAGATTCAAGAAGGATTGGGAGGATGGAAATCAACTCTTAGATCATCAGAGCAGGCAGAAAAGAATCAGGAACATCTTCATAAGCAAAAATCCAATGAATGCTTTTTAATTGAATCAAACAGTTTGGAGTAGTTTAAATAATTTCAATTATTTTAATGTTCCACTATTAAACACTGAAAAAAGTGCAGCCACTGCTCCTCAGGATGAAATAGATTTCTCCTACCCTTTGAACTCAGCCAACTTTCTCCCAGTATATTTTTAGTCTGCACAGGAAATACTAAAGACTAAGGAAGTTGGAATGTGACTGACCTTTTACCTGTAATGATACCAGCAACACCAACATTCACCACCAGTGACGTGGGGACACAGCTGATGGGAACTCTTTGCTACGGAACTGAACAGCTTCTTTTCACTTGAGTTGATATCTATCCCTGTAGTTTTGCAATGTCCTATAATTACTTTAGACATCACTGATTTTAAAACAGGGTATGCCACACTTTATAATCTACTCCACTTAAAAGAAACCATAAAAGGCCGGGCACAGTGGTTCACACCTGTAATCCTAGCAATTTGGGAGGCCGAGGTGGGTGAATCACGAGGTCAAGAGATCAAGACCATCCTGGCCAACATGATGAAACCCTGTCTTTACTAAAAATACAAAAATTAGCTGAGCATAGTGGCGCACGCCTGTAGTCCCAGCTACTCAGGAGGCCAAGGCAGGAGAATTGATTGAACCCGGGAGGCGGGGGTTGCATTGAGCCGAGATCACACCACTGCACTCCAGCCTGGTGACAGAGCGAGACTCCATCTCCAAAAAAAAAAAAAGGAACCATAAGAATATTATCATAATGTTGTTACCCTTGACTAAAGATCCAAACAGATTAGTGAAATGAGGCTCTAGGAAGATTATCTGCAGCATATGCAGCCAGACCATTCCCTATACTTTAACATGGGGCCTCCCTGTGCAAAGTATCTTGTGAGGGTAGCCTGAGTAAAATGTCTAAATCATTAAAATGTCTGGTCATTTAACATGAAGCAATTTATCAACATTTTGGTCACTAACACTTACTAGTGCAGCATAATTATGCTTTCAAAGCCTTTCACACTCAGCCATTAAATAACTTTGGTCCCAGTTCATAGAAAACTTTATAAAACATTTCCTTCCTTCATAGTTGTAAACCAACAAAAGATGATGACATCATCTTCCTTTACTCTCATTTAATTGTATGTATCAGAATCAGGCTTTTAATTCATACCAGGTAATAGGTATCCAAAGGCACCTACAGAAATTGTGCACATATTAATTGAGAAACATAAATTTTTCTATTACTCCAGAGATTCCTTTATGGGATTCAGAGGTAGCAATCACCAAGTTCTGCTAAGAACACCTCCCAAACTGCTTGTCTCCCCTCCCAGAGCCACTGCTCCTATGGTCTAAGCTACTACCATTGCTTGCCTAAATTATTGCAACTGCCCACTAACCAGCCCTCCTCTAATGTATTCTCCATTTCACCAGAGGCAGCTTCCTGAAAGGCAAATCTGATAATGCCTCTCCCCAACTTAATATCCTTCCATAGATTTCCATTGTTCCAAAACAGAATGCTGATTCTTGAAGATGGTAAAAATGATTGCACCCCTGCTGCTTTCTCTAGTCTTACTCCTCTATTGTTAAACCATGGAGGGCTCTCACTTCCTTTAGCATTCACAAAAAAAAAAAATTTACCTTCAAGTGGTAGCTTTTGTAACAATAGAGATGTTGCTACTTTTATATTATTATACAGAAAAAGCGATTCTTATCAAACTTAACAGTCCCTAGCCAGCCAATCATTTTTGTGAAAGAGACAAGAATGTGGCAAACAGGCATGATATTTTAAGTAACTAAATGATATTATAATATAGTATTTGTATTTTTTTAATTTTTAATATGTACCAAACATATATATGTACTTCCCATTTATTAAATCTCATCTAATTCTTCCAGTGGCCCTTTGAAGTGGGTAACATGCCATCTCCATTTAACGACGAGATGAGTGCTGGAACTATGGATTTGTACACTCAATTTCCATTCATTCTCACTGGAGAGGTTGCAAAGACAAAAAAAACATTTTCAAGATCTCCCTGCAGCTAGAGTCCTGGAAGGAAATCGGGTCCCAAAATGTGGATACACACAAGTGTGGCATGAAGATATAGAAGGCAGATACCACCTTCCTATCCCTTCTTGGCTATTTCTGCTGACAACCAGGGTAAGGCTCCTAGCACCACGTTCCAGGACCCAGTGTTCAGAAGCCATGGCAGCAATAGTAGCAGCATTAGGTTCTTGACCCTGGCATAGCTCCATTGCCGGTCTCAGAGTTGGTAGCTCCCCTGGTCAGTCAGTTTTGTAAAATATCTTTCCATTTCAAATACTTAAAGTTGTTTATCTTTTCTTGTATTGAACCTGACAGTGTGCAGAAGCCTATATGCTCATTAGACTACAGTTAAGCTGCTGAAACAAAGACACTCAAAAAATAGAGTGGCTTAAATAAGACAGAAATTTATACTTCTTTATGTAACAATACAGAAGTGGGTGGTATCACAGACGTGGAGTTGCTGCATTGTCATCAATATGCAAAATCTCTTCTTGGCCCAAGGCATCTCCAGTTGTTTGCTATTTCTCAGCCAGTTGCAGAAAGGGAAGTGGAATAAATACCCAATGATGTTCAAACACTTAAACTCCCATTCACATACTACTGGCTATAACTGAGTCACATAGCAATCCCTAGTCACAAAGAAGGCTAAGAGAATATAGTCACTAGGTAGGTAACCATGTGCCCTGCTAAAACTAGGTGGGTGGGGGGTGCATTTTGTTAGATAAAGAAAGGAAGAATGGTTACTAGGGTAATTATCAGCTTCTGCCATGTCTACCCCTCCTCCCAATATCTATATAAACACTTCTCTTTGCAAATAGACACCACAGTCACCCCTACCTTTGAGTAGGATTTTAATCTATTGGATTCTATATGAAAGTCAGAATAGCCAAAGTTTGTCCCTGGTCACAGTCTTTAAGCCAAGTCTTCTCTTTTATCTACTGGTCTCTGTGCTCAGCCTGTCTCTCTTTCCTTTCATTTAATGTTGGCCAACTTTAGTGGCAACCATGTGATACAGGAAGGCAGCATTTTCGATGTAATCTTTGCTCTGCACTGGCTTCAATTGTCCAGCTAACTGAAGGCACTGACAGTTGGCAATTGAATACTTAACAGAAGGCACGTGAAAAAGGCCTCCATCATCAAACTTATCTACTGCTGTTTGGGATACAGACAAATTTTCCAACTCTGCATAAATGAATCTTTCAAGCACATTAGATTACAAGCCATAGGTAGTAAGAACCTCCCTTATCAGAGCTATATTCTCTTCTATCTTTGCTTGCTGGCTAGTAATTCCATAACTTCCATTTCTTCTTATAATGCATTGTTAAAAGTAGTGAGGACTAGCCAATATGCATCTATATGCAAAGTTTTTCCCATTGAACTAAAGATCAGTAGGCACATGGCATGTCTTCCAAGTTATGATAGGTAACTGTTTTAGCAAATTACATACCACAGAATAACAAGTATTACCAATGTTTCTAGATCAGATTTCGTGCCCATGTCACCCTCCGCCTGTTGCTATTCAATGACACAAAATTTAGCTTTTTGTTATGGTAACACCCCACTTCTGGTTCAAATTTCTATATTAATTTGGGTATATGCTAAGGTCTTCTTTAAAAAAAAGACCCCCACCCCCACCCCAAAGTATCATGTCTTCGTAACATAGAAATTTGTTTCTCTCTTACCTAACAATCCAGAGGTGAGCAGAGACTCTACTACAGATATGGGACTCATTTATGGACTCTCTTCAGCTGTTCTATAGTTATCATTTCCCAGCCAGCAGAAATTGTTTTTAAAAGTAAAATCCAGAAGATGCCTACATTACTTCTGGTCACTTTCCATTGACAAGGACTTAGTCTTGTAGCTCCAAAGGATGCTGTGAAATATTACATCTAGTCAAGTAGCCATGTGCCTTGCTAATACTAAGGAATTCTATTACTAAAAGAAGAAGAAAAGGGATACTGAGACATAATTAGCAATCTCTTCCACCATGAGAATTGGAGGATTACAACTGCATGACTCCAAATCTGAAAAGCAAAACTGCTTCCAAATGGTCTTCATTTATGTACAGAGTGTTAAGCCTTCCAGTATTGCTGTTTACTCTGGTGGTACATATTCTCTGGAATAAGTTGTGATGTCTTTGTTTGTCTTCATGTTTCAACTTAATGATTCACCTATTCTAGCAGTCATCATTTATTGAATGCATACTATGTGTCAGACATTTAATTGTATAATAGGAATATAAAGATAATGAAGATAGAATGATCTGGGTTCATCATTCAGAGTTTCTTTTTATTTGGATTATTTATTTAGAAAATTTGTCATTCTTTTCTGAACATACCATAAAAATAAAAATTTTCTTAAAAACAAGTTCAAAGGAAAGCACACAAGGGAAAGGGTTTTATTTTTCACTCTCCTCAATTTTGTATTATTTACCTCAATTGGCCTAACTAAAATTATACTTTGCTGTAAAATGCAGTGAATCATTTAAGGTACAAAAATCTTGGCAATAAGAACAAGTTTCAACCTAATTACACCTACACACTCTTACTAATCAACTGCTATATTGATACCACTTTCCATCATTAAAATGAAACTGCAATATGCAAAATGCTTTTGTCCTCCACTGAGGGCCCCCAATTTGGAATCCTACTTCCTGTGGATCCAGAGCAACATCTGAATATTTCCCAAAAGAATCCAAACACAACGAGTACCTATTGTATCATTCCATTTGTACAAAATGTAGACAAACAGGAGAAAGCCCATCTATGCTGTTAGAAGCGAGGATCGAGGTACCCCTGCTAGGGGCATGGAGGAGGCTTCTGGAATGCTGATAATGTTCTGTGTGTATACATCAGGGTGCTGATTGCACAGGTGCATTCAGTTTGTAAATCCCATCAATACCCTATACTGAAAATTCTAGTAGTAGCTTTTCATTGTCCATACTATTTAGAAGGCATTTAAAGAAATCAATGGGGTGCTAAGCACTGTACAAGTCACCGTGGAGGTTTCAAACAATATGTAATACATGTATTCTTCCCTCAAAAAGGTACCTTTCTATTTTCCCATCAGAATAAGGCAGCTGTGATATGGGGGGAAAGATTGAGAATCTTTGAGGAGTTCTGACACTGCATGTCCATGCATCAGTCCAGGCCAATAGTCACCATCCTGATCTTTAACTTTCTGAGCTATGTCAGAACTCTAAGATTTTCTGCTCTATAATTCTCTTCTGGTCAAATAGTCATGGTTGTCATTTCGTTCTTTTATTCTAAAGAAGTCTTTTTGGCACTAAGAATATCAAATTAGGTTGACACTAGAAACAAACGTGATTAAATCATAACAAATCTGTGTAGCTTTTTATCAAAAAACAGGGCAGTAGGACTGAAGAAGGCTGGGACCTGGCACCCTGACTGCTGGTTTATGTTCAATGCCCTGTCACTGGCTTGCATGGCCTGAAGCAAGGCTTATCATTTTTCTGGTCCTCAGTTTAGTTATTTGAAAGTCAAGAGGGCTGGGCTCCCTCCAAATCCCTTCAGTTCTAAATTTCTGTTTCTGTTTTAATTTGTTGAAAAATAAGAAGTAGCAGGACAAAGACTGGTTGTCTGGCTTAAGCCCAGTTTTCTTTCCACTGATATGTATGTTTAAAAAGCAACCTAAATTCAGATTTTAAAATTAATGTTGCCCAGTATGTGCTGGACACTACCATGTGAGGTAGGTATGTTATTCCTTTTTCAGATGAAGAACTGACCATCAGAAAGTTAAGAGACTTGCCCCAGTGTATGTGCCTGATTGGTGCCAAAGGCAGAATAAAAAACTTGGTCCTTCTGGCTCCAGAACTTCCCTCTCCCACCGGGGCTTGTAATACATCCAAAAATCAACAAATAGGCCTAAAATAAATCCAATCCTAAAGCAAAAATAGTCTTTCTTTTTCTAGTTGCCTCCAGTCGAGAAAGAAAAACAAGAATTGGGAGTTTCATTTATAAAGATAAAATTTCATGTCATTTGTTAAATTTATAAAACTATACGCAGTTTGTAAAAGGTCTTGCAATGCCTCCAAGTCCCAGCATGTTTTAATACTTGACAAATGTGTCTTCATTTGTGCCGCACTTCACATTTTATCTGAAGATCTTAATTCTTTAGGGGTATAAAAGACTTTAATGGGCATAGAGTCAAACATCAACAAGGATTTTCTGGGGTTTGCTTTAAAATTTTACTGCTAAATTAGAAAGGCTTACAGATACAACACTCAACCTGCCATGACATCCTTTGTCAGGTGTCACGTATGCTTTGCAGGAGTTGCCACCATGAAAACAACTGCAAGATGCAAAGGAAAATAGCTTTGCGGTGAGGTGCCATGAACAACACTCATAGTAAACCTAGAAACATTTTTTTATGTTGTTTCAACCAGGCTGATGATTGTTTTAGAACAAGTCTCCTGCCATGGCCTGACACTTGATCCACAGAATTCCTTAAAAGACACTGGGCCAGGCAGGCAGTAATATATCATATGCCTGACAAAGACACAAAACATCCTGGACATTGCCATAACTCTCAAGGAGTTGTTAGAGTGGCTAGAGGTCACTTAAGTACTTCTAAAAATACAATGGTATAGCCTTCCTGGGCTTATTTCTTTTAGACACTAGACCATCAATTAATATTTGAGAAACATGCATTATAAAAGTCTGCTCTGAGAAAAATTTACAATATTTAGTCAGTCTTTATCATGTGATTCTTCGGGGCTGAATCTCCCATTCAATTTCTCTTCCCAGATTCTACCCTAAACTAAATGCCGAGGTTTGGGGTTAACACTATATATAATGGGACTATTTTCTAAATCAAGCCTAATGACCCTGCATATTTGTTTTTTTCCTGTGGTTGTAAATTAACAGTATGTTCCCACTACACTTGTGTTCTCACGTATTCCTGCCCCCGCCCTGGCCCAGTGTACTGACCTTACTAAGTGCACAAATAGTGTCTCTTGGAAACTGCTTACATTCAATAGCACTTTCTAGTGTTCCATGTATCATTTGTTAAACATGCTTTTAAAATCTATCATGCCAGAGGCTAGGAGTTACTGATATAACATTGGACAAGTTGGACATAGTGCTGTCCCCACAGAACTGACCACCAGAGACATGACCAGGAGATATGACCAAAGAGATATGAACAGGAACCCTGGGAATACCAAATGGGAGGGAAATCAAGGGTGCAGCAGAAACAGAAATAGAGAGTCCAGCAGAAGAGGAATATTCTCCCATATACAGGAATCTAAATTCTACTTGATATACTATCTCTTATAAGTATGTGTAGTTCACACTTATATTTGGGATCCCTATAGAACACGGAGAAAGAGGGATGCTCTACTTCCCACTCATTTGCAAGCTTGCATTTAGGGAGCACTCACCATACGGTGAGTCTGATGTATGCTGTAAATAGTAACAGTATACCCTCAGCCAGATGCTGTTTTAAGCCTTTTACATATATCTGTGAATTTTTTCATTTGATTCTTACAACCTCTCTATGAGGTAGTATACAGTAGTGTCTCTATTCTACAGATGACGAAACTGAAACACGGAGAAGCCGAGTAACTTGCCTGAGTTTACACAACTACTAACTTAGCAGCAGCATTTAAACTCAGACAGCCTAGCTCCAGCCTGAGCTCTGTGGCCCTTCCTTCCATGCCTCTCTACCCCAGCACATAGATCAGCAAGCACACCATGCCTCTCTTTCCTGCAGGAGCTCTCACTCCACTGGCAAAAGTGGGTATAAACACCTACACAGTGTACAGGGGCTATACCGGAAATAGGAATCACATGACTGTAACTCACAGAAAAAACTTCAGAGGACATAGTCCACAACATTTATACAAAACAGAACCTATTCTCCATAAGAGACATGGCTACCACTTATTGAGTGCCCCCCAGCAAAGTACCTGGCACTTCATTTAAATTATCTCATTGCCTTCTCATAACAACCATGCAAGAGGCATAGTATCACTTCATCTTACATAAGAGGAAACTGAGGCTAAAAGAAATTGTGTGACCTGTTTTAGCTGAAGCTGAGGTTCTTTCCCTATTTATGTAGTCTCCTTAAAACACAATGCTTTGTCCTTACTCCTAAGAAGTGACACCAATGTCAGGTAACTTCATAACTTCTCTTTGATGTAGAAAGTAAGGGGAAGTGTTTCTGTTTAGGCAGTTACCAGATTCACTTCCCAAACTCTACAACAGGAAGCTGGTGCAAACACACCAAAACATCACGCTCACAGCAGCCTGACTGCTTAGAGACCTCCAGCTCCAGATTATACCCTCCAAGGCTGACAGAAGCACTGCTGAAGGCACTTGCAAGGTATAAGGGTGCCACAATGGAGCGCTCCATCCCAGAGGCGAGGGTGATCCCAGGGACAAAGTGTTTGAAGAGCTCAGCAAATCATAAGGGAGAGGAAGAGGAAGAAGAGGGGAGGGGAGGGACTGGGACAGGATCCTTCCATCAGAATCGTCTTTCAATAACAAAGGTTGCCTAACCCTTCCTGATCAACGCAACCTCCACTTTTGGCTAGAAAGTGTCCTGGAATGGAAAAGAGAACTTAAGATCAAGGATTTGTATCCAGGATTTTAGAAGAGGAAGAGAAGTACAATTTAGCCCTGAAGTGTGAGATATATTGCTTCTAAGAATAGAAAAAAGACAAAAATTGTAACTGTTTTTAAAACATATACTACAGTTTTATAATAACAGCTTCTTTCCTCCCTCCTCCATCCTCCTTCTGCATAGAAAACACACTAACTGTACTAATTAAATCCACAGTAAAAGGTCAACTTAATATTAGTTTTTACTTTTTTTTTTTGAGACACAGTCTTGTTCTGTCATCCAAGCTGAAGTGCAGTAGAGCGATCCCAGCTCACTGTAACCTCCACTTGCTGGGTTCAAGAGATTCTCCTGCCTCAGCCTCCCAAGTAGGCAGAACCACAGGTGCATGCCACCATGCCCAGCTAATTTTTGTATTTTTAATAGAGATGGAGTTTTGCCAGGCTGGTCTGGATCTCGTGGCCTTATGTGATCTGCCCACCTCAGCCTCCCAACGTGTTGAGATTACAGGCATGAGCCATTGCACTCTCTGTAAGGGACAGAAAAGGAGCAAGTCATTAGACTTTCCAAAGAGTAGAAAAAAGAAAAGAACATAGCAAAATAGCATTTGGTTATCAGCAGCAGCAATGACTCAAATACAAGCACAACAAAGGAAGGGATGTGTGGTTGAGTCAAGAAAGTAGTGACTTGTGTGAAAACCAAAGAGGAATGAATATTGTTCCTTCTGACCAATGAATGTAGACAGTCAGCGTGCTCGGAGCCTCATGGCATCCTGCTTTCCCCTGGGGCTGCTAGGGGGATTTGGTAAATATAAACGTCTTCAAATAACACAAGATGTGAAAAATAGAAAGCACAGCAAACTGGAATAGTCATCAGATGATATATTTAGGAGAGCTTATTCTGCAAGCTAGAATTACAGAGCAGAGAGATGTGGTCAATTAAGAGTATTTAAGGATGAGTTTCTATGATGGGGGTGGGTGACAAGAGAGAGTTGTAATCCAGGACAAAGAATCAGAAGAGACCATCTCCAAAGACCAGGTGATGATTTTAATAAACTGGCTCATGTACTATCACCCCAACAGCTAGTTTCTATATCAAAATTAGTTCAAGATTTCAAGAAGAAGAAGTGGTTTACAAAAGAATTACCAAGAACCCAGAAGTATTTAATGGAAAAAAAAAAATGTTACATGAGGTAAAAGTTGATTTGTGTACTATTTTGACTATGCGTTTTTTTAAAAGGGGGGTGTCCTACCAGCAGGTAGGACCATTAAAAAAAGACACTGCTGCAAAATTCCTACACTCCCAGAGTTCTTCATGGCCTGCGACACACTGTCATGAACCTATCTCCTAGACTAGAACCTCATAGTTACCTACTTAGATAGTGCAGGAATTATGCTCATTTTACAGATGGGAAACTGAGGCACAGAGAAGTAAAACGATTTTTGAAGGGTCACACAGCTAGTAGGTGACAGAGTTAAGTCCACCCTAGAGACTGCATTTTAAATGAGTCACTTGGTGCAATCACAAAAACAATTGTTCTATGATCTGGGTATTTTTCCCTAAGGATTATTGAGATATAAACACATTGCATGACTTCTTTATTTTAATCCTCACAAAAATACTTTGAGATTTGTAATATTGTCCTTTTGGCACCAGCATTTATTAGGCTCTGTAACTTTAACAGCATCACTTAAAGTGAGGTATCTGCTTCAGTTTCCTCCTCTCTTATTTTAATCTTCAGTTATTTTAAGGATTCAAGTCATTTATTTGTGAAAAGCACTTGGAATAGCACCTGGTACATGGTAGGGTTCTGTTGGTGTAAGCTGTTATCATTACTGCTGTTACCCTGACCTGGTCAACAACCTGAACTGTAGACATTCCCTTATTACCACACTAAGTCATATCAATTTCTTTCTAGTGTTTACAATGTGCTTCAAAACAAACTAGTTTGCCAAGTATAAAAGAAATACACCTAAATGAAAATATATGCCTTTATATTAATGAAATGTAATTGTACCTAGAACAGCGACTGGCACAAATTATTAGGTCATTGAATATTTCATAAGTGTATTAACAAATGAATGGGCAGCCGAATAAAGGAATAAACGATCAAAAGTTCAAACAAGAAAGTGAATAACTAGTGGCTGGGCGCAGTGGCTCACAACTGTAATCCTAGGACTTTGGGAGGCCAACGCAGGTGGACTGCCTGAGCTCAGGAGTTCAAGGCCAGCCTCGGAAACATGGTGAAACCCCATCTCTACTAAAATACAAAAAATTAGCTGGGCATGGTGGCATGTGCCCATAGTCCCAGCTATTCGGGAGGTTGAGGCAGGAGAATTGCTTGAACTGGGGAGGCAGAGGTTGCACTGAGCAGAGATCGCATCACTGCACTCCAGCCTGGGCAACAGAGTGAGACTCCGTTTCCAAATAAAAAAGAGTATGTAACAAACAAAATTATGAAACTTAAATTAATCTGCAGAACCTGGGAATAAATAAATAAAAAAGGAATAAAATGGAAAGCAACATTTTTTTATTTTCTAAGAATTGTTTTTCAATATTTCACTTAATTCACTGTAAACCATGTCTCTATTAAATGCAATTAACATTTTTCAAAAGTAAGCAGTATGAAGTCACATAAAAAGCTAATAAAATCAACATTCAATTATAAGAGACCCTCACTAAATCTTATTCAAAATTGAGGAAGTCTATAGTCACGTTTTTATTTCATCCTTAATTTCCCATGCTTTTCAAAGAGCCATATTATAACTCTTTCTCAAATATTTGCGAGGAAGTATTTTGATTGTGAAAATAGATGCTCCGAGAATACCTAAGCTAAATAAATATTTACATTCTGCCTTTTTAGTTGAACAATTGACTTTGTTCTTTAGCATTTAGGTCAAAATACTTAAATGTTTTAAAACATCAATAACAAGAGGATATGATTTTTCACCAGATAGTCTAAACTTACAGGTTTTAGCGAAAACTTCACAAGAAGGAATTGAGTAATTTAGAAATGTTAATGTACACACACCGTAAAAATAAAAAAAGGGGGTGGGGTTGTTGGCCACTTATTCTTTTTAACTCAAAAAAAATCTCTCTTCCTCTTCCCTGTGTTTATCTGGTTAAGCCTTGGTGAGCATTTACATCCACTTACATCATTATAATGATAACCTCAATTTGCTGACTTTATGTAGGATTTATATCAAAGGACTCTTGGAGCTTAGTATGCCTTAGTTAATTTTCAGAGCATCCTTGTACATCACCATGGGACTAGTATCTTATCTGTATCATACAAAATTAAAACCAGATGTACTAGGAGACAAAGCAGCTTTCTCAAAGGACATAAAGTCACATAATTATCAACTTAATGAAATTTGGCTTCAAACTCATGTCTTCTCTTAATACAGCCAAGTTTTTCCCCACTAGATTATTCTTCCTTTATATAAATTTAAGAAGTCATGGTGGCAGCTGAGCAGAAGACTACCTGGAAAAACACCAAGATTTTTCTGAGGTTGGGTTAACCTGACCCAGCAGAAGCTCTGAGACTTGGAAGAAAGAGAAGCAAGGCTATAAGAACTATTCATGTTTTTTGACAGTGAGTAACACGTAAATTACTGATAACAGGTCAGCAAAATGAAAAGTATAAAAAAAGGTGAGAAACGTCAGTGTTTCATAATAAACTTTCATCATGGGCTTCACTGGAAACTCTTCTTCCAACTCTGAGCTGTATATCGAGCCTTGGAGCAAACCCTCCTTCCATCTAAACTCTCCCTTGAGTTGTAGGAACTGCTCCTGTGGGTGCTAGAAAACAAGGTTCTCCTGAAGCTGACTTAGAGCAGGTGGCTTTGTGTGAGGAGACTGCAGAGGTGTGTCAGGTGTGTCCAGTTGCACTAAATGGTTCACATTTTTGACACTGGAATTTTGCACATTCTTTGGAAATAAGCCGTTCATTTGGATTCCCACAGTCACCTCTCTCAAGCCTGACTTGAGCTGCCAAGACTGAGTCACCTTCTCTCCTCAGTGGGTCATATTACTGGTGGCAGGTTCCACCTGTTTTAATATTTGCTTGATAACAAAAGTGATCCTTGAGAGTTGACTGACAGGGGCTGCTGAGCAGGCTTCCAAACCAATTGTGGGAGAGATCAAGATAACCAGTCACCTACAAGAGGAATTATGAAGACAACTAAGCCAAAAGAGAGTGTTGTAATAGATACCTTTGCCCCAATATCTTTCTTGGGATTAACCAGTGTTAGGCAAGGTATCAGTTTAAACAGAAGTAGGAGAGGAAGTAAGCTTAAATTGTAGCAGAAAGAATGCTGGTCTGATAGACTGGAGAACTTCAGAATATGTTGGAGGAAAAAGAGTAGATCTCTACATAGATCTCTAAAGTAGACACCTGGAAATATATCCATCATGAGCCTGTCCAATGCTAAAATTATCTGGGAGGAAACAGCCTTCAGCCAAATGAAGCATCTTTGAGAGAAAAATCCAACCCTTAAGTTCTCTCATCCCTGCCCTCCACGACACCCCACTAACACTTGTTTTGCAAATAAATTGCTATATTCCTGAACATAGTGCCAGAAACCAATTTCTTCCAGCACAGCTTTTCACCCTACTTACCTTTTCAAAAGCATCACCCCTTTCCTACCATCTCCCATCAGTGGATGAAGTGATAGTCCCACTTAATAACTATTTAAGCAGTGGGCAAAGTTCTCAGTTATGCTCTATCTTATCCTTGCAAATCCAAGGAAGGGTTGTCAGCTCTTATAGAAGCAGGAAACCATGTCAGGGTGTGGTAGAGAGAGCAAATAGTTAAAGAGAAGCTCAAAGCCAGGCAGGATGGTGTTCACCTGTAGTCCCCAACTACTGGGAGGCAGTGGAGGGAAGATGGCTTGAGCCCAGGAGTTCCAAGTTGTAGTGCACTATGATCATGCCACTGCATCTGCACTCCAACCAGAATGAAACTCTGTCTCTAAAAGAAAAAAAAAAAAGAAGCAGCAGCTCAAAGGACCTGGGCCTTCATTTCATCCTTGCCACTTGCCATTTGTGTGGCCTTGTGTTAGTAACTCACAGCTCTCTACCTGCTTTCTCCCTCATAAAAACCTGCTAATGTCTGAATGTGGCACTTGGCAGATTGTCTCTCTTCCTCTTGCACCTGGAAGGCATCAATAATCAACATTTCTATGGGTCACTCGTGTTAAAGGTTTCATGTCATTCCTTAAGGACATTTTTATTTCTGGAATATGTATATTCTGATCATTATAAGCCCAGGAAAAATCCAAGAGATGGTTAAGACCATCAAGTTCAACACTCAATTTGCTTAAAGTCAACCCTTTATAAGTCAGCCAACATAATGTTAATGATATTCATATATATATATGTGTGTGTGTTTATGTTATTAATATTATGTTGGCTGACTTATAAAGGATTAACTTTAAATAAATGTATCTACGTATATCTGTATATGTATAAACATGTATATATGTATATACACACATATATATAGACATATATATATATATATATATCTGAAATCTAGCCTCTCACAAAATAATTCACTTTAAGAAACAAGAGTAATTTTGTGATTGAAAATTATTTCAATGTAGGAATCATCAGCGAAATCAGTTACAATGTAGACTTGGAGTAATTGTGTAGCATATCAGTCTACATCTGAATAATCTGTTATTTTCTTGACATTTTTCTTCAACTGTAATAAGCACTGATATTTACATGATATTAAAATACCTGTCTTTAAACCAGAACATTAAATGCCATACCAATTCAGCATTTCTCTAGTTGAAGAAGAGGAAGCTGAAGGAAGAGGAGGCTGAGTTTTCATTAGATGATATTTGTGGTCTTTTTTATGATTATTGTGCTTAATCATATTATTGCTACATTATTACTAAATTTTTGTCTTCTATAAAACTTTAAGATCATGAAATAGCCAGGAAGGATGCAGGGATTGCTCTATCTTCATCAGCGAATGGGAGGAATGGCACAGGAAAATGAAAGAATTTATCATAAATCACAAATATAGGTTTCTAAGATAAAAAGAGAAAGCAGAATTCCTGATCCCAAGCATGAAATCTCCCTCTTACTGTAACACATGTTCGAAGTGATCTAGTGGCCTTTTCTCCATGCCTCACAAGAATCAGGCATTGGAGAAATTACGTTGTTCTTCAGCCCCCTTATGTTTCACAGGTAACACTCCGAAGCCCACAGAATATATGTGACTTGCCCAAGATCATGTGTTAGTAAGAGAGAATGAACTAAGAGCTAGGCCTCCTTCCTACCTCCTCAACATGGCCCTCTCCCAGACAACACACTGCTCCGTTCCACATTCCATCATAGAGCAACTGGACTGGACTCGCCCACTCAGCAAAAATGTACTGAGAACACACCTAACATGCTAAGTCCCGGACATAAGTCAAAAAAATGTAAGATTCCATCCTCCCCCTTCCCAAAGGAAAAACAACAACAACAACAACAAAAATAGTCCAAATAAACAGGTAAATAGGTGAGGACAAGACTTAGCACAGGCTTTAAGATTGGACAGACCTGGACACATAGCCTGACTCTATGCTTTACTAACGGTGTGACCTTGAGCTTCTGTGTTCTCTTGTATAAAATTTTGTGAAAATTTTTCAGAGGTGGTTTGTGAGGATTAAACGTGATAGCCTTTATTTTCTTAAAATACCATAGTCTCTGGACTATACTATTACTATACTGCTATTACTCTAGTAAGGGGCTCAGCAATGGTGGTAATTACCACTACTACTGGCTGACATGAGGCTGACAGAGGGAGGAGTACTTGTGGTCCCTTTTCTTCATTCTCCCATCAGATAGCCTAGAGTCCTCACCTTCCTGCCATCTGTACCACACAAACGCGGAGAGTTATTGGTAAGTCACAAGGGGCCCAGGAATGCCTCACTTAATGGGTTCTGCCTGCAGCAGGACTTAGTATCTCTCCATCTCTCTCTCTCTCAATTTCTCAGGCTGACTGTCTCAGTAAAACACTGCTATTTAATTCTTCAGAGTCAATGAGTCATCCACCAGTCCAAACTTGTACACGTTCCTGCAAGATATAATTTGGAACCTTTGCCTAATAAGTTTTTATTAATAGTAAGATTATCAGACTAAGATGAAAATTGCTACACTAAAAAACAAAAGGAAGTATACTGAGAGCTTTCCTAGATATGCCCTTTATCCATTGTCTTTATAATTCATTTAACTTATAACAATGTAGGGCATTACATAAAAAAGCAACATGGGATCCCTATCCTCACAAGCTCTCCTGGAGGAGGCAGAATAAATACTGGTAAACACCAAGTAGTGAACATGGAAACATAAAGGCAGTTAGGGCTATATAAAGACAGGCATGTCAGTGTTCAGGAGGGAGAACGTCTATAAGAAACAAGAGTTAGCAGAATATCGGTCAGAAACGAAGCAGGACAGCACCTGTTTGGAAAGACTTCAAGGGATGAGTTCTGAAGGGCAGTGGGTGATGAATGGAGAGGTGGCTTCAGGTTTGAAAAGAAATAACAAAGCAGGGATGTCAGGAGATAACAGGGAAAGTAACCCTCTAAGAGCAGAGAGCAAAGGTGAGGGGATTTGCAAATTCCTCCAGAACACTGCAGTACTCACATAGTCAAAGCAAACCAAAGAGTTAAATAAAACTGATTTATTAAGGCAGATGTGAATTATATTGCACTCTCTCCCCATTACTTGTTTATCTGTATTAATCAGGTAATGAGTCAGCTTTCTGCTCACAGTTATCACGAATGCGAATGAGAATGTCCCAAAGCCAAACCCCAACATATAACTTCAAAGGTCCAGAAGTGAATTATTGGCCTCATAGAGATCTCTGAAAGGTTAGAGACATCTAGGAATGACAGGATTTTTTAAAAATTATTAAAAATTATAAGAAGAGGATCTAGAAAATTACAGACTTATTTTTTTAATTCTAAATGTTTTTGTTACCATGTCTTGCCACATATGATGGCAATTTTTTAATAACTAGAAAGTTTATATTTTTGCTTTTTGTACAGAGTTTAATACAACAGCACCATGTTGTCAATGGATACCTTTATAAACATTTGCTGACTAACTTGGCTGTGCTTCTTACTACGGTCATGAAGACTCACACATATCCCTTTGAAGAAACCTTGATTTGCTCCTCTACAAAGTCACTGCAGGCCACATGGGTGAAATTTACATAGGAAAATAATAATTCTCATTTAGCGAGCTCATTTGATGGGACAGGCACTACTCTAGTGCTTTACTCATCATTTCCAATCCTTGATGATTAATGAATATCACTCTATGATAAAGCAGATGTCATTACAGATGAGAAAACAAGGGCTTAGAGAAGAGAAGCAACTTCCTCAAGGCACACAATTAATATGTCGCTGAGAGGAAACTACAGTCCAGCTCTACCTAATGTGAAAGAGAGAAGAAGGAAAGAAAGAAAAAAAGAGAGAAAGAGAGAAAGAGAAAGAAGGCAGGCAGGCAGGCGGGCAGGCGGGCGGGCGGGCGGGCGGGCGGGCTGGCAGGCAGGCAGGCAAGTGAGACAAGGAGGGAGCGAAAAGAGAACTATACCTCAAATTTTGAAAGAGACAGAGAGAGAAAGATAGATAGATCTAGAAAAAGGGAGGGAAAAAGTCATAAAAACAACTTACCCTTCTTAAACAAGGCACAGCTGGAGAATTCAAATCAATTATATTTCCCAGCCCAGAAAATGTTTAGCAAACCACATATTTTTTAGGGCTCCAGTATTATTCCCAGCACCTCTTTCCAAACACCCTTTTTCTTCTATTACTATATATTACTGGATATTTTTAGAAAATATTGGTAACTCATCAATGAATCTCTCCCTTCTCTCCCAGCAAGGAAGGGAGGGTGGGAGAAAGGAGGGAAGGAAGGAAGGAAGGAAGGAAGGAAGGAAGGAAGGAAGGAAGGAAGGAAGGAAGGAAGGAAGGCAGGCAGGCAGGCAGGCAGGCAGGCAGGCAGGCAGGGAGGGAGGGAGGGAGGGAGGGACTATCTTTATAGACCTCTACAATAGTTTTTCAAATGAAAAAGTAAATATCCAGTAAATAAGTCCCAACAGTCACCACACAAGATTGAAACCAGACTCTGAAGCCAGCTAAGAGCTCTTTTTCTCCATTTCCCAAAAAACAGTGATCACTGAGTCAGATATCTTCGGGTTACCTACACACCTGTAGCCATGTGCCAGGAGTTCTGCTACAGAGAGAAAATCAACCAGGTTGGAAATAATTGCAGCATAAGGTCTCACTTTATTGCCACTGATAGAAGAAATCTTACCAGTCAACAAAATCTCATAGGAACAATCCACAATGCCTCTTGCCACTTAGAAAGGTAGATGTTGTACGGAACATCTACCCTCTCCCTGCCCATCCTCCAGCTTGGCTCACTTCCAGTGGGAAGTGACTGTGTCTGGAAAGGAACTGGCCAACTTTGACAGCAGCCTCAACTCCCACAGCACCCTGGCTCCGTGTTCTTTAGGATGGTGCCCTGGCTGGTCCACAGGAACAACATCAGCCTCTACAGAAGCAGTGGGGAAAGGCCAGTTGAACTGACATTATTGTTTCTGGATTGGTTAGCATGTCAGGAAACATGAGGCCATGCAAGGACTGAAAGAGGCTCTTGTTGAAATGGAGCTGCCTCTTTTCTTTCCCCACATTACTTCAAGGGGGAAGTGCACTGGTCCTGTGCCCCACTCATCTTCTTATCTGAACCTCCAGAAAATGACAACTACAACTTTGAGAATCCACTGTGACAGCAATGCCATGCAGATGATATTTTCAGCTGAACTGGACACTCAGAGCAATGCCCAAGGAGCTGGTTAAGTAAGAAAGCCTATGTGAAGAGGCTGGGTAAGGTATGAAGCACTACAGAAATGTGCCTTTATGATATAAGCAGAAATAGGAGACTGATCAGGAGACATAGCTCAGCCTAGACAAAACCAAAGCAATGCTCATCACAATAGAAGGAAAGAAATCAAAATTCCAGAAGAAAGCCGGGGGGGTGGGGGGTGGGGAGTGGACTTTAAAACATCTTACCCTTCTTAGAGACGCCGCAACTGTGGAATTCAGATCAATTCTATTTTCTAACCCAGAAGATGTTTAGCAGACCACAGATTTATTTGGGGCTCCAATATCATTCCACAGCCCCTCTTTCCAAACACCCTTCTTCTATTACTAAATGGCTAGGTTTCTTTTAGAAAATATTGATAACTTGTCACTGAATCTCTCCTTTCTCTCCCAACTTGAATCTCCAGGGGCAAAAACAACAAAAGAATAAAAAATAAAAGAACAGTGTGGTTAAAAAAAAAAAAGTGGGGACAGAAGACCTGAAATGTCTTAGATCTGAGATCTGACTTCCTCTTGCAGACATGTTTTCTTTATAAATTGCCTTTATGAACACCCACTTAGTGGCTTCACGATCCTGCAGCCAAGTTTCCCCTTTCCATCCCACTCACAATGCCTGGGTTCGATCCCTTGTCATCTTTCGCCTCACTGAGGGAGCGAACCCCTCCACTGCCCTACCTCCAGGCTTGGTCTCTCCAAGCCACCCTCCACTCTGCCACCCAAGTAGCATCCTAAACTTTAAATCCCTTCATGTTCTCCTTTGTACAATTTTTCATTATCTATTCATTACCTATAGCAGTGGTTCTTAATGGTTTCTTGGAGATCTGATTACAGCTTTGGTCACTTTTTTTCATCCCTTGAAAACGAATCACTCATAAGCAATAAATCCTGAGTTAAGAACCCTTGGCCTAGAGCAGAGGTCTCCAAAGGGGTAAGCACCAGATTATACATATGGTACAGAAAAACAATGTTAGCATTCCGATTTTTCCATATTCCTACTCTTTAGCAAAACTAAAAAGAAAATAATTAGAAAGTAATTTAAATGTATGTATGTTGAGTGTATGGAATGATACTGATGCCCTCACCTAACCCAGCTGAGTTTCCCTGAAGGAAGAACTCTTAAAGGGTCCCACAAGTGAGAGGTGATGGGGGGATCCACATTTATTTCTTCACTGTCAGAATATTGGAATGAACTGCATTCTACATGCTAGAGGATGTTATCAATAGTTAATTTGATAAAATTAAGCCCTTTATATATAAAGAATGTTCTTGTCAAGTCTTTTAAGTTTGATGAAAAAGTTTATTGAACTTAAAAGACTTGCCAAGAACCTACTTTATAAAGGGCTTAATTTTATCAAATTAACTGTCCTTACTAGTTGGCTAGTTATTTTGTATCCAAATACTTAACAGGTATCCAACTAAAACTGGACTTGCACATTTTTCTTTTACAAAAGACAAGGCTCCCAAGTTGTCTAACCTTTCCTGTGATGACTGGTGGCTGCCAGGATTATGCAGATATTTTCAGAAAAACAGATATGCTTAATATGTCTTTTCAAGGTAAAGGTAACATTTTAATAGTGAATAAGAAAGTAACTGCTTTTCTAAATTAATTTGTTGCTTTGAAAATGGGTGTGCTGGCAGCTTCTGAGGTTGTCTCTGCTGATCTTCTCTTCCTGGTATCTGTGTCCTTGTGTAATCCCCTCCCCTAGAATATGGACTGGACTTAGTAACTCAAATAAATAGGATTATGGGAAGAGTTACTTCTGAGATTATGTTACAGAAAGGCTGAGACTTACATCTTATTCACCCTCTCTTACTCTCTCTTTTTGAGAAGCCCATGGCAAGGAACTACCACCTCTAGCCAACAGCTGACCAGGACCTGAGGCATGCCAACAGGCACGTGAGGGAACTTGGAAGCAGAGCCTCAGTCAATTTGGCCTTGAGCTGACTGGAAGCCTGGCCAACCCCTCAGCCACAGTTTTGTGGGAGACTCTGACCCAAAATAATGCAGCTAAGCCACTCCTGGGATCTATGACCCACAGAAACTATGAGATAAGAAATGTCGGCTGGGTGCGGTGGCTCACGCCTGTAATCCCAGCACTTTGGGAGGCCAAGGCGGGCAGATCACAAGGTTAGCAGATCGAGACCATCCTGGCTAACACGGTGAAACCCCGTCTCTACTAAAAATACAAAAAATTAGCCAGGCACGGTGGCAGGCGCCTGTAGTGCCAGCTACTCGGGAGGCTGAGGCAGGAGAATGGCGTGAACCCAGGAGGCGGAGCTTGCAGTGAGCCGAGATCACACCACTGCACTCCAGCCTAGGCGACACAGCGAGACTCCTTCTCAAAAAAAAAAAAAAGAAAAGAAATGCCTGTTGTTTTACCACACTAATTGTGGGGATGATTTGTTATGCAGCAAGAGATAACTCACACAACTGGGGAAATGTTTCCTCATCGATTTAATCGCTAAAAGTAATGTGACTGTGTCTCATTTAAAAAAAAAAAAAAACTTTCCTATCTGCACATTAAAAAAAAGATTAGAAACAGAATTTTCTAGGGTGTGTCTAAATAATTCAGATGAAGAGTATGAATTTGAACCAACTACTAAAAATACTAAAATGCAACATCTTCCAAAGAGTTTACAAGAATGACTAAATGATATCAGGAAAAACAGAAAGTTATTGATTACATTTCAAGAAAAACCTAAGTACAGTGTTTAAAACTGAAAAAAAAAACAACTGTAAAAACTGCATTATGACTTAGTTAGTCTTGCCAACAAACACTCCTTCAATTGGAACTGTATTTATTTGTGAAGTGTCTTGATTTAATTAAAACTAGAAATCAAAATAAACTGAACTTAGAACCAGTCCTTTAAATTACCCCATCATAAAGTGTTAAATCAAATTTTTCAAAAACATATCTGCATTTTCAAACACATTATTCATTCTAATGTTTAAGAAAATTTTATAGGAGCAAAAACTGACATGTATCTTTATTTCCTATTTAATCACATCTGTGTGTATTTCTGAAGGGATATAAGAAACTAATCTGATAGTGTATATATAAAAATAAATATATCCAAATAAGCACATATTTGAAGAGTATATGCTCAAGTTATTTTTACTGGTAGGTGTATGCAATTAAAAGAGTTTATATAGCCCTGACCTCAAAGACAATTCCAAATGCTTTCCCTCGGTTTGCACAACCTATCTTTTTAGTCCTGCTCTTAAGAGCCACTTGCAATTCTCAGGACACCGTTGACTGAGCTTAGAAGCAGATCCTGTCGCCGAAGTCCCTTTCTACACCACTACTCCTATACCCACCCCGAAGTCCCTTTCTACACCACTACTCCTATACCCACCCCCAAGTCCATGGAAGAATTCCTCCTCATATTTCAATGCCTAGCTTACTTGTCAAACAATTCATGACATTTCCTCCCTCCTTCCCCTCCTTTCACCTCTTAATGCTCTCAAAGTTCCCTTTTAACCCTTTTATTACAGAACTTACCATCCTATGTTATATTTTAAGGACTTGTTTCTGTTCCATTTACCCTTAACAAACCAAGGGCTTTCTACAAAATTCGCTTAGTAGCAGGTAGTATGCTGAAAATGCTGTTGAATACATGAATTAATGGATGAACTAATTTTTTCAGAACTTTTTTCCTGTGGCTCAAACTATAGCAAGTTGAAAAGGGAATCTCCTGTCATCTTATTCCAGTCAGATATCTGTATATCTCACCACCAACATTTAATAAATATTTTTCCAAAAAAATTAAAAATTAATTTAAGTAACAGATTCAGCATTTCAGAGCAGATTTCTTACAACCTGGTAAACAGCATTATCCTATGGTAAGGAGCCAGACTGTGTCAGGTTGAATCCACCTTTGGCACCTATTAACTCTGTAATATTGGACACATTAAATATCCTCATTGCACCTCCATTTCCTCAACTGATAAAATGGGGAAAATAAGATATGGCACAGACCTTATCTTATTAAAGGTCCACAAATGTTGCTTGTTATCCTGTTGACCTTTTGCAGATGTATTAAATAAATATTAAGTGCTAAATATACTCCCAGACTAAGCCTCCCTGGACCTCCAGTGAATGCACACAGCACACACAGAGATAAGCATGTTAAGGACAGGAGATCTGTCTTTTATTTTCATTGTAGCCCCAATACCTGGCACATAGTAGGTGCTCAATTACTGTTTGTTGATTGATTTCAGAATTCCCCATACATTTCTGCCTTATACAGATTTGAATCCACATTGTAGTTTCAGACCACCCTTTCCAAAAGCATTCTCAGGATGGCTATTGTCAGAATCAGGATGTGGAAAAACAGTTAATGTGGCTATGTTGCAGGAAAAGCTAAGAAGAAGACCTGAAAGGAAATGACAGTTCAATAAAGACCAACATTCTATCAGTAAAATAGTGGGAAATGATTCATAAATGCAGTATTTACACACAAGTACAAAATGTTCTAGTACTTCAGAAAGTAAAGAAGGTTCATTTAAAAACAAACAACAACCTTGGCAGACTCTAACACAGAATTAAAAACTTAAAACTTAAACCAATTCTATTGTCAGAATTATTTTGATTGTCAGCAGACTAGAACAAGATTAACTAGTATAAGAAAGAAATTGTATGGGGTCACATAAGTGCCAAATTTAGAAGACTGTCTTGCCAACTTAAAGGTCTCTTCAGGTGGGCCCGTCCATCTCTCTACCCCTTTCTCCACACATCTGTTCATCCCTCTGACTCCAGCCTCTCTCTAGATTTTTAGTTTTTTATCTCTTACTACAGGCAAGTTTCCTCCATTTGGCAGTGGGGGAAAAAAAAAGGTGGGGAAAGGCTGCCAATGACTGCAGGCAAACTGCATCCCAGCTCACTGGCCAGAGGTGAAAGGTTTCCTTTCCTCTTAGCTGCATATAGGGTGGGAAGGGATGCTGGGGAGACCGGACAATGTGAATCCACCACATGCAAAAAGGAAAACATTCTCAGAATTCTACTACCACACACAAACTACATCCCATCTTCACACTTCCTTCCAACATTAATGAATAACTTTTAATTACTATCCTGGTACATATTTTTTCTTTTGGCTTTTTGTCTTAAGCATTTTACCTGTTCCTCCAGAGGCTTTATAATGACCAGATTTAAGTGTCTAAAAGTCATTATGCAATAATTCACCTATCATTTCCTTAATGATTAAAATTTATGTAATTTCCAGATACAGCTACATTTAAAAAACATTATAATTATTCTCCTCTTACCTGAAACATGTTACTTTAAAAAAGTATCTCCTTAAGATAATTCTCAGAAATTGAAATAATGGGTGCAATGTTAAGAACATTTATATAGATCTGGTTCTTAGGATACATTATCAAATTTTTGTTCAAAAAGTTGTATTAAATTTCAGTGTCTCCACAATACATACGTACTGCAGCATCACCATATCTTCATCAGCAGTGAGAATCATATGCAGATAAACGTTTGTTAAGTCATGGTTCCTAAACATTCTCACTAGCTCAGAATGCCGTCATTAATCCTACTACACTTATGGCCTGACTTCCTCACCTGGGAAGACACAGGAAACTGACAAGCATAGTTCTAGCACACAGTAGGCACTCACTAAAAGTTAGGTAAAACTGCATTATGTTCCTATTCATATGTATGTATTATGTATTATGTTCCTATTCATGTATTATGTATTGTATTATGTTCCTATTCATGTTTCCAGGGAAGATCAGCTTTTGAAATGTTAGCTTTGATCATACTAACTACAGAAAAAAGATAAGCAAAAAAATATATATCTTCTGGTTCTAGTTACTTCTATGAAAACCTAAGACAGAAGACACAGGACTTACCTTTTTATCTGTCTACTCCCTTGATCTTCTCTTATCTCTGTTTTGGCAGAAAGGACAAATAAATCTGAGGGTTTTTTGTTTGTTTGTTTGTTTTTTACACAGAAGCGTGATGCAATTAGCACTGGTCCTTTTTTTTTTTTTTTTTTTTTAATTTGCCTAAAGCTTTTTTATTTCTCAAAAGGCGGGGGGGAAGGCTGGTTTCTAGAAACAGATGTGGAATTGAAGAATGTCCTAGGGAGCTAAGTTTTAAGGACTAATCACAAACTTGTTGTTTCTCCAACAATGTCCTGAATCCATTCCTTGCACCATCACCATTTTTCATGCAACAGAAGTGTTTCTAGAGCTCCAGAACCACGAGTACCTCATCACGTCCTGAGCACTCACATCCCCCCAGCAAGCCGCCTGCTCTAGAAGTCCTGAGACTGAGTACTCTCCAAAGGCTGGAGGTTCGTGCGGAGTTTGTACATGTGGTTGAGCGCTTGTGTGAAGAAAGTCCCGCTGGTGTTGATCTCCATCAAGGTCAAGTTATCCAGCTTGGCATGTGCCTCCTGCTGTCGCACAAAGCTGTCAGCAGACACTCGGAGTTTGGCTATACGAGTGTCCCACATATCCTTGACCAGGGTCCGGATTTCATCTGCCTTCGGGATGTTGTCTGAAGCATGATTTAACAGGAGCTTGGTAAGTTCCATGTAGTAAGGGCTGGGCATTGGGGTAGAAGTTTCTTCCTTTCGTTCATGATCCCTCATCTTCTCCAACTTTTCTACGTCCATCCACTCTGGAGGGAGCAGGCGACATTTCTGTCTTTGTTTCAGGTTAATTGCCAGCCACAGGGGCACTTCCACTGGCAAACCAGGGTTAAAAGGCCCCAGGTCCCCCCGCGATGAGGTAGATCTTGTCCAGACTGAAGTTGGGGATAATGGTAACCAGCTCCTTCTCGGCGAGAAACTCGACCTCGGCCGCGTCCATGGCGGCGCGAGCAGCAGACCAGAGCCTCACGGTCTCCGCCCTCAGCGTCCCGGAAGAGACGCCGCGGCCGCCGTTTTCCCGCCACTGCGGGAGCCCGCTCCGGCCGGAAGCAGCACTGGTCCTTTTTAAAGACTATTGTATTTTTAAAGATTAACCAAGCCTACGGTTGCTTAATTAATGTTTTGGGTCAAAACCCTGGATGCCCATCAGAATGACCTGTAGTGGGATTTTAAAATGTAAATATCTAAACCTCTTCCCAAATCCTCTGGTTTAGAATCTCCAACAGGTGGAGCCAGGTATTTGTAATTTTTTAAATCTCTGTGATTCCGACACAGAGCCATGGTTTGAGAACCAAATAAATCAACCAGTAGTGAGGCATGAGTATTAATGTCAGTTATTCTTAGCCCTTCAATTTAAATTGCAAGCTAAATTTATTAGGGGTTTTTCCTTCTCCCTTTCTGCTGTTTCATGCGTCCATGTGGAGAAAGTTCCACAATAGCAATACTCCCCTCTCTCAACCAGTGCGATTGCTCAGCACCTCTGCCTGCCCTTTGCAGACCGGCCTGCAGCACCCATTCTGTCCCCCTACTCCAGGAAGCCTGTAGTTTTTTAGGTTGCCAATGGCAGTCCTCTTACTGCCTGACTGAAGGACTGGCAAGTCCCCTGAGCTAACACATCCATGCCACATTCTCCAGAATCCGCTGACCTCTGGGACCCTCTCTCAATCTCCTTGTCACCAACTGGGCCAGGAAAAGCGTGTTTATTTCTTGGGCTCCCTCAAACCACCTCTAGTTGTCTGTCTATGCATTTTATCTTCCTTGCTAGACAACATGCTCCTTGAGGGCAAGTTTGCACATCTCTCCCTATGGTTTGTAAGGCTCAGAGCTTAGCACATACAGATACCACATAGGTATGTGAAGAGCAAAGCATGAGCGGAAAACTGACGTCCAATCTACGCCTACACCATGCCAAACACCACATGAAGGCTTTATCTACCTTAGTTCATGCCACCCATACACACTCCTATGAGATAGGATTTAGCATTCCCAAATTGCAAGCAAGAATAGAAATGGTCATCAGATGAAGTTCATTCCATCAAAGACTGTAGGCAAGAGCATTAAAAAAGTGGGATTGCATTGCTGTTTTTCTACCTGCTGCCTAGTTTTCTTGAGATAATTTACTGTAAGCACACAGCCGGAAGTCCATATATCCCTTATATGACAGACATGTAGTTATCTAGAGATGTGTTCTCCGTTGGAAATTGTCTAATTGATGAGATCTGACCCAGACAAGTGTTTTCTTTCGACGTTGTTCATTATCATGCAATCTTGGTATTTTAAATAGGATTATGCCGTTTGGGCTGGGCACTTAAAATTTCCCTAAGGGCCAAGGCTGAGTAATTTTCAGGTAATGAGCTTTAATGTCCAAGGAAAGAGACATCCTGAATCACCTTCTGAACCTGTGCCATGAATCTGCTGTAAAACTCAGTATCAGTAGTTCTAGAACCTCACATAATTGATCTTGTGACTTGAAATTGAATCACTTTCAAGGTTTCTTCCAAAATGGTTTTGCCCTCCTGAACCATACTCTATTACAGCTACACTTATCCAGTCAGCTGAAGAAAAAGAAAATGATAAGTCTCTGGTGTTCCTGCCTTTGTTGAGCAGCCTTTAAAGTCACTCTGAGCCCATTTTACCCTCAAGAGCAGAGGCACGCCAGAGGCAAACTCTCCCAGCCTGAAAAAAAAAAAACACTGAGGTAAAATGCAGAGGGAAAGGAGACCTTACTGCACATGAGCCAGACTTAGGGATGCAGTCTTTCATACTCCAGGGGCTCTGAGTCACTGTGCTGTGGAAGTGACCTGAGTTATATAAATCCTTGTGCACACCACCAGAGAGAGACTCTATGTCAGTGTGCAATATTAGTGTGCAAAGTATAGTAAAATCTGTGAAGCCAGACCCCACTAGTTCAAAACTAGGGATCATAAAACCTTATAATGCCGGGCGCGGTGGCTCACGCCTGTAATCCCAGCACTTTGGGAGGCCGAGGCGGGCTGATCACGAGGTCAGGAGATCGAGACCATCCTAGCTAACACGGTGAAACCCCGTCTCTACTAAAAATACAAAAAAAAAAAATTAGCCAGGCGAGGTGGTGGGTGCCTGTAGTCCCACCTGCTCGAGAGGCTGAAGCAGGAGAATGGCATGAACCCGGGGGGCAGAGCCTGCAGTGAGTAGAGATGGCGACACTGCACTCCAGCCTGGGCGACAGCGAGACTCCGTCTCAAAAAAAACAAACAAACAAAACGAAAAAAAAAAACTTATACCTGGCACTATTTCCTGTTACAGATGAGTAAACAGGCTAATAGAAGTTGAGTGACTTGCCGGAAACCACATGGGTATTGAGTAGCAGGACAGTAATTTGAAGGTAGTTCTCCAGAATTTAAGTCCGGTGCTCTGTTTTTAAAGAATATTTCCTGTAAATGCAGGGAAAGCTGAAATTTAACTTTATTCTAAGACAATATCATTTATAATCTCAAAAAGCCTAACTGAGGATAGAGGTGAGGGTAAGCAGAAAGAGATATGTTTTTCCTACTTAAAAGAGATTACTGGGCTTGAGGAAGAAGTAGGAGGTAAGAATTACAGGTCCACTCTTGAATTTACCAGCTGGGTAATTGTGGGGAAGTTAGTTGACTTTCTAGTTGTGAATGTCCAGTTTTTGACTTATAAAATGGACCTACTCACAGGGTTATTACAATTATTAAATGAAACAGTACAGATAAACTAGCTGAAACTTAGCAGGTGCTCAATAAATGTTGCTACCCTTCCTTGAAACGGCTATAAATTAACACATTATTCTTATCCATTCAGAGCTCTCCCAAGGACTCTTATCCATAGAGAGCTCTCTCAAGGACTCTTACCTCATGTTTTTTGGCCTTTTATTGGGTCTACTTATTTGCTTAATTGTGTATTGTCTGCTTCCTCCTACTAGAAGGTAAGCTAAAAGATAACAGGCCTTTTTCTGTCCAGTTCCACTCTTTATTCTCAGTTCGTAGGACAGGACTTGAACGATAGTGACAATTAGAAAAATTTGCCAGGCCAGGTGCAAATTTTGCTCATGCCTGTAATCTCAGCACTTTGGAAGGATGAGGCAGGCGGATTGCTTAAGTTCAGGAGTTCAAGACTAGCCTGGGCAACATGGCGAAACCCTGTCTCTACAAAAAAATACAAAAATTAGCTGAGCTTGGTGGCACATGCCTGTAGTCTCAGCTACTTGGGAGGTTGAGGCAGGAGGATCACCTGAGTCCGGGAGGTGGAAGTTGCAGTGAGCCAAGATCACACCACTGTATTCCAGCCTGGATGACAGAGCCAGACCCTGCTTCAAAAAAAAAAGAAAGAGAGGAGAGAGAAAGAAAAGAAAAGAGAAAGAAAGAAAGAAAGAAAGAAAGAAAGAAAGAAAGAAAGAAAGAAAGAAAGAAAGAAAGAAAGAAAGGAGAGGGAGGGAGGGAAGGAAGGAAGGAGGGAGGGAGGGAAGGAAGGAAGGAAGGAAAGAAGGAAGGAAGGAGAAAGAAAGAAGAAAGAAAGAAAGAAAGAAGAAAAGAAAGAAAGAAAGAAAGAGAGAGAAAAAAGAAAGAGAAAGAAAGCAAGCTTTGCCAAGTGACATAAAAGAATTAACAGCTTCATAGGGAGAAGTGAACCCACTTCCCCCACCATAATCCTTTTAAGAAAAGAAGATTTCACTAATTCTTTTATCCTAAATTTTTCCTGTGTACAGAACATGGTTTTATGCATATTTTAACTTATGTATGTATATGCATATATATCCAATACAGTATTTACAAATATAGTAACTTACATATTTAATAATCTATATGTAGATATCAAAATAAAGTATATACCCTTTATGAGGTAGTTGTGGTCACGGAAGAAAGAATAGATACTTAGGGAGAAACAAAGAGAAGCTCAATATTAATCTACAAATGTCTTATTTCTTTTATATTAAAAATGATAGACAAAGTCAAACAAGAGCTAATTTAATCAGAGGGGTAGAAACTGCATGGGAAACAGGCATTGATATAGAAGAAACAGAAATTGACCCTGTCCTAATAAATTTATGAAGTAAATAGTCCTATTCCAGGTTTACAAATTGAGGAACTGAGGCTTAGCAACTTGTCCAAGATCAAGTAGGCAGCAAGCAGCTGGACCAGGTGAGGAAGTGAGAACAGGGGTTTAGCCATTTAGACCCAACTCATGCCTGGAGGACTCAGCTTGATTTCCCAGCAGATCAAATAACCATTAGCAGAATTCCCAGTGTATCTGCCTCTAGAAAAACCTATATGGTCATCATTATTAGAGCAGTGTCATTCCCCAGAGGAGTGGGATCACTGAATGTCCTTTAGGCAAATGTTGTATTTGTGAATCATTGCCCTATTATAAATAAAAACACTGTGTTAGCCAATTTTCACCCAGTTATGGTCATTAATAACCCCAAAAAATCTCAGTGGCTTTTTAACAACCAAGGTTGACTTCGCATTCACATTTCATGTGTTGGCCATGACATGGCTTTTTCATTCAGGATCCAGGCTTGAAGAAAGAACTCCTCCGGGGAACATGCTGAACTTGTGGCAGGGGGAAAACAGAGTGCCAACTGCCATGGCCCTTAAAGTATTTGCCTGGAACTTCTACTTGGACATGGCTTACATCACGTCCTTTCACTCCATTGGCCAAAGCAAGTCACATGGCCAAGTCAGAAGGATAGATAGAGTCCTTCCTCAGGGAATTACTATAAATCGTATGGCTACCTTGTTACCAGCAGGCATTATACAACCCTTAAAGGGTACAGTGAGTAGTTGTGAAAAATACTGTAATACAATATTCCATGGATACCATGTTCTCTGCTTTTGTAATCAACAGGTAGGGTTTCTGTTTTTGTTTCCAACAAACATACTAACACTTGCTTTTTATCATTTCCATAAATTATTTGTTTCAGAGGCAACAGGCTGCTGGAGAAAGTATTTAAATATTCCCTGAAGTTCCCAGAAACTGTCCTTTTCTGGGGGAAATGCAACAAATACTAAACATTCATGACCCATTCTAATATTGTTCTTCCAAAATTATCATGGACACTCCAGGCTGATTTAAATACATTATTGTAGACCCTTAGATTTTTGCTACATAGTAATAATACTTCAAAGGAAACAAACGGCATAAATGCCCAGAGTGGGTTCATTTTGTTAAACAATGGTTTCGAATTTTCCCATTGTGGGTATTACAGTCGAAGTAGAAGGAAATTCATTTAGAAGTGTCTGTGCTTTATCTAATGCTCAGCTGTCACCATCTTGGAATTCTTCATAGTTTTTGAACAAATGATCCACATTTTCATTTTGCACTGGACTCCGCAAATTATATAGACAGTCTGGCTTAGAGTAGATATTCCCTCTTCTGGAACATTTCCCAATACTTCCGGTGAAACCAGGCACCTCTCCTAGGTGCTCAAATAAGGCCCTGTGACTATGGCCCTTGACGCCCTTTACTGAAATTTATATACTGTCTTCCCGTCTGGCCCGTGTGTTCCTTGAAAGCAGGAACAATGACTAATTCAGCATTGTATTTTCAGCATATACTATGCAACAAATATTTGATGAATAAATTAGTATCAGACATTAGTGTACCTTTGTAAAATTTCCAGTTTGTGAAACTTTTTCTCTGGCAGCTGAAAAACTGCTCATCGCTGCTCTGGTGTTTTTCCTGTGCTCTTTGCCAGACACTGCCAAGTAAACTGACAGCAGCAGAGTGCCATTTTCCTATACCGTCAGGCTGCTGTGACTTTCCCTAGAGAGACCTGAGCCTTCAGCTGGAGTCTCACATCACTTGGATCTGTCCCCCAGATTGACTTTTTTTCCTCCCATACAATATAGAAAATCACATACAGTATTTCATTTATGTTTAATACTTGAAATCTGTGGCTACTGCCGAAAGCATAGGACTATAAGGACAAATGCAAATTACCATAGTCCAAAGGAAAAACTAGAAATTTACAAAGAATGCATTTTTTCACATCCCACACAGTAATTAATGGGTCTATTTTCAACTAATAAGGTATTTCTGATGCACGAGAACTAAGTACAAAATAAATTTCAGCAAACCATAAAAGGATCTACATCTCTTTATATACACTTATCTTTCAATAAAAATAAATTGGAGCCTATGTTACTCATGTTAAAACAAATCTGGACAGTTAACCAATAGCCAAGTTGGGGGAAATATCTGCAAAATCAGCACTCTGTAGATAGACGTATGCAGTACGGTAAAGCACACAGACTTGAGGTGCAAACATCTGTGAGTTCAAATCCTGACTGCTATTTACTGGCTGTGTGATCTTGGGTAATTTAAGATCATCCAAAGGGAACTGTTTTCTACGATATTTTTCCTCTCCAGTTACCTCAACATTCCTCATAAATAATATTTGACAGAAAAAAATAACTCATAGTAAAGCTATAAAAAAATCTGTCTTCAAATATGCACATCTAATGTTTGCTACTAGGTTTAATTTTCTATGATTTCGTCATCCAATAACTTAGGGAGAAAAATGCCTTAACACATCAATTACCAGGTACCTGCCTTGATCAAAATAGCCAGATAGTTACCAAAATCTTAATCTCACATAGAGTTATGTGGATAAGTAAAGTAATGATAGTATTTAACACGACCACAATTTGCTATGAATGAAATTTCCATATTATCAACAAACATCAATTGAGGAATCACTCTATATAGACTAGAATATTGTGCTACAGTGACAAAGATACCAGAATCTGAGACCGCAAAAGCCCAGCCAGCCACTTTTTTACTCCACTCTGGAAAATCTAAAGACTGAAGAGTAGAATGGTCCTTTAGAATGATGGAGACAGAATTAAAGTCAGCAGAGCAGGATTTGAATTGTGGTACAAGCCATCTGGTCAGACAGGCCTTGAACAAATCATTTAATATCTCTCTGAGCCCTTAATTTCCTCACTTAAAACAAACAAATATTGTATCTCTTCTTTATTTCAAGAGGTTGCGATGCTTGAATGGAACTATGCATAGGAAAGAATTTTATGAAATATTATATGAATACGAAGTTGTTTTGTTTGAAATGCTCAAACGAACTGAAGTCCTGTGTCACATTCAAACGTTTGTTAGAGTCACTAGGTCCAGCCCATATTCAAGGGGAGGGGATTAGACAAGGACATGGATGCCAGCAAGAGGGGCTCAGTGGCAGCAACCTCAGAGGCTGCTACCACACCCATTTTCAAAACAGCAAATTAAGTTAGAAAAGCAGTTGCTTTCTCATTCACTATTAAAATGTCATTTTTACCTTGAAGAGACGTATTAAGCATATTTGTTTTTCTGAAAATATTTGCATAATCCTGGCAGCCACTAGTCATCACAGGATAAGTTAGACAACTTAGGAGCCTTGTATTTTGTAAACGAAAAATGTATAAGTCAACTTTCAGTTGGATAACTTTTAAGCCTTTGGGATAGGTCCGCATAGATCTGCTCACTGTGGAACATATATAAACTATGATTGTGTTGTAAAAGTGTATTTAATGTGTGTATCTATCTATATATTTCACGTATTACATAATTTATTGAAAATAGCCTGAAATATATACCAAAATGTTAATAGTAGTTATCTTTAGATGGTAGAATTATGGGTTATTTTTTCATTTTACTGTATTATTATTCTTGTCAGTTTTCTCTTTTTTAGTTGGTGCTGTTGTCTTATGTTTTTGCTTTTGAAATGAAATTGTATTATTTCTGATCATAAGAATATAAAACTTGTAGACAGTATAAAAAGACATAAATTAAAAAGTGAAAATCACTCACAATCTCACCACCACCACAATCTCACCACCACAATCTTAAGATACCACTCTTAACATTTTGATGCTATCCTTCCAAACTTATTTCTACACATCCCCCTACACACACACACACACACACACACAACTATAAAAAGAGGATCATATCTGCATTTTTTTTAACTAACAGACTTTATTTCTTAGATCAGTTTTAGGACTACAGAAACATTAACCAGAAGGTGTAGAGAGTTCCTATACATTCCCATTCTGTTCACCACCAATTTCCCCTATTGCTTTGGTGTGGTACAACTTGCTTTGGTATGGTACATTTACTATAATTGATAAACTAATATTGATACATTACTACCTAAAATGTATATTAAGATTCATTCCTCTATGGGTTTTGCCAAATGTATGATGTCAGGTATCCACCATTACAGCATCATGCAGAATAGTTTCATTACCCTAAAAATTCTCTGCACTCCACTTATCTATCTCTCCCTGACTTCCCTCCAATCCCTGCCAACCACAGATCTTTTTACTGTCTCCATGGTTTTGCCCCTCCCAGAATGTCATATACTTGGAGTCATAGAGTATGTAGCCTTTTAGACTGCCAAATGCTATTTTTTCACCTAGCAATATGCATGTAGGATTCTTCAGTGTTTTTTCATGGCTTAATAGCTCATTTAGTTTTATAACTGAATAATGTTCCATTATCTGGATATACTACAGTTTGTTTTATCCTCATTTACTTGAGGACATCTTGGTTGCTTCCAATTTTTTGACAATTATGAATAAAGCTACTGCAAACATTTATGTGCAGGTTTTTGTGTGGAGTTAAGTTTGAGTAAATACCTAGGAGTACAATTGCTGGATCATATGATAAGAGGATGCTTAGTTTTGTAAGAAAGTGTCAAACTGTCTTCCAAAATGGCTGTAGTAATCTGCCTTTTAATAAACAATTTATTGTGGGCATCTTCCCATATAAATAAATAATAACTGCATAGCATTCCATAGCATTCCACATTGCATAGCATTCTACTGTAGCTTATTTAACCATTTCTCTATTAATGGACATCAAGTTCATTTCCAATTATTTACTATTGCAAACGATGCTGAGATAAACATTTTTGTACATACATTCTTATCTTTGAACACTTGTTCAATTATATCCTTTTAGGGAAAAAAATCCAAAGAAATTTAAAAGGCATAAACATATTCAGTTTTAATGAAAGATTGTACAAATTCACACTCCCATTAGCAGTAAATGAGAATGTTGTATATTCCCATTGCCTCTCACAACAATCCTCTTAGGGCTTACCAATCCAATGGGTAAAACATTGCATGTCAATGCAATTTCAGCTGACCTTTCCTTTTTACTCAAAAGGTTTAACATCTCTTCCCTTTTTTTAGTTATTTGCATTTCTTTCCTTGTGAACTGTGTTCATACTCTTCTTGCTTTTGCTATTGAGTATGCAAAAAAAATGTTACTTTTTAAAGCTCTCTATATACCTTAGTCTGCTCTCTAACAGGCAGTTTATTAGAATATATGCTATCAATTTAATAGTTCCTAAGAACAAGGAGAAAGAGACATTACCACATTAAATGTATACACTAACTTCAGAAGGAGGGCAGGGAGCAGAATAAGGAAATACAGTATTTCTGTGATATGTATTTTTTTAATTTAACTTTTACGGGTGGTGATTTTAATTTTTTATTTTGTTTTATTTTTGCCACCTCAAACTTTTATATGGTCAAATCTGTGGACCATTCTGTTCATTTTTTGAAAGAGAGTGGGGACTAGAATAAGGAAATATAGTATTTCTGTAATATGTATTTTTTTAACTTTTATTGGTGGTGATTTTAATTTTTTATTTATTTTATTTTATTTTTGCCACCTCAAACTTTTATATGGTCTAATCTGTGGACCATTCTGTTCATTTTCTGGCCTTCTCTAGTCAAAGGCTGTATAAAAATACATACTTAAATATTCTTCAGCTGTTTAATGTGTGTGGTTTAACATGAAAACTTTTATCCATTTGTAATTTTTGTCTGGGTAAGGTGAGATCCCAACTTACCTTTTTCCCTCAAAATGGCTAGCAACTTGTTCCAGCACTGTTTAAAAACAGTCCATTTTCTTGGCCACTTTATCACATGCTAAATCTTCACATATATTTGAGCCAATTTCTGAACTCAAGATTTTGTTCTATTTTTCTGTGTCTCTTTGAAGTTAAGACCACACTGTTTTAATTACTGTAGCTTTTAATATCGATAGCCACATGACTCAACTTCTCCAGGTCTTTACTCAAATACCACCTTGTCTGTGAGATCTTGCCTGAGCACCCTATTCACAGTTGCCACTTCTGTCCACTTCCATCCCCTGTCCGAACCCTGGAACTCTACAGCCCCTTCTTTGCTTTATTCTTCTCCTTAACATTTTGCACCATCTGACATCCTATCTATTTTACTTATTTATTTGCATATTGCTTATATCTCCAAATGAGATAATAAGTTCCATGAGAACAGATATTTTTGTCCATTTTTGTCTATCTGGTGCCTAGAACAGTGCCTAGAACACTCCCAAGCACAGAGTAGATCCCCAAACATATTTGTTGAATGAATCCATGTCTGGTGGAGAAAAACATTCTACATATAACCACTATCCTTCTTTCTGAGAATTCACCAACTCAATTCACACACCAGTTTTCCATGAAATATAGGATTAAAGATCCCATGAATTTCATATTAAGAATATTCTTAATAATTTTGTGATATTTTGTTACCACGAATTCATTTACACAACAAATGTTTATGGTGTCTACTATGTGTCAGACCCTGTTCTAGGAGCTGGGGATGCAGCTGTGAACAAAAATGGTTTCTGTCCTCGTGCAGTGTATGTTCTAGTGAGAATAAATTTCTTTTTCCCTTGTATTTTATTATTGGTAATGTTTGGTATATAAGCTATTGAGTTTCATATATTTTAACTTTTGTCTTTTTACTAAATTTATTGTTTCTAAAAGTGTTACAATTGATTTTCTAGTTTTACTAAATAGACAATCGTATCACCTACTGAGAGTGATAATTCTGTCCTTTCCTTCCCAAAAGTACATATCTCTAGTTGATTTTCTCCTTTTATCCATTAGCACAATGAAGTATTTCATTATAATCTCTGTATTTACCCACACTTGCATTTCTGGAAATTAAACCCATTTTTAAGGTCTTAAAGAAAGTCAGAAAATTTTTTTTAATCTTTAGGCCCATATAATATATCAGAAGTTTTAATTTAGGTGAATCAAAATATCTGATAGGATACAATTTACATCAGTTGTATGCAACTGATGCAAAAGTCATTCTCAGGAAATATTAATTTTGTTCACATTCCTGGCAGTTTGTTGATATAAAATTGAAAAAAAAAAGCAGGAGAAGGATGAAGCTGATTTATGTTTAGGAGGTTAAGTAATTCATTGAATCTCCAACTGCTGAATCTAATTTAAAAATATATATAACCATATTTCTCCACTGAAAATCAGAAAACATTAAATCTACTTATTTATTTTATATTACTTTCTATTTGCCAATTATCTGTGCAAACATTGAAGTGCTAAATACTTAGCTTGTATATGCAAGCATACTGAAATAAGGCTGCATAAGTAAAGTTTTACACCACGTCTGCAAACTAAAATTTCCTGGGGTGTTACATTTTTCCTAATAAAATAAAACAGAGGTTAAGAAATATGATTCAGTGGCCATTTCTGCAGCTGAAGAACATGAGACTGAAGCCCTAGGTGTCCTGCCCCTGCTCACCTAGCAGATGGCAGAGCCTAGACTCAAACTCTGGTTTTCTGCTACACATCAAGTATTCCTTCTTACAGTGCTCTTCCTTTCACTCAGCATTATCTACATAATTAGAAACACTCAAATTTCTTTCTCCATCTGCCTGGAAAATTTCCCCAATTATTACCTTTGCATATTATTTTAGTAGAAAATTATCTCTTATAAAACTCACATGTAGCTTTCAATTTTATGGCATTCTTTTCCTGCAAGTTCAAATAATTAATACATGTTTGAAACCAGTAAATTCTTACAACAGGCCTATGTGTAGGGAAGCAGAAATGATGAGTCTTCTGTGATATAAATCAACATTCTAGTAGTTAAAAAATAGGTGCACCCATTCATAAGTGTCACAAAGCACTCCACACTGAATAGGAAGGGATATCTGAGTGGCACTGATAACAGCCAAGCCTGAAGAGGAGGCACAACAGCCCATTACAAGCTATTGAAAAGTTCCATAGGAAAAAAAAAATGACATACAGCAGGAAATTCCTGACCAGTAGTGTAATTTCTTACATAAATGTGTTGGCAGATAAATGGATTTCTATGACTTTGCTTACGTCTGCTGCTTACTGCCCCTTTAGATAATGTCTCCTTGCATATGTATTATAACTTCACTCTAACTCTATTTAATGGTATGATTCAATAAATTGTAGGTTCATCTTAATCTCCTCAAAATACTCTTGGTCTTTTGCCCAAAAGTGGGGAAGGAATTAGTAACTAAAATAGCAAGAGAAGCTTGCTGTCAGTCAGTCTCCTGGAAAAGTACTATACTGAAGATTCAATATAGCAATACTGTAACTTACTAATGTGATATATAAGGAATTAGACAGTGGAAAATTTAAGGTACAGATTAAGATTACAGCTTCAGGACTATAAACGTGGCACTAAAAAGTAAATGAGGCCAGGTGCCTCATTTAGCTGGGTGTGGTGGCATGTGCCTGTAGTGCCAGCTGTTTGGGAGGCTGAGGTGGAAGCATCACTTACACTCAGGAGGTCAAGGCTGTTGTGAGCGGAGATCACACCACTGCACTCTAGCCTCAGCAACAGAATAAGACCCTGTCTCAAAAAAAAAAAAAGGCCGGGCGCAGTGGCTCATGCCTGTAATCCCAGCACTTTGGGAGGCCAAGGCAGGCGGATCACCTGAGGTCAGGAGTTCGAGACCAGCCTGGCCAATATGGTGAAACCCCGTCTCTACCAAAAATACAAAAATTAGCTGGGCGTGGTGGTGGGTGCCTGTAATCCCAGCTACTCAGGAGACTGAGGCAGGAAAATCACTTGAACCTGGGACGTGGAGGTTGCAGTGAGCTGAGATCGTGCCATTGCACTCCAGCCTGGGCAACAGAGCAAGGCCCCATCTAAAAAAAAAAAAAAAAAAAAAGGACTAAATATGTATCGAACTCCATGTTTATGAAAATACTGACCTAGATGTCTTCTTTATATAATTTCATGTTATTTTTATAACAATACTGTAAAATAAGCATTATGCCCTCCTTACAGCTCAGAAAACTGAGTTTCTATGAGATCAAATTACACAATTGATGCCCTCTCATTTCCTAGTTAGACCCAGATGTAGTAATACATGGCTCTTCCACTTTCAGCCTGTGTAATCCTGGACAAGTCACTGAAAATCTGTGAGCCTCATTTTCCTCACCTGAAAAATGAGTAATGAGACCTACCTTACCACTTCCAAAAGTTATCACGAATACACTTAATAAACTACAAAACAAAACACAAGTGGTGGTTACCCTTATTAATACAAACAAATAGTTAATAAGAGAAAGTGATAGAGACAGATTTCTAAACTGTTTCCTGACACTTTGTTTTCAAATGCTTGATGATGCAATACTGAGCTGTGTTTTCCCAGCAAGGTCTTTGGGGTTGTCAATGAATCATTTCCTTCACATTCACATGAAAGATATGCCTGGGTAGATCAGGTTCCCACCCTGTTTTATCTTAACAACCCATACATTGCAGGTAAGCAATTAGTATTGTTCAGAATTTCACGTACAGAAATCTAAGATTCCCTCTCTGCAGATATTTTTCAGCACAAAGAACAGGGACTTTTGGGTCATTGACCTACTGACACTGGGTTTACAATGACAAGTTCTATGTCTGCAACATAAGAGGCAAGAAGACTAAATCTGTTTTCCATTTTTCTTGTGAACTAAACTGGGTTTTCAAAGAATATCTTATGTGGATCTACAACACAAAAAACAAACAGCAAAATAAATATTTTATTAGAATATTTTATCAGTTCAACTTTGTAACATATATTTATTATAAGATTAATCAGTAGTAACAATAAGTTTTAAGAAACATAAATTTGAAATTGAAGATTATTCATGACAGTAATAACAAATCTAAAAATAACCTCAGTATCCAATTTATTTTATCTTGCTGTTTGCTTTTTACTAAACTAAGTCTGATTCATAAGCAACTGCATATGAGAATAGTTTTTTAATATTTTGCCACATTTACTCCATTTATTCATCGAACCATCCATTCATCCTTCTATTTTTCATTTGACCATTTCAAAGTAAATTATAGATAATAGCATGCCTCCCTCCTAAACCTCTTGGCATGCATCTTTTAAAGATTAGGGAGTTTTCTTACACAGCCACAATACCATTATCACTCCTAAAAATTTAGGGATTCCTATAATATAATAATAATTCTAATATCTAGTCCTTATTCTGAATCCCAATCGTCCCTCAGACTTGTTCTCCCAACAGGATCCAATACGGAATTACACATTGTTTTCATGTTTACATCTCTCAAGTTTAGTTTATTTTAATATAGCTCCCCCTGTGCCCCATCACCTGCTCTTTTTCCCATCCCACTGACCTGAAGAGACCAGAGTAGTGACCCACATTCTGGATTTTTTTGAGGGTTATGCCCAATTCTTTCACTTATTTATTTAATTGCTTTTAATTTTAAATTCAGGAGGTATATGTGCAGGTTTGTTACATGGGTATAATACCTGATGCTAAAGTTTGAGCTTCTAATGATCCCATAAACCAAGCAGTGAACATAGTAGCCTTGCCCCCTCCGTCTCTCCTTCCTTTTGGAATCCCCAGTGTCTATTTTTCCCATCTTTGCATCCAAGTGTACCCAATGTTTAGCTCCCACTTATAAGTAAGAACATGCGGTATTTGGTTTTCTGTTTCTGCATTAATTTACTCAGGATAATGGCCTCCAGATGCATCTACGTTACTGCAAAGGGCATGAATACATTCTTCTCTGTGGCTGCATTGTGAACCTGGGGGATATTTACCACATTTTTTTAGTCCAGTCCACTGCTGATGGGCACTTAGGTTGATTCTATGTCTTTGCTATTGTGAATAGTGCCATGATAAGCATAGGAGTGCAGGTGTCTTTTTGGCAGAATGATTTATTTTCCTTTCGGTATATACTCAGTAATGGGATTGCTGGGTTGAATGGTAGTTCTATTATTAGTTCATTGAGAAATCTTCGAACTGCTTTCCACAGGGGGTGAATTCATTTGCATTCCCACCAGCAGTGTATAAGCATTCTCTTTTCTCTTCAGTCTTGCCAGTATCTGTTGTTTTCTGAAATTCTGATAATAGCCACTCTGATTGGTGTGGGATAGCATCTCATTATGGTTTACATTTGTGTCTCTCTCTCTCTGGTTTTTTGTTTTTTTGTTTTTTGGGGTTTTTTTTTTTTTTGAGACAGAGTCTCGCTCCATCTGTAACCCAGGCTGCAGTGCAATGGCACGATCTCAGCTCACTGCAATCTCCAACTCCTGGGTTCAAGCGATTCTCCTGCTTTAGCCTCCTGAGGAGCTTGGACTACAGGCATGCACCACCACACCACACTCAGTTAATTTTTGTACTTTTAGTAGAGACGGGGTTTTGCCATGTTGGCCAGGCTGGTCTCAAACTCCTGACCTCAGGTGATCTGCCTCAGCCTCCCAAAGTGCTGGGATTACAGGTGTCGGCCACTGCACCTGGCTTGTGTCTCTCTTATGATTAGTGATGCTGAACATTTTTTTATTTGTTGGCCACTTGTATGTCTTTTGAGGAGCGTCAGTTCAAGTCCTTTGCCTGCTTTTAATGGGGCTATTTGTTTTTTCTTGTTGATTTGTTTAAGTTACTTATAGATTGTGGATATTAGTCTTTTGTCAGGCGCATAGTTGGCAAACATTTACTCCCATTCTGTGCATTGTCTGTTTATTCTGCTGATAGTTTCTTTTGCTGTGCAAAAGCTCTTTAGTTTAATCAGGACCTAATTGTCCATTTTTGTTTCTGTCACGTTAGCTTTCAAGGACTTAGTCATAAATTCTTTGCCTTAATCAATGTCTAGAAAAGTATTTTCTAGTTTTTCTTCTAGGATTTTTATAATTTGAGGTCTTACATTTAAGAATTCAATTCATCTTGGCTAATTTTTGTATATGGTGAGCGGTACCGGTCCAGTTTCATTCTTCTGTGTATAGCTAGACATTTATTGAATGGAGTGTCCTTTCCACATTGTTATTGTTGACTTTGTCAAATATTAGTTAGTTGTAGGTGTGCAGCTTTATTTCTGAGTTCTCTATTCTATTCATTGGTCTATGTGTCTGTTTTTGTACCAGTACCATGCTGTTTAGGTTACTGCATCCTTGTAGTATAGCTTGAAGCCAGGTAATGTGATTCCTCCAGCTTTAATCTTTTTGCTTAGAATTGTCTTGATTATTTGGGCTCTTTTTTGGTTCCATATGAATTTTAGAATAGTTATTTCTAATTCTGTGAGCATTGACTCACAATTTGATAGGAATAGCATCGAATCTGTAGATTTGTTTGGGCAGTATAAACATTTCAACAATACTGATTCTTCCAATCCATAAGCATAGAATGTTTTTCCATTTGTTTGTGTCATCTACGATTTCTTTCAGTAGTGTTTTGCAGTTCTCCTTGTACAGATCTTTAACCTCCTTGGTTGGATGTATTGCTGGATATTTTATTTTTTGTGTGTGTGGCTACCATAAACGATATTGCATTTTTAATTTGGTTCTGAGCTGAATGTCATCGGGTATGGAAATGCTACTGATATGTGTACATTGATTTTGTATCCTGAGAGTTTGCTGAGGTTGTTTATCAGGTCTAGGAGTCTTTTGGGAGAATCTTTAGGGTTTTCTATGTATAGAATCTTATTGTCAGCAAAGAAAGATAATTTGACTTATTTTTTTCCTATTTGGATACCTTTTATTTCTTTGTCTTGTCTGATTACTCTGGCTAGGGCTTCCAGTACTATGGTGAGTAGGAGTGGTGAGAGTGGACATCTTTGTTTTATTCCAGTTCTTAAGGGGGAATGCTTCCATCTTCCCATTGAGTATGATGTTGGCTGTGAGTCTGTCATAGATGACTCATTATTTTGAGGTATGTTCCTTCAATGCCTAGATGGTTGAGGACTTTTATCATAAAGAGATGTTGTATTTTATCAAACGCTTTTTCTGCATCTATTGAGATGATCATATGGTTTTGGTTTTTAATTGTTTATGTGTTTTTAATTCTGCATATGTTGAACCATCCTTACATCCCCAGAATAAAGCCCACTTGATTGCAGGGAATTCACTTTTTGATATGCTGCTGGATCTGGTTTGCTAGTATTTTACTGAGGATTTTGCATCTGTGTTCACCAAGGATATTGGCCTGTAGTTTTCTTTTTTGTTACGTCTTTGCCAGATTTTGGTATCAGGATGATAATGAGTTTATAGAATAAGTTAGGGGGAAGCCTCTACTCCTTGATTTTTGGAATAGTTTCAGAAGGATTGGAACCAGCTCTTCTTTGTACTTCTGGTAGGATTCAGCTGTGAATCCATCTGGTCCAGGGCTTTTTTTGCATGGTAGGTTTTTTTATTATTTATTCAATTTCATTCCTCGTTATTGGTCTGTTTAGTATTTATGTTTCTTCTTGGTTCAATCTTGGGAGGTTGTGTGTTTCCACGAATTTCTCCATTTCCTCTAGATTTTCTAGTTTATGTGCATAGAGATGTTCATAGTGTCTCTGAGGATCTTTTGTATTTCTATGGAATCAGTGATAATGTCACCTTTCTCATTTCTAATTGTGCTTATTTGGATCTTCTCTCTTTTTTGAGTCTACTTAGCAGTCTATCAATATTGTTTATCCTTTCAAAAAACCAATTTTTCATTTCATTGATCCTCTGTATTTTTTCTTGGGTTTCAATTTTGTTTAGTTCTGTTCTAGTTTTAGTTATTTCTTTTCTTCTGCTAAGCTTTGGGATTAGTTTGCTCTTGTTTTTCTAGTTCCTTTAGGTGCAAGTTTAGGTTGTTAATTGAGATCTTTCTATCTTCTTGATGTAATCATTTAGTGTTTTAAACTTTCCTCTTACCACTGCTTTTGCCATATGCCAGAGGTTTTGGTATGTTGTGTCTCTATTTTCATTGTCTCAAAGAATTTTTTTATTTCTGCTTTAACTTCATTGAAGTCATTCAGGAGTAAGTTATTTAATTTCCATGTATTTGTGTAGTTTTGAGTGTTCCTCTTGGTATTGATTTCTATTTTTATTCCACTGAGGTCTAAGAAGATACTTGGCTTGATTTTCAGGTTTTTAAAAAAATTTATTGAGACTTGCTTTATGACTGAGCATGTGGTCAATCTTAGAGTATGTTCTGTCTGCAGATTAGAAGAATGCATTCTATGGTTGTTGGGTAGCATGTTCTGTAGATACATATCAGGTCCAATTGGTCAAGTGTTGAATTTAAGTCCAGAATTTGTTAGTCTTCTGCCCCAATAAGTGTCTAATGCTGTCAGTGCGGTGTTGAAGTCCACCACTATTATTATGTGGCTGTCAAAGTCTTTTCTTAGGTCTAGAAGTAATTTTTTTTTGGTTTTTTTTGTTTTTTTTTGGAGACAGAGTCTCGCTCTGTCACCCAGGCTGGGGTGCAGTGGCACGATCTCGGCTCACTGCAAGCTCCGCCTCCTGGGTTCACGCCATTCTCCTGCCTCAGCCTCTCTGAGTAGCTGGGACTACAGACACCCGCCACCACGCTTGGCTAATTTTTTGTATTTTTAGTAGAGACGGGGTTTCACCGTGGTCTCGATCTCCTGACCTTGTGATCCGCCCGCCTCGGCCTCCCAAAGTGCTGGGATTACAAGCGTGAGCCACCGTGCCCGGCCTGAAGTAATTGTTTTATAAATCTGGGTGCTCCAATGTTGGGTGCCTATTTATTTAGAGTACTTAAGTCTTCTTGTTGAATTCAAGCCTTTATCATTATGTAATGCCCTTCTTTATCCTTCTTTACTGTTGTTGGTTTAAAGTCTATTCTATCTGATACAAGAATAGCTCCTCTTTTCTTTCCATTTGTGTGACAGATCCTTCTCCATCCCTTTACTTTGAGCCTATGGGCGTCATTATATGTCAAATGGATCTCTTAAAAACACTGGAAAGATGGGTCTTTTTTTTTTAATCCAATTTGTCACTCTATATCTTTTAAATAGAGCATTTATGCCATTTATGTTCAAGGTTAATATTGATAGGTGAGGTTTTGTTCCTGTCATACTGGTGTTAACTAGTTGCTCTGTAATCACAATTGTGTAGTTGCTTTATAGGATCCATGAGTTATGTGCTTGTGTCTGGTTTTGTGACAGCAAGTATTGTTCTTTTGTTTCCTTGTTTAGAATTCCTTTAAGGATCTCTTGTAGGGCCAGTCTGGTGGTGATGAATTCCCTTAGCGATTGAAGGTCAAGGAAAGACTCTATTTCTCTTTCATTTATGAAGCTTAGTTAGGTGGGATATGAAATCCTTAGTTGGCATTTATTTTCTTTAAGAATGCTAAAAATGGGCCCGCAATCTCTTCTGGTTTGTAAAGTTTCTGCTGAGAAGTCCACTGTTAGTCTGATGGATTTCTCTTTATAGGTAATATGACCTTTTTGTCTAGCTGCCTTTAAGATTTTTTTCTTTTCCATGACCCTGCATAGTCTCATAACTATGTGCCTTGGGGATGGTCATCTTATATAGTATCTTGGAGGAGTTCCATGGATTTCTTGTATCTGCATGTTGATCTCTCTAGCAAGATTGGGGAAATTTTCCTCAATTATATCCTCGAATATGTTTTCTAAGTTGCTTACCTTCTCTTCTCTCTCAGAAATGCTAATAAGTTACAGATTTGGTTGCTTTACATAATCCCATATTTCTCAAAGACTTTGGAGAACAGTTTTTCTTTGTTTGCATGTTTTGTTTTGTTCTGTTTTGTTGTAGTGACAGGTTTGGTTGTGTTCATGTTTAACAGCTTATATCTGCTTTCGGTCAAGCAATTAGCCAGGGAGACTTTGTTAGAGAATGTGTATATAAAGAAGTTAACCTAGCCAGCCAGGTGCGGTGGCTCACGCCTATAATCCCAGAGCTTTGGGAGGCCAAGGCAGGTGGATCACCTGAGATCAGGACCAGCCTGGCCAACATTGTGAAATCCCGCCTCTACTAAAAATACAAAAAATTAGCCAGCTGTGGTGGTGGGTGCCTGTAATTCCAGCCACTCGGGAGGCTAATGCAGGAGAATTGCTTGAACCCAGGAGGCAGAGGTTGCAGTGAGCCGAGATCACGCTATTGCACTCCAGCCTGGGCAACAAGAGCGAAGCTCTGTCTAAAGAAAAAAAAAAAGTTAACCTAGCCATACAACCTAGCATCACCATTATTTAATATTGTTTAGAGGTATGTGCAGATAAAATGATTGCTTAGCTGGAGAACTCAAGAGAATCAGCTGAAAAACTATTACAAATAGTGAAAGAATCCAGTATGGGGCACAGGTAAGAAATATAATATGGAAAAATCAATAATATTCTTACATTTGAACCACAACCAGAAGACATAATAGAAGGAATCATTCTATTCACAAAGAGGGCAAAAAGATAAAACATTCCAAGAGACAAACTTAATGGTAATTTTTTTAAAGACTGAAGCAAATCGAAAGCAATATTCTTTTTTTCATTTTAAAGACTTGGTATCTTAGGCCCCGTGCAGTGGCTAATGCCTGTAATCCCAGCACTTTGGGAGGCCGAGGCGGGCAGATCACTTAAGGTCAGGAGTTCAAGAACAGCCTGGCCAACATGGTGAAACCCAGTCTCTACTAAAAACACAAAAATTAGCCAGGAGTGGTGGTGGATACCTGTAGTCCCAGCTACTCAGGAGGCTGAGGCAGAAGAATTGCTTGAACCTGGGAAGCAGAGGTTGCAAGGAGCCAAGATGGAGTCACGGCACTCCAGCCTGGGTGACAGAGCAAGACTCCACCTCAAAAAAAAAAAAAAAAAAAAAAGATGTTGATTATTTCAGAGCTAATTTGTAAATACTATATTGTGAATCACACCCCCAAAATTATTAGTAGGATTTTCAAATTAAACAAGTTGATTTTAAAGTTCCTATGTAAAACTAAAAAAGCAATAAGAGCCAGGAAAAAGCATCTAGGGAAAAATAAGAAGAGGAATGAGGAAGGACTGATAATACCAATTATTAAAATTGGAGAGACAGAAAGAGAAGGAACGAATAGAGGGAGGGAAGGAGAGAGAGGAGAAAAAAAGAAACCCTACCTTTTATAACTGCTATATAGGAAATACATTAAGTGAACTTTTTAATACAAATATATTACCTTTCCCCTCCTCTCCACCTCACTGATATACAAATACCTCGTTAACTTAATGGAATAAATGAGCAATTATAAATGGAATAAATGAACAACTAACAAATAGCTTTTAGTCTTAAATTCAGCACAATTTTAATAAAACTAGGAAACATAAAATCTACTAAAATCCTTAATATAATCCCTGGCACATAGAGGCACACACTCAAGAAATATTTTTTTTTTTTTTTTTTTTTTTTTTTTTTTTTTTGAGATGGAGTCTCGCTCTTTTACCCAGGCTGGAGTGCAGTGGCGCGATCTCGGCTCACTGCAGGCTCCGCCCCCCAGGGTTCACGGCATTCTCCTGCCTGACCCTCCCGCATAGCTGCGACTACAGGCGCCCACCACCTTGCCCGGCTAATTTTTCGTATTTTTAGTAGAGACGGGGTTTCACCGTGTTAGCCAGGATGGTCTTGATCTCCTGACCTCGTGATCCGCCCTCCTCGTCCTCCCAAGTGCCAGGATTACAGGCATGAGCCACCGTGCCCCGCCAAGAAATATTTGTTGAATAAATAGTAAGTAGTAGAGATATTTGGTGAATTGTCTTTTGGAGTCCTAATGCCATTGAATGGATTTAGACACTATGCTAATATGTGGGATTTTTTTTTAAAAGATAATTAATTAGTATTATTTTTAAAACTCAATTTTGAAAAGTTGAAATTATAGGAATCAGGACCAAAACAGTTTCAATTCAAAAGTAACCAAAAAAGGAAATAAAATTTTATATTTTTAAGTAAATATAGCAAAAATATTCTAATTGTTCTCCTGTGGTCACTCGGTCATGCAAGATCCCCAAAATGTATTATAAAAAGACACATCATTCATTGTAGCATTATAATTATAGCAGCAAAAGTCTAAAAAAAAAAAAAACCCTAAATATCCATCAATGGAGGGCAGATTCTGAACAAATCCTGGTACATTTATGCAATGGAATGCCATATAGTTATTTTAAAAAATTAAGTAGATCTCTGTGTGCTGATGTGGAAGAACCAAGATATCTTGTTAACTTTCAAAAAGCATGGAGCTGAACAAGGAGCCACGGAATGCACCTTACCCGGCGCTCTCAAGTCAGTGTGTAAGGCTAAAATTTAATATAGTCCTAATGTCCCTCAAAGATCCCCCAGGGTAATGCCAGTTTGGAGGCATTATGAACACTCCCTCGGTAAATGTTGCACAGAGCTAGTGTTTCCTTTGGCGCTAAAAGGCTCTTGTAGTTCTTCAGTTGCACACCAGATGAAGCTGGCTCACACAGGGACCATGTTTGTGATAAATACAGTCTTTAAGTTAGCCTCTATCCAGCCTTAAAAAGGAAGGAAATCTAACCACTTGCTACAACATGGATGAACCAGGAGGACTTTATCCTAAGTGAATTAAGCCAGACACAGAAGGCCAAATACTGTATAATTCCACTTATATGAAGTATCCAGTCAAACTCATGGAAACAGAGAGCAGAAGGGTTTCCAGGGGCTGCGAGAAAGGGGAAATTGTGAGTTGCTACTCAATAGGTACAAACCTTCAGTTATATAAGATAAATGAATTCTAGAGATCTGCTGTACAACACTGTGCCTATATTGTATTGTATACTTAAAAATCTGTTAAGAGGGTAAATCTCACATTAAATGTGAGATCTACAGGCACAACGGCACATGCCTGTAGTCCCCGCTACTCAGGAGGTTGAGGCAAGAAGATAGCTTGAGCCCAGGTGTTTGAGTCCAGTGTGGGCAATGTAGCAAGACCCTGTCTCTAAAAAAAAAGAAAGAAAGAAGGAAAGAAGAAAGAAAGAAAGAAAGAAAGAAAGAAAGAAAGAAAGAAAGAAAGAAAGAAAGAAAGAAAGAAAGAGAAAGAAAGAAAGATAGATAGATTAAAAAATGTTTTTACCACAATAAAATTTAAAAAAAAAACAGCTAGCCTCACCCCAGGCTCAGGGCTGTGCATGCTAAGAGTGAGTCCAGCTAAAGGAGCAACATGCTGGTGTGACCATCTCCTGCTCAGTCATCAAATAGAATGTCATGTGAATCACCAGCACTGATTCTTTCCAGCTTTGGTTTGGTTTATTTTTTACTATTTTTGTTTTGTCACATACATGCATTACAATAATATAAGTCAATTCACCTATAGAACATCTCCACTGTAAAATTCTCCTATTTGTGTAAAATAAATAAAAGAACACATATCCACAAATATGCCTACCTATACACAGATTTTTCTGGAGGTACACTCAAGAAACTGGAAATACAGGTTATTTTTGCCAAGAACAACAAGGAATCTGGAGAACTGGAGTCAGAGGACATTTTGCACTCTAATATTTTTGTATTACTTGAATTTTATCATGTATATGAATTACTTTTTTAAAAAACCTACCAGTAAAAATGCCGTGTTTAAAAATACATAAAATCTAATGATTTAAGATATAAGTGTAGACTAAATACCTACTTATCTCCCACTAATAACAACTTACTCCATCTCTAATTCTTAACCTTTGGGGGTCTTATGGAATCTTTAGAAATTTGGTAAGAACTACAACATTTTCCCCAGTAGAAGACATATACATATACACACATATAACCATGAAGTCCATAAATTTTAAATTTATAGCTGTTGCACTATAACATTTATCTGTGGGATTCTTGACAAAAATGTTTAACCTGAATCTATTCACGAAGATATAATCTGATGAATCAAACATATGGGGCATTCTTCAATATAACCAGCATAGACTCAAAAAATTCCATGTCATAAAACAAAGGAAACTAAAAACATAAATCCAAAAAGACTGAGACACAACAACTAAATACAATGTAAGAATATTGGTCAAATCATGAGTTGGGGAGGGAAAAAAACTATAAAAGGTATATTTGAAATAATAAGAGAAATCCAAATTCTGGATTCTGTATTAGATGATATTATGGAATTATTATTTATTTTATAAGTGTAATGATGCCTGTTAAACAACTGAGGGGTGAAAAGTCATGATGTCTGCAACTTATTTTTATGGTTCAAAAAAGTATACCCAGGGATAGTGCAAATGAATGCGACTAAAGGTTAACAACTGCTGAAGCTACATAAAGGGCATATGGGTACCCACTGTACTATTTTTCTAACTTTTCTGTAAGCCTGAAATTTTCCTATATACAAAGTTGAAGGCAAAAAAAAATGCTAAAAAAAACTTCACTCTCCTATAAAACTTCACTCTCCTATAATTCTAACACAGCACCCACCACCAAATTTCCCCTCTCCCACTTACTCTTGTGGCTTTCCATCTCCTTCTTTCTTGCCAAAATGGATTGTACTATTCAGGAAATCTAGCACTTGATTTGTTTCTTCCAAAATTATTATGAAGCATAAACAATGTCTCAACTTGGACTATCTCTTTTTTTGTCTGTCTCTCTTGGTTAAGCTACAAGCTTGGTGAGGGAGGTCAAGAACTACGCTTTTGTCGTCTTTATAACCCCAGTGTCAGAACACAATAAGAAGAGTCAATAAACATGAGGTGAACTGAAACTTTGGACCAGTTCACTGAACTTCAGTACCTATTGTGCTATTCTTTAGCAAACTGGGTAACTGATAATATGGAAGGATTTTTTTAAATGCTGAAACTAAACCACTAAAATAAAATACTAGAGTTACTTCTTCTTAAGTATGGAGAAAATGAGCCTTGCTTATAAGAAGCTTTGTACCACATTAGCAAAAGTCTGGAAATACAAATCACACTCAAAGTTAATAAAGTTAAGATTTTCACACTGCCATTTGTGCAAGCCACTGGCTTTATCTGACTTCTACCTGTTAGTTTTTTTATTCTCTAATTCTACATTGACAACATTTTCTCTGATGATGGAGGTGAAGAGCCTATCACTGGCAACATAGCACCATCCTCGTTTAGAGTAAATAAAACTATTTAAAGCAAATCAGAAACTGAATGACAGAAAGTGCCACAGATGGACCACACTGGGAACAGGAGTGGAATGCTGCATTGTTCATCATCCCCACAATCCAAGAATGAAGTTGGCACCAAAATGCTGGCAGTAGACCAGAGTGGACCATCACTGTGTATGCAAGACAATCCAAATGAATTGTACTATCCTTTGAGATTAAGAATAAGCTCATGGACTTTCCACTAAAATAAAAATCAAATCTATCAATTGCCATTAGTGTTTCGCTTTTTAAAAAATGTTTCCCCTTAACTTGAGTCATTATTGCTCATTATTTTTTCCTCTTTCTTTTCGTGTACCTTCTTTCTCTTTGGAGATGTCTCTAGAATGGAAATACAGGGAACTCATCCAATTGACACTTAAATTCTGTAAACTCTATGATACAAAGTTACTTCGTTTACCGTAAAGCTTAAGCGCCCCAATGCAGACTCTTTATTAAAGTCATGATAATTCAGAAACTGAGTTGGATTTAAATAAAAGTATTGCTAAAAGCATCATGAATGGCAAAAGTCAGAGGACTTCTTTCTTTCTAGGGTGAAAGGACCAAAGGTTAACACTTTGTTGGGTGCCTATAGAAAATTGCTTCTTCTTTTAAAGACCAAGTATTCCTTTGTCCTGTTCTCCTTCTTGCTTTCTGTTAATCCAGGAAGACATCAGACGAGAATGAAAGAAGGTTTATGAGAACCGAGCAATGCTCAGACAAGAACTCTACCCATTGAAATCAACTGGGTAATTTACATTTACCTATGCAGTAGTAGGTCTACCCAGCCTTGCTCTGGATGAAATGTGTACAACTCTCCCAAACTGATGTATGACCTGTTGCATAATTACCCCTCATTACATAATTGATCCTACCTCCTGCAATTCCTTTCCCAATAACCACTATTCATTGCTCCAAGCCTGGAAGATCAGATATTCAAATTTACCAGCTCAGGCTCCATGTTCCTACCGGAACTCTTGACCTGGTTACAGGAAGGAAAAATAGTGACACACTTTTCACTGCCTAAATGTTTCAGCCCCATTTCTTTCTGATTTGAGAGCCCACTGAAATCCATTATCTTGGTTAAGCTTAAAAAAAAAAAAAGAAGATACCTGTGGCTGGGGTAATAGCGGGGCATACTGGCTCAAGATGGGTTGTACCAGAAATAACTGGTGATGTAAAATATATTCCCTATCCTAGCCCACCCTTTTCTATCTTCAGTTTCTTTCTGTATTTTTCTGCTCTTTTACCCTTTTTTCTCTCTTTTCACCCCTTCCACACCCTATGCTTCTGTCAATGACTGCCAAAGATACCAGAATTGGTAAAGTTATTTCTGTTCCCTTCTCCTTTTCATTTGTCAGCTAGTGGCAGCAAAAAGGTTTAATCGAAGTTAGTGTAGACTAACCAACTTATCTAAGTGCCCTGATATTTACTGAGTAGTGCTCTGTACTAGATGCAGTGAAAGCGAAGAGGAGGAAGCCTTCATCCTTGCCTGCAAGAAGTCTACACTCCAAAGGGGGGAAAAAAGCATGCAAACAACTAAATCTAATGCAAGAGATAAGAACACAGAAGGAAAAGCAACTAAATGCCAATGAGGAGATAGTTTCACTAATCCCTATCAGGTAATTATACTGCAGAGAAATTTTTTTCTAAGAACACTTAGGAAGACAGAAGTGCAAATTAAGTTTCACTGGATGTCATGCAAGGAATCCTCAAGCTCAAAGAGCATCTCTCCTCTCAAGTTTTTGCACAGGGTGGGGAATTGCACAGTACAAATGCTTACTTTTTATTTTTTGGCTCAGTATATTTTTATTTAGTTTTTATAGATACAAAATAGTTGTACATATTTATGGGGCACATGTAAAGTTTTGATAACTTACAATGCATAATGATCAAATCAGGGTAATTGGTATATTCATCACCTCAAGCATTTAATATTTCTTTGTGTCAGGAACATTTCAATTCCAATCTTGATTTTGAAATATACAATAAGTTATAGTTAACTCAAATGTCTACTCTTTAGCACAAAAGTAACTGGACAGAAAACCAGAGGAACTACTTATAAGTGTTACGTTTCCACCTGTGGTGACTCTATTTTGAGAACAGAACTTATTTTGCCTCTTCCAAAAAAATGGTACAAACGAAGCTGTGCAAATTGACTAGGGTTGCACAAACAAGCTAAGCATCCAGGTCTATATAACACAAAAAAAGGGCGCAGATATCTGACTGGTAAGTTACCCCTCTTTCCTTTTTTTTGTTATCCAGGGAATTAAGCAAGTTCAGAGAACTGAACCTGGGTAATTAACCAATTAAACATTCTCCTGGCATTGGGAAATCATGACGCATGGAAAGGACAACACCAGTGGGAGAAGGCAGGAATGCAGAAGGAGACAAGTGCCAATCAGAGGCAAAATCCGAGGCCCTTGTGGCCTGACTATAAATAATTGCTTTTCCTCACGTCCTTGTCATCTCTTCCTAAAATTAGAATTAGCTTCCTGGCCTGAAGGCTAAACCTCACTCCAACACCCTCCTTTCTCACAAAGCAATATTCCCTAATGCAATAAGGTGGCGGGATTTTCAACAATAGCAAGAGTTTAGGAGTCAGGTAACTCTTTGCTCAACTCCTGCTTTTCATTTCAGAGCTTTATTAATCTCTGCACCAAGCTTCTTCATCTGAAAAATGGGGATGAGGATGATGATGATAACAGCTAGTAATTGTAAAACAGGCACTGTGCAAAGTGCTTTACATGCATTATTTATGTAATGGGCAGTATTCATGATTATTACTACTGCAATTGTAGTCCTCCTTTACAGAAGAAACTGAAATTCTGAGAGGAGTTAACTTTCCCAAGGTTTAACCTCAATGCCTTAACTCTTGACCCTTTCTACTACTATAATAATACTGCCTAAACAAGGTATTGAAAGGGTTAACATTAACATATATGGACACACCAATTAATGCTATTGTTATCACTTTTGATGTTGCTGTTGCTGAGCATGATACTGTTTTTGTTGCTTTTCTCTCTCCCCAGATACTAGCAGTTCTAAGATCTAATAAGCACAAACCATCCACCCATATACTGGCAAGTGTAAACCAATGTCATGGGAACATTTTTGAGCACCAAATAACAAAGCTGATATACCTTTTAGATCTTTCATTATTAAAATATTTCTGTTGAGCATGAATGAGAGAGCAAGAGAAAAAGAAATGGGATTCAGTACTAACTAAAATGATCCCCCATGCCTACGTTTTTAAAAATTCAGAATGACAAATGAAAGGTACACTGTTCTTACGTCTCACTTAGATTTCTTAAAATAAAATTATGTATCATATGCTAATTTTTGACTATTCAAACTGCATTTCTGCTTCATTCTTCTTTTAATTCACTTTTCATTATAATGAAATAACTATAATACATGTTTAAACCTTTAACACGCTAAAATGCCAATCAGATTAAACACAATAGCAACCATTTGGCATACACCTGGAGAGTTTCCTAAATAAAATAAAATTATTATTACATTTTATCACTTCCTTTCTTATTGCCAACTAATGTCCCCATGTCTGAAAGGGTCATTTTCAAGCTACACATCTATTTATAATAGTGTGTTCACTGTCTTTCTTCCTCTGGCGCATTATCTATGACCTTGACCATTTCAGGACGGATAAAATGGTGCCATAAACATATGGTTATGAAGCTCCAGACATCTTGTAAGAGATTTCGTGGTTATTAAAAGCAGCAAAGAGTGACAAGGACCGTTCTATACTATAATACCGCCTGTCAAGAGAAAAATGTCACCCTTACCATAAAGTACCCAGGGGCACAATTAAGAAGTGGCAAAGGGAATGATTTCCTGGGCACAGTAATAACAGGGCTGAGATGAAATCCAGCAGCAATGGAAGCTGCCTTCTCTCCAATGTGCCTGAGTGCAGCCCCGGTCCACACCAAGGGTCCAGGGCATGGTCATGCTCCCATGTCCAAAATGTGGAACATTAAGGAATGCCCAGGACAGCCACACTCATGAAGAGGTGGCAACAAGAATTTCTGAGAGCAAATGAAATACTCTGATGTTTCTGACTTTTCCTAATTGCATCACTATGAAAACTAAAATAATGAATCCTCCTGGGCACCAACTAAGAACATTAAAGAAATTGAAACTTCACAGTTCCTGATGCTCCATACCCATAAACACAGATCCATACAGTCCCCACAGAACTATAAATAAATCCTGCCTGAAGGTCTCCTTCCTGTTCACGTTTCTCCATAAAACTTGGTAGTATCTCTTTCCTTTTATCTTAACTTTTATCCTTGTGATTCCTGTCCATCAAGGACAAGAGGTACAAATAAACAGGGCTCCAGATGCTTGCTCAATTCATCACAACTCCCCCTGAAAAAGTCTCCTTCCCAGGACCAAAGGAATAAAATAATCCCTATAAAGTTATGCGCTGCTTTTGGGCCCTTTCTGCAAAATAGGGAGTTCAGTGTATCCCTAGGCATCCTTCCAGCTCAAACATTTTCTAATTCTGGGATCTATGAGGCTGGAGATGAGAGGAGTCTCAGGAGCAGCCCCTGCAGCTTCTATCCTAGTCAGGAACCCCTTCTCAGATTTGGAGGCCCAGCCCCGGCAGCTGTAAGGCCTGGGGCTAGGAGGCTGGCATCTGTCCTCCTCAGAGCTAACATTGGCTTCAGCAGGGGAGCAACTTTCTCTCAAGTGATTTTTCTCACTTACAGAAAAATCCTATCTTTCTCACTTTTACGATCAGTAACATTCACCTGTCGGCACTCACTCCTATCCCAGCTTCTCCACTTAATAGATGTGTGACCTCTCTGGGCCTCAGTTTCCTCATCTGTAAAAAGAAGACACTAATGACATCAATTGCTGTTGCAAAGTTTGAATTGGTTAATGCATGGAACGTGTTAGAACAGTCCCCAGAATACAGGAAACACTAGGTAATTGCTAACCACCAGGTGTATTATTATTACTGCTGGTAGTAGTAGCGTTCTCTCTCACCAACACAAGGGAACCCAACACTACTGTTTCCCTTGTCTTTTCACTTCACTAAGTTTGGAATGTATGGTTCAGATTCCCATTTTAAGAGCCCCATTGGACTTCACAAAGCCTCCTGCCAGTGCTCTGAGACTTTCCCGGAAGGTTTTCATTTTCTCTTGACAGGAGGCACTCTATGTGGAAAGTGTCCTTGCCACCTCTGTAGTATAAATAACTATCAAATGCAACTAAGAATCATAAACATGTCAGTGATTTGATTCCATGGATTTATATCATAATTGAAATAGTCAAGGTCACAAATAATGGGCTAAAGGAAAACAGCAGCACCATAACAACAATCCTGAATTTTCTCCAACTTTTCTTTAATATGTACTTTTTAGCATTTTAGAGTCCTATAGAGTGCCTGTGTTTGAGGAATTAATTCGTCTCTGATAATGTTATTTTGAATAACACCCCAGATTGAATCAGGGTGTCAACAGGAAATGGCAGAAAAATAATGGTCTAAAATATTCCCAAACCCAAACCTCTTCTATCAGAAAGAGGTGTAGAGCTGTGATAAGTAAGCTACCACATCGCTCACTTCTGCCCACGATATCCAGTAATACTCAAAGGCTGTGGTGTTGAACTAATATTCTACCTAAGGTTAAAAAAAAAAAAAGATAATAGATCCAATCATTTAAATTATTTTTTGCCCAATATTTGACAACTTCACAAGCTCTAAAATGATAATATGTTCCAATCACTTAAGGTTTTATTTTATGAGATTCTTTAATTTCATTAATATCATGAACTAATTTATCCTTGTTCACTTTAAATCTAGAGAGACATCGTGGTACCAATCAAGGTAGATGTGGTCAGAATCACTGAAATAGAATGATTTACTTAACACTGTGCACATTCTTCATGGGGTCGGGGCAGGTATCTTCATAAATAACTGGAAAATCAGAATAATATTATAATAAACAATTTATTTAAAAATTGAATACCTTTACCTTAGTATGGGTGAAGTGGAGATGTCAGGAGACAAAGTCTTCCTGGTGGTATATTGGTCCAGAGACAACTCTGTTCTCACCCTATCTTCCCCACTGGAGGGGTCTAGACATGTGCAAGTGGGTGGGGAGGGAAGATGGTGTCCTATCACTACCTCAAATCAGTATACCCAAAACCCAGAATATTGTAAAATCTAAGTTCACTCAAGTCTCTTCACTCAAGTTCAAGTGAGGTAACCCATCTCAGACAGTGATATAATCCATCTTGTACAACATCCAAAGTGTGGTGAGGAGTTGAGAGTGTCATCTCTAGACTAACTCATTCCTCGATACTAACTATGGGAGTGGGGCTCAATTCCAGACTTTTGGGAACCCCATATGCATGTCCATACCATCAGTGGTCAGTGAATGACTTCCCCCTGCCATTTTCTTCCTTACATTCTCTTCTTATCTCTCACAGTTCCTCTCTCCCTGAAGTTTCCACTCCTCCGGTGTCCTGGACACATGAATGGATTTTTATTTATACTCATTATCTGCTCCACATGGTTCTGTTACGAGATGGGGAAGATTAAGATGTCTGTGGGTGGAGGTGCTGGGGGAAGGGTTCCTCACAGCGATGTGGTCTCTGAGGGACACCAGCTTAAATCACAAAGGTTAATCTCTTGCTGGTACAATTGTCCTACCTTATCGAGCTAAAGAGGCTCAGCCTCTTTCCCAGCTTTAAGTTGTAGTCCAAAAAGCTGCCTTCAATTCCCATACTACTCTAGATAAAGTAGCTTCCCCAACCCTCTCTATCCCATTAATTAAATTTACTTTATTCTTAGTATTTAACATTGGGTGAAATTTATATTGACTTTTTTCCACACTAATTGTCTCCACGCCGTGCCCCCCACTCCTTGCCAACCACATTAGAATCTAAGAATTCTGATAACATTTGTATTTTGTATTCACATTCACTGGAATGTGAATATCTTTAGGATATTCACGGCTCTATATGCAATTCCTATAAAGGTGCCTGGCACAAGATAGGCACGTTCCAGACCTGCATGCCCAATTGTCTATTGGTTTATCACACGGGCATCTCAATCACAACTTGGACAAAACTGAATTCTGGAAAGCTGTACTTAGAAAACCCATTCTTCCTCCTATATTTTCTACCATTTACCATTTTCCCCAGCTAAAAATTTGTTAAACTTTAATTAATTGTTCCCCTTTCCCTTTCTTCAATTCCCCCACATTCCTACTTCTTCCTTTCCCTCTACATCCATCTCACCTCCCCACATCTAACTGGCGTTCAACTCGTGCCAATTCTTCCTCCTCAATCTCCCACTTTCCTACCTTTAAATGTTACCACTTCTGTGAAACCTTTTCCTTACCACTACTGTTAGTAGCTTTGATCTCTGTGCTTCACATTGTCGTGTCTCTTCCGTGTTTTTAGGTCCTTTTAGGGTTTCACACTTTTTTGAGATCTGCTACAAATCATGGGCCCAAGAAAATCCATTTGCACTCAGACTTTTACATAAAAAGACAGCACTCTATATTTCAAACCCTTTACTGTAACATGCATCATGGTAATTGTGTTATATTTATTTATATGTCTGTCTTCTTCACTAGAATGTAAAAAGTTCTAGGACAAGTTTGTATCACGTTATCTTTTTCATAAAACTCCTTTGTGTATAATGCTTAGCACAAGGTATAAAAATCATCAACTTACTGTGTACTGCAATATTTAGATGTTAGGTGAAGACAGCATCTTCCAAATGGTCATTTGAATATCACCACAATTTTTGCCATATCTGCTACAACCTGTCCTATTTACTTAACCATTTGTGTAGATTGTTTGTAAAATCTTTATCAAAGATTATTCCCATTTCTGAACATATGTGTCATTAAACCCCCAAAAAGGTGTGGAGTCTATTTCTCTTCACCTTGAATCCAGACTTGTCTTGTCACTTGATTTGATCAATAAAATGTAGCCAGAGTAATGCACTGTGACTTCTAGGTCTGGGCCTTAAGAGACTTTGTACTTTTCTTTTTTATTGTCTTTGGATCCAGCCATGATGTTAAAAACTCCATGTGGTCTCTCATCACGGGAAGTGATGAGACACCACTAAACAGGGACAGGCTTGACCACCTGCAGCCACTAAACAGGGACAGGCTTGACCACCTGCAGCCATTCTGGCCACCCCAGCTACACTGCCAGACATGTGCCTTAGTCCATTCAGGCTCCTGGAACAAAATACTTTAGACTGAGTAATTTATAAACAACAGAAATCTATTGTTCACATTCTGAAGGCAGGGAAGCTCAAGATCACGGCACCAGCAGATTTAGTGTCTGGTGAGGGCTTGCTCTGCTTCATAAATGGAGCCTTCCTGCTGCATGTTCACATGGCAGAAGGGGCAAACAGGCTCCCTCAAGCATCTCCTATAAGGGCACTAATTCCATTCATGAGGGCAGAGCCTTCTAAAGGTCTCACCTCTCACATTGAGTCTTCAGTTCCAACATTCGAATTTTGAGAGGACACCAACATTCAGAACACAGCAATGAATAAAGCTATTTTGGTCCTTCCAGCCTCAACCAAACTCTCAAGCCACAGGAATGACCCCAGCAGACCTCATGGAGAGAAGAATTGCCTAGCAGAGCCCAGCTAACCCATAGAATCCAAATAAGTCATTGTTTTTTAAACCAGTATGTTTTGGAAGTAGTCCACAGAGCAATAGATAGCTGATGTGATGCTTTTCTTTAAAACTTTTTTTTAAACTTAAGTCAGTGTTAAAAAATTTTTTCTCACTTCCATAAATAGAAAATTACTATCACTTTCCATAAAACTAACCACAATGAAAGAAGAAACAAAGTAATGTTATTTACTTCTAGCCAGATACTCCTGCCTACAAAAGTCTCTGTGTTCCTTCCAAAGGAAGATCCCCAAATGTCAGAGATATTAAAGATACACCAGAACTAAATTAGGACTGCCTCCTTGGTGTGAGTTAAGCTAAAAGGAAATGGAGTGAAAATAACATGCTCAACTTTGAAATTTGGTAGTATTTAATGCTGTCTATCACCAAAAACCATTATCTTGTAAAATAATACAGGTGGTAAGCAACTACTGCAAAAATTGTGAGGGTGTTACTCAAATGACTGATATTTGGAAGATGCTACATTAACCTAACACCTGAACACTGAGGTAGGTAGGCAAGTGGGTGGTCAGCATTTTTACTACCTTCTATGCATCAGGCACAATGCAAAACAGAAAGGGGTGTGGATAAAATATACAACATAATGTACTCCTGTGCTATAAGTGCTTGTACTTTAGTGGAGGAGACAGGAGTATAAATAGTTATAACACATTAACTATGGTAAGTGTAACTATAAAAGATTTAAAATACAAAGCCTATGGACTCAGACATTGTCAAGGACATAAAATCCCTGACATTTTGTGCAAATGTCTGAGGATATATGCACATTCTGGGCCCATAACTTTCATTAGATTCTCAAAGTTCATTGGAACACATTCTGTAACATAGGAGACACTGGAATAATTAATGCATGGTATTGTTGGTTCTTGGTTCTTGCCTGGGCGTTTTTAGTTTGTCATTTTGGTATCATAACTGTAGCCTCCTCTTTGTTCTTTATGATCTTATACTTTTCTCCCATAGCTGTATGAAAGTTATCTTTAATTCCCCGATGACCAAACTCCCCTAAAGGTCTCTACCACATTTTAAGCTCTTTGAAGCTAGAGACATACCATATAGCTTCCTGCCTTCTACTATAAATAAACATCTGTTAAATGAAGAATAAACCTTGTAGAACTCCTGCAGGAAGTTTTCCTGCTGTCTAGGACTGATTAAAAATGTTTTCCATTGCTCAAACTATGAACACTGAAAGTGCTTCTAATCTGAAATGTGTACATAATAAAATATTTGGAAAAAGGCACCAAGTTCTTCCTGAAATGTGTTATGTGTGTATATTCACAAACGTCTGTCTGGACTGGCATTTTATGTCTAGGCCTGTTTAGGTCAGTGTTGAATATTTTAAACGGTGTGGGGACTGTGTTTATTTACATACTGCATAAAGCAGCCATTGCAATGTTATTCACACATGGGGCCTCTGGGCTTCTCCTGAGCATGAAAGTGCTGCTGTTGACATTTATGCTTTTCTCAGTATTTCTTCTTTTATCCTATTCTTCCAACATAGCAATTTTGTATTCCTCTGGAACTGAAATTCAGTGAAAAATATAGGCCTCTAAAATGTTAGTACTTTCATCCTAAGTTTTTTGAAATTTTTTAGCTATGCTGTGAACTAAATGAGCTGAAGCCTCCACTATTCAAAGTTCTTCAAGGTTTGACATTTAAATTTATTCTAAAATAGTTTTTGCATGAAAAACCAAGAAAGGGAGGATTGTGGTTTGTACCTTGGCATGGAATTTTATATGAGTGGGATAGAAACAGAGTAGTGGTGTTGAAGCTGTCTGAAGGATTTACTGGCACTGATTGGGAACAGGAGCAGCCCAGTCTCCAAACAAGCCCATAATTCATATGACTAATTCTAGCTTTTGCCTTAAGCCTCCACCCCAGCCCCCACCCCACCACACACACAATCAGCATATATGGAAATGTTAATAAAGTCATCATCTCATTCTCGTCAAAATGATTGATTCTTATCACACCCATGCCTCAGCATTTCCAGGTAGGAAGGGGGCCTTCAGGACAAGAGGTTGCAAAGGGAAGCAAATTCAAGTGAGAAACCCTGCAAAACTTTCTGGGAGGTGACAGAATTAAACATCTCTCATTCCGAGATGTGTTCTAGTAGGCATGCTTCTGAGCCATAAAAGCATCCATATTATGGCTTTGAAAATATTTTATATACACATTCTCACTCTAAAACTTTATTTTTCTAAATTCTTTTTAACCTCAACTTCTGTTTTTAAGGCAAGTTTAAGATTCATCTAAATATATTATTTGGTTAAGTGATTCCTATTTCAATATGTGAAACACGATTTTCATCCATCTATACCTCTGAACCTTTTTAATAATGCCTCATTATAATTAAGAGTTCAGACTGGTTAGCAATAACATGACCATCATCTACAGAGACTTAATACACTATGTATGTGTAATAGAAAACACCTACTACTTGGAGTGTACAGCTCGCCTAATATAAAGTAGCAGATTTTGAGGGGAATGCATTTTACAGTGACTGCCAGATGCATGCCAAAGCCCTGCCTCCAGTGGCCCAAATAATCATTGCAATGATAGCCCTGGGAACAGCAGGGAGAGTTGTTTTCAGGCCAAACCCTCACAGTTTTTCTCTTACAGCTCCTTCCAAAAGGGAACAAAGCAGCTAGGCGTGCGCGCCTGTGTGTGTGTGTGTGTGTGTGTGTGTGTGTGTGTGTACGCTCCTACACGTGTGTATGTTTTCCTGTTTTGAGTGTAGAAAGTACTAGAAGTAGATAGTAGATAGTGCCTGAGATGCCAACATAGGCAAATGAAGAAGGTGGAGTAGATATGGAGAAGATTAGCCCAGAAGTCCTACAATGGCTTTTTCCAGGTTCAAAAAGTCTCTGATTGGAGCAACTGAATGTGCACATAAACCCTGCTTCTCCCCAAATATAATAAGCAAAAGGGAAAAGTGGAGTGCTGACTTAAAGATGGAGGAAGATGAGCAGACAGGAAAATGTGGTCAGAGTGTGGTCCCTCAAAGGCTATGAGGAGAGAAGGCTCCCCAATGCTCCAAGCCCCTTCTCAGCAAATGGGGCAAAGGCCATCTACACATTGTACACACCTGGAGCTCCTCTCCATCTGGTAAAAGGCAACCCTGTGCACCTGGACATCAAATCTCAGACTCTTCAGAAGAAAAACTTCCCTGTTTCCTTGGCCTAACCTGATAATGATGTGAAAAAACCCAGAAACAGTCAAAATGTCTATTCATTTCTCTGATCTAACATTTATCAGTGTGTGACCTTATGTTAATGGCTAAGCTGGTCTCAGCTCGTTTTTTAAACTGCAGAATAGACATAAATGCAATGCTATGTTACCAAAAGAAAGTGGTGAGGACAAGAAGGCAGGCCTGGAAAGAGCCCATGTCTGTGTGTGCCCATGAGGGGAGAGTGAGAGGGCTGGCCTTTCATGCAGCACACTGGTGCACATGGCAGAACCACGGACCACATTTTCATCTGTCAAATGTACTAACTGCCAGCAAGAGGCCTGAAGAGCCAGAGTGGACACCTATGCTCCAACCCATGTATATGTCTCTGTGTCCAAACACCCAGCGTGTCTCCTCCTGTAGCCATGGTTGAATAGCTCAGGCTCCTAGCTAAGACCCATCCCGCCCCTTGTGCACTGGCGCCCATCCTTCTTACCTACTTAAAGACATTGCTCCAGCAATTGCCCACCTGCTCTTTTATCATCAAGTTGTTATCCTCTACTGGATCATTCCCAGAATACAAATGTGCTGTCATAATTTCTTCCACTTAAAAGATTCTTTAAAACTCTCCTGGCTCCACATCCTCCTCCAGATACCACCCTATTTCTCTTCCCTTTTAGAGTAAAACTCCTCTAAAGTGTAGTCTCTACTCTGCCTCCAGTCCAACTACTCCCATTCCTTCTGGAATCCATTCCAAATACCTTTCATCCTCATTACTTCATCAAAATAGTTCTTGTCGAAGTCATCAATGACCTCCCTGTTGCTACATTCAATAGTCAGTTCTCAGGCCTCCTCTCCCTCACCTTGTCAGCAGTACCTGGCATACTAGATCACTCTGGCTTTTTTTTTTTAACTTTCTTCCTTTTAAAACAAAAAAAATTGGAGAGAGGGTCTTGCTCTGTTGCCCAGGCTGGAGAGCAATGGTATGCTCATGGCTGGCTGCACTTTCTTTTTATTTACTTATTTTTTATTAAAGTTGTAGGGTACATGTGCACAATGTACAGGTCTGTTACATATGTATATATGTGCCATGTTGGTGTGCTGCACCCATTAACTTGTCATTTACATTAGGTATTTCTCCTAATGCTATCCCTAACCCCTCCCCCCACCTCACAACATGCCCAGGTATGTGATGTTCCCCATCCTGTGTCCAAGTGTTCTCATTGTTCAGTTCCCACCTGTGAGTAAGAATATGCGGTATTTGTTTTCTGTCCATGCTGAGAATGACGGTTTCCAGCTTCATCCATGTCCCTATAAAGGACATGAACTCATCCTTTTTTATGGCTGCATAGTATTCCATGGTGTATATGTGACACATGATATGTGTCCATATCATTGATGGACACTTGGGTTGGTTCCAAGTCTTTGCTATTGTGAATAGTGCTGCAATAGACATATGTGTGCATGTGTCCTTATAGCAGCATGATTTATAATCCTTTGGGTACATACCCAGAAATGGCATCGCTGGGTCAAATGGTATTTCTAGTTCTAGATCCATGAGGAATCACCACACTGTCTTCCAGAATGGTTGAACTAGTTTACACTCCCACCAACAGTGTAAAAGTGTTCTTATTTCGCCACATCCTCTCCAGCACCTGTTGTTTCCTGACTTTTTAATTATCACCATTCTAACTGCTGTGAGATGGTATCTCATTGTGGTTTTGATTTGCATTTCTCTGATGGCCAGTGATGATGAGTATTTTTTCATGTG
>NW_026652288.1:60817814-60872369 GCF_009828535.3 Hylobates moloch | reverse complement strand
GCCCACTTTTTGATGGGGTTGGTTTTTTTTGTAAATTTAAGTTCTTTGTAGATTCTGGATATGAGCCCTTTGTCAGATGAGCAGATTGCAAAAATTTTCTCCCATTCTGTAGGTTGCCTATTCACTCTGATGGTAGTTTCTTTTGCAGTGCAGAAGCTCTTTAGCTTAATTAGATCCCATTTGTCAATTTTGGCTTTTGTTGCCATTGCTTTTGGTGTTTTAGACATGAAGTCCTTGCCCATGCCTATGTCCTGAATGGTATTGCCTAGGTTTTCTTCTAGGGTTTTTATGGTTTTAGGTCTAACATGTAAGTCTTTAATCCAACTTGAATTAATTTTTGTATAAGCTGTAAGGAAGGGATCCAGTTTCAGCTTTCTACATATGGCTAGTCAGTTTTCCCAGCACCATTTATTAAATAGGGAATCCTTTTCCCATTTCTTGTTTTTGTCAGGTTTGTCAAAGATCAGATGGTTGTAGATGTGTGGTATTATTTCCGAGGGCTCTATTCTGTTCCATTGGTCCATATCTCTGTTTTGGTACCAGTACCATGCTGTTTTGGTTCCTGCAGCCTTGTAGCATAGTTTGAAGTCAGGTAGCATGATGCCTCCAGCTTTGTTCTTTCGGCTTAGGATTGTCTTGGCAATGCGGGCTCTTTTTTGATTCCATATGAACTTTATTTTTTTCCAGTTCTGTCAAGAAAGTCATTGGTAGCTTGATGGGGATGGCATTGAATCTATAAATTACCTCAGGCAGTTCGGCCATTTTCACGATATTGATTCTTCCTATCCATGAGCATGGAATGTTCTTCCATTTGTTTGTGTCCTCTTTTATTTCGTTGAGCAGTGGTTTGTAGTTCTCTTTGAAGAGGTCCTTCACATCCCTTGTTAAGTTGGATTCCTAAGGTATTTTATTCTCTTTGTAGCAATTGTGAATGGGAGTTCACTCATGATTTGGTTCTGTTTGTCTGTTATTGGTGTATAGGAATGCTTGTGATTTTTGCACGTTGATTTTGTATCCTGAGACTTTGCCGAAGTTGCTTATCAGCTTAAGGAGATTTTGGGCTGAGACAATGGGGTTTTCTAGATATACAATCATGTAATCTGCAAACAGGGACAATTTGACTTCCTCTTTTCCTAACTGAATACCCTTTATTTCTTTCTCCTGCTTAATTGCCCTGGCCAGAACTTCCAACACTATGTTGAATAGGAGGGGTGAGAGAGGGCATCCCTGTCTTGTGCCATTTTTCAAAGGGAATGCTTCCAGTTTTTGCCCATTCAGTATGATATTGGCTGTGGGTTTATCATAAATAGCTCTCACTATTTTGAGATACGTCCCATCAATACCTAGTTTCTTGAGAGTTTTTGGCATGAAGGGCTGTTGAATTTTGTCAAAGGCCTTTTCTGCATCTATTGAGATAATCATGTGATTTTTGTCTTTGGTTCTGTTTATATGATGGATTACGTTTATTGATTTGCATATGTTGAACCAGCCTTGCATCCCAGTGATGAAGCCAACTTGATCGTGGTGGGTAAGCTTTTTGATGTGCTGCTGGATTCAGTTTTGCCAGTATTTTATTGAGGATTTTTGCATCAATGTTCATCAGGGATATTGGTCTAAAATTCTCTTTTTTTGTTGTATGTCTGCCAAGCTTTGGTATCAGGATGATGCCGGCCTCATAAAATGAGTTAGCACTCCGTCTTTCTTAAAGCAGTCGGCATCTGGGCCATCACTCTGTTCAGAACCCCAAAATGGTGTCCCATCTCACTCTGAATAAAAACCAAAGCCTTAGAATGGCTCAAAAGGCTTTCTTTGATTTCTTTTTTAGGAATTCTCTTCCTCTAGGTAACTACAGAACTCACTCCCTCAATTCTATTAGCTCAAATATGACCTTATCAGTCTGTGGGTCTTTCTCTAATGTCCTATATAAAATAACTGCCTCCCACTTTGGGAGGCCAAGGTGGGTGGGTCACGAGGTCAAGAGATCGGGACCATCCTGGCCAACATGGTGAAACCCGATCTCTACTAAAAATACGAAAATTAGCTGGGCATGGTGGTGCATGCCTGTAATCCCAGCTACTTGGGAGGCTGAGGCAAGAGAATCACTTGAACCTGGGAGGTGGAGGTTGCAGTGAGCCAACATCGTGCCACTTCACTCCAGCCTGGCAACAGAGCAAGGCTCTGTCTCAAAAATAAATAAATAAAAATTAATTAATTAATTAACCGCCTCCCTAGACTCCCTCTTATGTCCCTTACCAGGAGCTTCATATTATAATCTATGTTATATAATCACAGGTTTACTTATTTTATATAAGCTGGGTTTGTTCACTGCCATATCAGCAGCACCTATAAGAGTATCTGGCACATAGTAGGAAGTCAAGTATTTATGGAGTGGTCTAGGGAAGGAATCCTAAGTCCTGGAAACTGAACAGAGGAAGGGCATGTAACCAGCCTTCAATGTTTGCTTCAGAGAAGGAGTTCTCAGAACACAAGTGGACAGTGCTAGGGACATTCTGTACACCCTATTTATATTAGGCTGGAAAGACCGCTCCCTCTCTGTCCCAGGGTAAGGCAGGACACAGCCACCACAGTATCTCTGAAAAGATTCTACAATACCATAGAAACTTTTAAGTAACATCTGTTTGGTGCCCTAAACAGAGATGTATGAAAACACATCTTTATGAAGATGAAAAAAATTGAAAAACGAATAGGCTAAAATGAAAACAGAAAAGAACATGAATCCACTGGAATAAGAAAAAAATACAAGGAAACACAAAATGCCATACCAGAATTAAAGTACTCCTTTCAAGTAGTAAAGACCATTAGTACTGCAGAAAATCAATTGTGATGTGGACAGATAACTTGAGTAGCTCTTTTAAAATGCATAAAGATGAAAAAAATACATAAACAAGATTAAAGGAAATTTCCCAGGGGGTTCACGCCTGTAATCCCAGCACTTTGGGAGGCTGAGGTGGGCGGATCACCTGAGGTCGGGAGTTCAAGACCCCCCTGACCAACATGGAGAAACCCTGTCTCTACTAAAAATACAAAATTAGCCAGGTGTGGTGGCGCTTGCCTGTAATCCCAGCTACTCAGGAGGCTGAGGCAGGAGAATCGCTTGAACCCAGGAGGCGGAGTTTGCAGTGAGCTGAGATCACGCCATTGCACACCAGCCTGGACAACAAGAGCAAAATACTATCTCAAAAAAGAAAAAAAAAAAAGAAATTCCCAATATATTAATGTCAGCATCTTCAGTGATTTTCCTGTTTATATATTTCTCCTAAACTTTTAATAATATAAATCACAATAATCAAAGAGAAAAATGGAAAGTAAAAACTTTATATACCTTAAACTGCATATTCATAGTTTCTATTTTGTGAGAGGAAAACTATTTCCTAGCCCATTGTCCTCCTTACAGCCCAGCAATGTCATTCCTCCCCACAGCACTCAACTACCTAAAAACTCATTCCACTGGAAATTATTGAAGGTCTGGCTTTTTTAATATAACTAGATCTAAGGATGGTCCCAAAACTTTGGGTAAAATTAGAAGCACTGAGAAACAAACATGAAGCTGAGGACACTGTTTTCTTTATATTTCTCTACCTCTCACAGTAATGGGGACACAACCATTTTGTTAAAATACCTGTTAGGATGGAGAGTGCCAGTTTCCACTTACAAATACACATTTTGAGGATGGGATGACAAAATGTTCATAGGCTACTGAGCCTCTGTGTACATTAGAGTTCTGATGGGAAATCGGCCTATAATCCCATATCCTTAATGCAGTGGACTTAGCTGCTTCAGGAACACTTCCAAGACTGCAGCTAGGGTTTTTAAATCTCAGTCGGCTTTGCTGACATGTAGCACTATTTCTTTCCCTCCTTCCCCAAATTTGCAAGCTCGTTTCTTCTTAAATTCTGCATTAGATGATGCACGAATGTGTTTTACTTCCTCAATGGAAATGTAGATGCTGCACAGCTGTTAGACTTGAAATCACCAGGTGGTACTTGGAAGCAGGAACTAAAATGTTGTTGCCAGGGTAACCACACATTCTTCCAGCTATGGGAAGAGCTGCCATGTTTTCTATGCTCTAGGGAATATACGTTATTTTAAAGATTGGCTTAGTGCATATGAATATTTACTATTTAAAAAGAATACCCATTTCTTCACAAACCAGTGAAATGCTTTTTGATTACTCATATGCCTGAAGAAAACATTATATTTTATCTTTTCAGGGCATCAGGCCTCATCTTTCTTTGCCAATAGAATTTTAAAGATCCAGTAATAACTAATATTTTATGCTACCTATAACATACTGGTACATCTCATTTTACACCTTACATAGATTCACTTCAAATATGCAATCAGAGCTTACTATTTAAAGAAGTACCACTGTGAATTCTGAAAGGGAAATGCATTTACAGAATGTATTCATCGGTTATGAAAATCCTTACTGCCATTCATAGTAAAATCTGAGAGGTAGAGGTGAATCGTCTGAGATTCCCAAAGTTCCACTGGAGTTGACAAACCTTTAGGGTGGTTTGAGACCCTACAGACAAGAAAGCAGCAGTCCCACAACACCCAAAACAAAGCAAAATAAGTCAACGACACAAATATTCTTATATCTATCCTTCCTTCCTCCCTTCTTCCCTCCTTCCTTCTCTCCTCTCCTTGCTATCATCCTTTCTCCCTTCCTTCCATCCTTTCTTCCTTCTTTTAATATCTATTTACTGAGCTCTTACTTGGCACTAGGAACCGTGGCAGGTACTGGGAGACTTTCTGTAGGGATTAGATCCAGCAGTAGAGGTGCAGATGATACGATAGGCTCATCTTCAACTGTACTGATTTTGTTAAATTGTTTTCCAAAGTGGTGATGTCAGTGAAATCCCCCATGAGCAGCACATAAAATTTATTTGCTCTACATCCTCACCAATACCTGATCTCTGGTGAATGTAAAATCCTACTTTCTGATGGTTTTAATTTTGTGTTTCCCTGATCACTATGTTTATGGTTATTGGCCATCCAGGTTTTCTTTTCTGTCCACTGCCTGTTTATATCCTTTACCCATTTTTCTGTTGGGTTGTCTTTTCCTCATTGATTTATAGGGGTTCTTTATACACACTGTGTATAAAATTTTTTATATGTTTAAATCTCTCACTTTTCACTTCTTTAGGTATTGTTTAACATCAGAAATTTTTAATTTTTTTTTTTTTGAGATGGAGTCTCGCTCTTTCACCCAGGCTGGAGTGCAGTGGGTGATCTCGGCTCACTGCAGGCTCCGCCCTCCGGGGTTCACGCCATTCTCTTGCCTCAGCCTCCCGCGCAGCTGGGACTACAGGCGCCCGCCACCACGCCCGGATAATTTTTTGTATTTTTAGTAGAGACGGGGTTTCACCGTGTTAGCCAGGATAGTCTCGATCTCCTGACCTCGTGATCCGCCCGCCTCGGCCTCCCAAAGTGCTGGGATTACAGGCGTGAGACACCGCGCCCGGCCAGAAATTTCTAATTTTAACACAGTCAAGTTTATCCATCTTTTTCTTTAATGTTTATATTTTTCTACATTGTTTAAGAAATTCTTAGGTATTCAAAGGTGATAAAAGATTTCCTTTTAGATGTTTAAAAATTATACTTTTCACATTTAGGTCTTCAACCTACCTGTGATTAATTTTTGTACATGGCATGACATAGGGATATAATTTTACTTTTTCCCATATGGATAACTAGTTGTACCAGAATCCATTACTGAATCATCAAACTCTTCTATATTACCTCTTATATATAACAAGTTTCCACCTGTGTGTGGGTCTGTTTCCTGTCTTTTCTGTCCCATCGGCATATATGTCTATGCCTTTGCCATCACTACCCTTCCTTGATTACTATGGCTTCATAATAAGTCTTGAGATCTATTAATGTAAATATCTGTACCTTGGTCTTCTTCAAAATTATCTTAACTATTTTTGACCCTTTACTCTTTGTATAGAGTTTAGAACAGGCATGTTGAACTGCCACTATTACCATGGGTCTTTTATACTACAGATTATACAGCTGGATTTTTATATACAAAGGTTAATCAGAAAATACACAATCTGTTACTTGGGGCTCTGTTAATTGGCTACAAAGTTGTATACACAAATTCTAAAAATGCATGAACTTTGAGCACATTTTATGAATTAAGCACTGTGCAGGATACCTTGCATATATTAATTTAGATGGTCCTTCCAGTGATGTTGTAAGGTAGATAATATAACCCCAAATTTGCAGGTGAAGACATTGAAGATCAGAGAAGTTATTTGGAATGCCTAAGGAAGGTGTAGTAACCAGCAGTAAATGTTAAGGTAAAGATTCAATTCTAGATCTTTTCAGATTCCAAAGTTCTTGCTCCTTCTATAATATCACTTCAGACTACGCCAAAACCTTCTAGTTTAAAACAATAAACATAATGTGACTACTATTTGTATTGCATTTAGGTACTCTGCATTTAGGGATACTTATTTACAAACTGTCATTTGCCCATATGGTGAACAATTCAGTCATTTATTTGAAAGGCATTAAATGCCTATACTATACTAGGCACTGGGTACTCTTAAAAGCAGCTCAGAATTGACCTGAATGTCAAAACACTCTGAAAAAAAGTTAGAAAAGGTGAAAATATCAAATTAGCTGGGGTTCAAGGTTCTCCAATTACTTTGAAAGCTGCAGATGCACTACCATTAATTTTGCTTGAGGGTTGTTAATTCGTGTGTGTGTGTGTGTGTGTGTGTGTGTGTGTGGTCTGAGCTGAAAACCCAAAGAATTTTAAATCATTTCAAAAGATTCTCCAAGTTAGGACAAATTCACAGGTAGCTACTAATTTAGGTATTTCCCAATTTAGGCCACATCACATGTACTACACTGAGACAGTCACGTGGGAAAGGCTACCCGGCAAAACCCCTACGGGTCTGCGCACTGGGGTGGAGCCACAGAAGTCTGCAGGGAGGAGCCTGGCCCCTCCTCCTTCTGGGTGAAACCTGGGATTCAGTCTGCAAGGCAGGAAGCCCAGGGGCAAGAAGCACACTCTCTGGCTTTGCTAAGAGTCTCCCTTTCCCCTTGTCTTCCTTTTCACCCAATAAAACCTTGCCTTAGTCACCCTTTAAATTGTCTGCGAGCCTAAATTTTCAATGCCCTGTGACAAGAACCCCATCTTCAGCTGAACTAAGGAAAAGTCCCGCAACAACACTACATGTAATTAAGTGAGAAAAGGATGTCTTATAATTTTGAGACTGGTTAATCACATGGAAATTGTGAGGACACGTCTCTTTTTTTAATCAATAAAAGGTAAAAAGTCTGGTTCTCTTCCTATATTCTTTGGGTAACACAGTATGTGGATCTCTGAGCTTTAGTTTCCCAGTTTGCAGAAAAGGAGAAAATTGTAATGTCCATCTCAAAGGATCATGATATTAAACATGTAATGCATTTGAAAAAGTACTTTATAAACCATAATGTATTAAGTGCATGTTAATTACTGTCAGATAAAAATTTAATAATCGAAACAACTGTTTCTAGAGCCTATGTATGAGCTAAAAAGCAGTTTGTACTCATTTCAGAATGGAAAAGACTCGGGGCAGGGAAATGAAAATTAAAGATTTCTAAACAAAAATAAGAACAAAACAACACAAGTTATTTCAAGTTTTCTTAAGAATCAGAATAAATATATTTGAGACAATAAAACTTCTCAGTGCCTTTTTACAGGTGACATCCTCCTTGTAAGGGACAGAAGAGTTATTACCTGATCAGCATCTTCCAAAGTTCAGGACCACTGAAACCATAATAGAAGAATCTTGGGAGCTAATGTCAAAGAATCAAGATTTTTTGCTATGCTTGTTTTAAGTCCAAACTTTAATGTGATTTTAATCTATTGCATATCCAATGAGGAATTTAACTGTGATAATACTGAAAAGAAATATTGGATGAGAAACAAGACAGGCCAAAACCCACACAACTCCTGGGGCCACTACTGACATGACTCTATGTCAATAGACTGGTTTTTAGCCAGAGGCTTTTCCGAGCATTCTGTCTTTCAGTTACAGATTGCAAACCATTGGAAATAAAATGCATCATCTTAAATTGCAAGAGCATGTAAAACAAAAAGTAGCAACAGCATTACAGAAATATGATTTACAGCTAAAAGGGTGTGATATTCTGATGCCTTTCTCCTTGCTTTTAGACTCCTGTAAGGTTCAGCAGGACCTTAACCCTAAATTAAGTGGCTTCATAAAACCTCTGATAGAAAACCATCTTGGACTGTCAGCAGGATATTTGTGGATTATCTTAAGTAATAATTAACAATCAACCATTGGATTCAATGACAAAAAATACTGAACCATCTCTTCCCCAGTTCCAGTATTGAAGTAGACTATGACTGAAAAATAAAATAAACAACATATTTTCTGAGCTGAAGCACAGAAAGTAAAATTCAAAAATCTGTCTTCATGACTACCATATTCAATGTGCCATTTGTGTGCTGTACCATGTCCTGCGGGGAGGAGGTGGTCAGGGCTGAAATCCAGCCTGTACTCCACTTGTCAGGCCCTGCACCCTGGGATGGGGCTGTGTCAGCCAGAAGGAAGAGAGGTCTTCTAAGCAAAAGGCTCCATGAGTCTGAAATGCTGCAACAGCACAAGGCTAATTGTCACAAAACCATTGTATAGACTAGCAGGCCCAGCCTGGCTGGCTCAATAGTGACTCTCTAAATGACTTATGGAAAATCACAACTTTTTCATTTCCTGCAAAGAAAGCCCTTCAAATTGTTAAACTACCAATGTTTGTCAATCCACACAAAGACTACAGTCCATCTCCTGCTGACGGGTAACACCAAGGGTCTTTCTCTCGAAATAGAAATAATAGAAACAACTGTTACACAACAAGGTCCTGGCCTTTCTTTAATCAAGGGCATACACTCTGCCACACTTTCCTCACCTTCTTGTCCTCTAGCTTTAGCCACAGCTAGATGGAAGCTCTAGAAAACTTTTCACAAGAGAGAATTAATCCCAAAGATCATTTCCCTTTTAAATTTAACTAGCTGTTTGCTGCTTTAGCCATCACTTGATGTTAGCCTCTCTGACATGACAAAGACAAAATTTGAGATTTGTTTGTTTGTTTAAGCTAACACTTGCGAAGTACTTAACATATGCCAGGCATGGTTCTAAGTGCTTCCTTTACAAGTTCAGACTTAACTAAATCTTCATGAGTTATTATTTATCTTTCACATTCGTGAAATTAAAGCACACGGCTAGTAAAAAGCAGAAGCAGAAATGAAACCAAACAGTCTGGATCCAGAGTCCATCATACCCAGACTGCTTTGCTGTAGGTACTGCCCTACAGCAAAACAGGTACCTCTGAAGAATATGTTTGCCAATATTCCCATTTAGTGTATAATGCCCTAGGTTACAGCCTTTGGCAAATAAATGGTGTTGTCCTTGATGCCAGATATCATACCTAAATTTTTAAAAATTTACTGTAGAGCAAAATAAAATCAAAAGAGCATACTAGGATGCAATATTCTCAAGTAAGACCAGCTAAGAAGGCTTCCATTGTATTCAGCAGAAAACATAATTTCTGCAGACAAATTTAAAATATTTGAAAGCAAAATGAAATGTTCACCTTTAGCTCTCCACTTTCTAGGGCCAAGTGATGCAAAAATTCCATATTCCTAACAATAATATGAATTATCAAGGAAAACATTCATCATCTTTTCTCTTTAACTCTTTTTTGTAAATTTAAGTTACAAAGCGAAAAATTTCAAATCTTGTTTTTTTTAAACAAGGGAGGGAGCCTTTTAACCAGGACTTACTCATGAAATTTATGCTTCAGAATCACAATGACTATCACTGCAGCTTCATCAGTAAGAAGAAACTAGACTACTACTTCTTAGATATATATTTTCCTAATGTTTCTAAATGAAATTTCTGAGACAAAGGAACCTAATGATCATTAAACGAGTACTTCAAATGAACTTGTAATCATTGTCAAAGGCAAGTCTGTGTGATAATACATATATGTGTCTATAAATATGTATGTTTCATACGGTTATAATGGGTATCCTCTAACTTGAAACATACTGCAAATTATAGTCGACTTAGAATCAACTTTATGAAGTAACTAGGAATAACTAATTAACTAACTCTGGCTTCCCCAAAATTCTGGAAGTAGATTTTTAGCCTAATGGGTTAAAAACGTAAGTACTAGGTACTTGCTGAGAGCACATCTGGAATCACTTTATCTTGAAACTGTTGTATAATGAGGTGCTAACATAGCCAACTACGGCTTGCCCCCCACTGAAATGTGTGTGTGTGTGTCCTGGACTTAACCCTCTTCCAGTAGCGAGTTCAAATTCCAGAACAGCTTGTCCAAGGATCATGTTGGCAGGAATGTGCTTGTCTTGGAAACTTGTGGACCAAAATATGTTCATCCTTAAGAAAAGCACATCCTGAAGGTAACAGTGACTGGCCAATCAGTGTTCTCATATCACAGAACTGTGGGTTCTCATTTTCTTATGCTCTTTCCAATACCCAGCCCATATTCAGCACTGCTTGTGTAACAAAAGGCAATAAGCAAGAAGTTGTAACAAATCCTAACAGCAAACAGACCAAGACTTGGGGAGTTGCAATCTGGGAAGCTGAGGGTCAATATTTCACAATGTCATTGATGAAGCCTGTGAATTTACCACAGATTTTATGGTTGTCAGTTCACAAACTTTCTGGTGAAAACAGACTTCTATAATAATAATAATTGGATTGACTAATTTCCATGACAGGACATGAGTAGAATGAAGAGGCAGATGATCTGGGTTCTACCTCCAATCCAGCCACTAATCAGCAATTCAACCAGCGATAAGTCATTTTCCTGTCTGGCCTCAGATGCATTCATCCATAAAAAAAGAAGAACTGTCAGATAATCTCTACAATCCTTTCCACTTTACATATATTTTATGACAAAAGCTTTTTACCTAACCTCAAATATGTGTATGTATGCTCATACACACACACACCCACACAGAGAGAGACAGAATGAATCCAAACAATCTATTGAAGATTAAACCAGGCATGAAAATCCAGATGCTGCTGTACACTTTACAGACGATTCTTTAGTTATCGTTTCTTCCTCACACAAGAGTGTGGGGGGCTCACTGAGACAGGTCTTGAGTTCCCCTCACTTGTACATTTTAGTCTCTCTCATTTCCTCTTTTCTTAACCACTGTCACAACAAAAGAGGTACAGTATAGTGCATAAGTTTGCAAAACTATAAAATGATACCATTCTTTGATTCTTCATTCTTCGATGCCATTCTCAACCTTTTGTACTTGGCGAAACATAGCTATTTTCACTTTAAATGTCATTTATATTAGCATATTGTGAGTTGGTTATTACTTTTAAATACACTGACTATCTTTTAAGTTTTTAGTCTTAATTTCTACTATAAATATCAACAGATATAGTCCACATAAACAAAACTCTTTGTGGTCCTCAATACTTTTTAAGACTGCAAGGGGGTTCTGAGACCAGAAAGTTTGAGAATTGCTAACACAGCAGTGAAGAGGACAAACTCCAGATCCAGCTGTCTGAGTTAAAATGGCACTTCTATCACTTCAGTGGTGTGACATTGAGTAGTTGCTTAGTCACACAGTTGTTCTGTGCCTCAGTTGGGGATAATAACGATAATAGTACTGACCCTATAGGGTCATCATAAGGCTTAAATGAACTGATGTATGTACCATGTTTAGAAGTGTTGTGAGCCATGATTCTCTTTGGCGCTCTTCACCTACCTCCATTCCCCTGTGGTTTGCTTGGTTTGGTTTGATTTGGTCTGGTCTTACTACTGCTGCCTCTCCGTTTGACTGGCAAAGTGTGACTGGCACTGTTTAACCAGGAGCTAAAGGCATAGCTGCCTAGGCTCCTTCATAACCACAGCCACAAGTTCCCACTCCAGTGCCGCAGTATCCAGCTGTACTTTGAATTTGCCCTTCAGAGAGGCTCCATCAGCAAAAGACAACTGGAAAATCAAAGCAAGCAATGCTAAGTTTTTTAAAAACATGCTATGTCAGATGAATTAGAATGTAAAGTAGAAACTTTAGCCTTCGGAATAAATCAATGAGAGGAAGGAAGTAGAGAGAAAATGCAAGCAATTACATTCATTCCTTAAAAGAAAAGGTGGTATTTGCCCAAGCTCCCTCCAATTTGAACTATGTTTTCACAGTCTTCCATCTCCTTTTTAAAATCTCTCTTCGACATCCCAGAGCAGCCTCCTCCCACCTGGCCAAGAACCCTCAGGCCATCAACTTGCTTAAAAAAATATGATGGCCCAGATTCTGATCACGTGCACATGACTGATGGCCATTTGATCTTCCCAGGGAGTACTGAAGTTTTATGAGTATTATGATCATAATCCCTTGCATTTATATTAGTTTTCTTTCTAATCTATATTTTCACATAAATTTTTCTTTAATTCTTGGCACTCAGCATGCTATTATTCCTATTTAACAGTTTAAAAAACTGAGGCTCAGAGAAGCTAGCAAACTTGCCCTAAGTCCCAAAACTTTGAATCAACAGAACTGAAACTGGAGTATAAATGAAATGGGAAAATTTTTAACGACTGAAGAACTGGGGGAAATGCACACAGCAGGGAGGGGCAGGCATGCTGGGGGGAGGCGGAACTAAGCTATTTTTGTCAGGGGGTTACTTAAGCAAATCTGCTCTACTGTGGAAATAACCTCAACTAATTCTCCCAGAGTTTTACACAGCCTCTTTATTGCCTCCACAGCTCAAACTATACATTCTCTAAGACTTATTTTTATTTTTTTATATACTAATTTGTTCATACAATGGATACCCAGGTGGTAGTGTTCTTAGGAGGATTTTAAAGAAGGTACACCAAGTATGTTTTATATTTAACCTACGGCTGCTTCTCAAGAGTGTTTGTAAATTGGGAACTGTCTGTATTGCACGTGTGATGTCATTAAATATATATTTGGTCTGTCCAAAACTATCTGGCATTTGTCCTTTACCAACATTACTGAGTATTTTAGTTTCTCAATCATGCGAGCTTAAAAAGCACAGCCAAATCTAATGAATGTCAAACTTGTGTAGTGACTCAAGTTGATTTCAGTATGTTTAAACAGAAAAAAAATAAAACTCACAAAGGATCAACTGGAATGAGTATTCACTTTAAAGGAATGCAAAAAGGAATCCTTTTGAACCATTCATTCTCCTGAATATGCTTAAATGTGCATTAATTTAGGCACAACTGCTAAGGAAAACTGTTTATCATATATGAAATATTTTCTCATTAAAAATGGCAAAAAACCGCAATTACTTTTGCACCAACCTAATAGCAGACACCTTGAACGTGAGTGTAATGTTCTTTGTATGTAAGAATGCTAATGCTAAGCTATCTAAAGTATCTTCTTTTACCTGTTTTTTTTCCTTTGGTAACTTATCAGCCCTGTCCAATAATACTTCCTACAATAATGGAACTGTCAGTGCTGTCCATTTTTGAATGAATTAATAAAATCAATTTTATTTAAGTAGTCACATGTGGCTACTGAGCAATTAAAATGCCCTATTGAAGAACTTAATTGTCAATTTTATTAATTTTAATTCATTCAAATAGCCATGTGGCCAGTGGTTGTGTATTGGACAGAGCAGTTATCTCTTTCAGCCAAAAAAAAAAAATCCTATTATTTTATCATTCTATCATTGTGAGGCCAGAACTAAGGCTGTAGTTATTAAACCTCTGATTATTAATTGGATGCTGAAATAAAGTTAGCTAACTGGACGCACAATTTTAAAGAGGTTGTTTTTGTTCTTAATAAACATCAAAAAACTATTATGTGCAAAATAACATGTGGGTCAGTGGGATATACACAAACCAAGATTGAACAGTTCCTGACGGGTACCTTGCTCTCCCAGTTTCTGCTAAATTCCAATTCAGTACATCCTAACAAGACATGGCTGATCAATTGTGTAAGCTCATGCTTTTAACAAGTATTGCTTAGCTCAATAACTCCCATAACTCTAGGACAAACAACTGTCCGAGCCCTGGGGACACGCTGTTGCACTCTGTCGAGCCTGACAGAATGCCTGCTCTTCCAGGCACTTACTCTCCTAGGAAGCACAGCCAGGTGAACAGGCCACGAAAATACACCGTGGTCAGTACCACTACAGGGGCAGATCTTGGGTGCCACACGAACACACAAAAGGAGCTTCTAACCCAGTCCTGGCTAGACAGGGAAGGTTTCAAGTGCAGAAAAGAAGCTTCCAGAAGGAAAAAACCAGTAGTATCTTGCTATCAAATCCATCCATTATTTAGGTTTCTTTGGGAAATTTCCTTTTCATTTGGCATTATGTCATCGTCCTTTCAAGGGTATTCACTTCTTGAATACATTTCAATCGATATATATTTATCGAACCCTGAAGACTAAAAAGCCTCATCGTCATTCTCCTGGAGGATCCACCATTTGCTAGGGGCTAAAGGTGTATGAAGACAAACCTTTCTCCTGAGAAAAAAAATAAGTTCTTAGGTCAAATATTTCAATCATCTACCCTGTAAGAAAAATGTAACACTGCCTTGGAATGCATGATTTCTTCATAAGACTTCCTTTTTAAAATTGTGTGTGGCTTTCTACCCAAACTAACTTTAAACATCCCTCCACAACAAAATTCAGGAAGGCCACTTTAATAAAAGGAGGGGGAAAATCCCACCAAAATGTAAACTTAATATTTCAATACAATTAAATTTATTAATAAAGAATTTCTATTGCATAGTGAACAAAGCATAGGATTTACCTGACAGTTTGGGGTCAAATTCCAGTTCCTCCTTAGAGAACGAATGGCCTTGGGCAAGTTATCTAACTTCTCCAAGCATCAGTTTCCTCATTTGTAAAAAGTGAATAATGGGGTAAGAATAGCCCCTCAGAGTTGATGAGAGAAATGAATATGCACACATTTATAAAGACCTTAAAGTAGTGCGTACCCTAAGCCTTATATGAAGATTATTATTCTTACTAACTACAATAATTCTAATTGCAGAAATCCATGCGAAAACAATACACACAGTTCTGGCCAAAAGAAGTTAAAGCAAATGTGAAAAATAAGCGACATCCAGAAACTTCAGCAGCTGCCTTCTGTCCTATGCCTCAAGGTACCATAGAGGGAAAAAGACCCCCAGGAGAGTCTGTGAAGAAACCTGAACTGCAAACCCACCACGCTGTCTTCTCGGGAAAGGCAAGTTGGTTAAAGAAAGACGTGAACTCTATTTCAGGGTAGTATGTTTTTTTTTCATTTGCTTCCAAGACTTTGATGGAATGACTTGAGAGGAAAAGTTCACAATTACTAGAAAGAACCTAAAAGGACACGAGAGATGAAACGGTTGCAGTATTTTTGAAATAAATGTTTCCTTGCAAGAGCAGAGTCATGGGCGGGGTGTCTGTGTAATGTCTACTCAACACAGCCGAAGGGTAAGAGGAAATCTTGGTATGCCGACTTCTAAGTCTTAACAGGGAACCATACAGAACCAACTGCACGCCAAATCCCACGCTCACCGAAGCTTCAGGATTTTCTCGTGGGTCTGGGGGTTTAATCTGACAACTCCTAGAGCCTTCAGGACTTCCCGGGCACAGATAATGGGCCGCGACTGCACCCCCGCGTCCCCCCCCGGGGCGCAGGCTTTCCACAGCTACAGTTCTCCACGTCAGCAGACAAGTACACAAGCGCGGGCAGCTGCCAACAGGGCGTGCCCGCTTCCCACCCTGCACTCTCCCAAGCAGGGCATCCCTGCACCGCCCAGCGCGTTCGCGAAAACTCCGCGGGGCCTCGAGGCGGCCCGGGATTAGCTCTGACGCTGTAGGGCTCTCTAGGTTTTCCACGACGCAGGCGAGCGTAGCTGGCGCGCACCCGACAGCCTCCCAGTTTGCCCAGGCTGGACTGGAGGAGGCTTTGCTGGGCCCCCGACCCGACCCACACACACCCGGGCGGCGGGGCCCAGGTACCTGCCAGCGCCTCCGCACCTCCTCGTCCCCTCTGCTTCCCCTCCTCCCTCTGCCCGAACCCTTCCCCCTTCCTCCCCGCCTCCTCCTCGCCTCCTCCTCCTCCAACTCCTCCTCCCCCCGACCTCTGCTCCCCGGCTCGGCTCCAAGTCCGCGCGCGGGCTGGGGAGGCGGTGCCGAGTGAATCACCGTCACGTGGGTCGCGGGCGCGCAGAAGCGGGCTGCGCCTGGGCGGCCCTGGCGCTCGGAGCGTTAGTGGAAAATTTCCGGAGATCTACTGGGGCTGCGCACTGCAGGCCCCGCCCGCCGCCTCCCCGCTCCTTCGTCTCCCCACCTCCTTTTCCCCCTCCCTTCTCCTTCTCTTTTTCCCTCTTCCCCCGCCGTTTTCCGGTCGCAGCCGGGCCCCGACATTGCGGAGGTTTCTTTCTCTCCCGGGAGCGGCGCTGCGCACGCCCCGCCCGCTGCAGCGCCTCAGGCTGGCGCCGCCAGAGCCGTTTGCCCTTGGGCCGCCAGCTCTCGCTTCCTTCGCGCCGCTCCAAGCCGCCACGCGGCCTTGCCCCCGACCTTGCGTGTAGCCGGCTGGTATCCTGAGAGGCCAGGAGCGGCGTCTTGGCGCCTCCGCCTTCGCCTCTGGGGCGCCGCACCCCCGCCCCCTAGCCCCGTCACCTCCGTTCCGCATTGAGTGAGACCCCCCACACCTCCGGGCGGAATGTGAGACAAAGGGAGAAGACGGTGACGATGGGCGTCTTGTCTTCTCGTTTAGAATTACTGCACCGCCGTTTAAACAAAGCACATGCACGGCCAGTTGTGTTTTACCCACTCCCACTTAACCACTGAGGAAATAAACAAGCTGATTTCCCTATCCCGTAACATTCTCCACTTCGTTTTCCCAACCACGAACAGAATTTATTCCTGAGACGGCAACTTTGAGGATTTCGTTGACCTCATCCATGTAGAAGTGACAAATGGTTACACAACAAAATTGTTTCACTCAAAGGGGGTTGTTGTGTACGTGGTTCACCTCAATAAAACACACATTTAACTGTTTCAGCAACTGTTTAGCCCTGGACTGTTGCCTGGGTTAATGTCGCTGAATGGGGTGGGGGGTTGAAAAGTGGCATTAGCGCCACGTGTCCCAAGACGAAGTGACATGGAACCGGAGGCCTTAATCAGTCACGAAGTGCCAACGATGTCAGCCAAAACAGTTGGAGTTTTATTGAGTAAAGATCTCAGAACCAAGCCCATATATTAAATGCTTCCCATCTAAGAACCAGAATTGCAGGTATGTTAATTTTAATAAATCCTTATTTCAGTATCTTAGCCCTGGGCAAAGAAATATCCGGAAACTGACTGAAGGCCAGGAATGTGGGTCCATCATGGCCTACGAGTGCTTTGGGTAGAACACATTCATTCAGTCACTGTCATTTCTCTTTAGACAAGAAGACACCTAACAAGTATTAAAATAAAGGTATTTTTTAATGATCCTATTTTGGAAAATTGTAAGGGTCTGAAATTTTTAATTTTTTAAAACAATGGAGCACTTCAATAAAACTTCTATTTTCTTTACTAAGAATATACACAGCTTGTTTTCTAGCTTAATTCTTGATTGTTGCTGTGACCTTACCACATTCCAAATAACCTTAAGCACGTATATGAGAATCGTATCTGTGATTTTGCTTTCACATTTCACTTTCCAAGACACTTATTGGTAATTAGCAGGTGTCAGTTTACCTAGCCAAAGAACCATTGTCAATAAATCCTTCATCTCTCTGCCATTGTTTTCTTTCACATTCATTGGCATATACTACACCTAGCAAAATAGACCATTCCAGGCTCAAATGAAAAGGCCAACAGATAAGTATCACAAGAAGGTCATTAGTCAAGCCGTTCTTTCCCCTCTTTTATTTGGGAAGGAGATGGGAGAAACAGAGTTCTGATACTAGGTCCCTGGAAAGTTCTTCAGTCTTGACAGAATTGGGTATGTTTGTACTAAAGTATCTGTAACACTATCTAAATATTTTTAAATTTGTTGTTGTTGTTTTGAGACGGAGTGTTGCTCTTGTCGCCCAGGCTGTGGTGCAATGACACGATCTCGGCTCACTGCAGCCTCCGCCTCCCGGGTTCAAGCAGTTCTCCTGCCTTGGCCTCCCAAGTAGCTGGGATTACAGGCGCCTGCCACCACACCCAGCTGGTTTTTGTATTTTTACTAGAGACAGGGTTTCACCATGTTGGCCAGGCTGATCTCAAACTCCTGACCTCAGGTGATCCGCCTGCCTCGACCTCCCAAAATGCTGAGATTACAGGCATGAGCCATCGTGCCCAGCCATATTTCTAAATTTTTTTAAGACTGAGTTTCTGTGGGCCCCTTAATTTTCTTTTTCTTGCTGAAAAATGAGGTATGCATTTACAAAATACTGATGCTTGCAAATATATGGATTTACAATATAATATATTTTTTAGGCATTACTATGTTTTCCAGTCCTGGCCAGTGGAATCTGAGACAACAATAACAGCATTTCCAGGAAATGTTATCTCTCAAAATAAAATTAACTCACAAAATGACACTTCTTTCTTTTGCAATGGATGTGGTCCTTCTGCCTATGACCCCTAAAACCACTGCAGCCAATATGTGACCATGATGGGAGAGATCCCCAGCACGTTGAAGAAAGCAAAGTGAAAATATAATGAGTTCTTTGTCTTGGAGGGAGGTATCAAGGCCAAGAATTAACCCCAGAACTGCACTCTCTACATACTTCTTATTATGTGAGATAGTGTCATTATTTAAGCCACTTTCAATTGCATATTGTGTTTACTGCCATAAAATGTTTTCTGGCTGGGCACAGTGGCTCATGCGTGTAATCCCAGCGCTTTGAGAAGCTTGAGCCCAGGAGTTTGAGATCAGCCTGGGCAACTTGGCTGAAACCTTGTCTCTACAAAAAATTAGCCTAGCCAGACGTGGTGGCCTGTGCCTGTAGTCCCAGCTACCCAGGAGACTGAGGTGGGAGGATCACCTGAGCCTGGGCTCTCTGATCACACTGCTGCATTCCAGCCTGGGTGACAGAGTGAGACCCTATCTCAAAGTAAAATAAAATAAAATAAAATTAAATTAAATTAAATTAAAATAAAATTCTTGCTGCTGACAACCTCTCTGTGGTAGCCAGCCTCCAAAATGGCCCCCAGTGATGCTTACCTCCTGGTATTCACTCCCTTGTATAGTCCCCTTCTATGTTGAATCAGGGCTTGCCTTTGTGACTGATAGAATATGGTAGAAATGGTAAAGTGTGACTTCCAAGGCTAGTTCATAAAGGCATTGCAGCTTCTGCCTTGCTCTCTCTTGGCTAACTTGCTCTGGGGTAAGGCAGCTGCCATGTCATGAAGACATTCAGTCAGGTTGTGCAGATACCTTCTTGGAGAGGAAGCAACCAGCCAGCACCAACTTGCCAACATGTGAGTGACCTTGGAAGATCTTCCAGCCCCAGTCATGCCATCAGATGACTACAGCCCTCTCACAGCTGACTGCAACCTCATTAAAGACTTAAAGCCAGAACACCCAACAGAGCCGCTCTTGAATTCCTGATTCATAGACACTTTGAGAGATAATAAATTATTGTTGCTTTCAGACACTAAGTCTTGGAATAATTTGTTACATAGCAATTGATATCTAATAGAGTATCTGTCAACACCAGAAAAACATGCCAAAGTCAGCAAAGTGCTCCCAGAGTCCATGCTGTTGCTTTAGACTTGAGAGCTGTCTTACAAAGATTGAATACAACCGTTCATTTATCAAGCACTTTCCAAATATGATCCCAAGAATAAAATATACAAAATGATAAAAAGAAAAAAAGAGTTGAGACAAGAATTTCCTCAGGCACCTGGAAAGATTAGTATTAAAAATATGGAAATGCAACAACATGGATGAACCTCAAGAACATTATGCTAAGTGGAAAAAAGGCAGGCACAGAAAGACAAATCACATAATCTTATTTGTATGTGGAACCTAAAACACTCAAACTCATAGAAGTAAAGAATAGAATGATGGTTACCAAAGGCTGAGGGAGTGGAGGGGAGGAGGTTTGGGGAGATGTTGATCAAAAGATAACAAAATTTCAGTTAGGAGGAATGAGTTCAAGAGCTCTATTGTACAACATGGTGACTATAGTTAATAACAATGTATTGTATTTTGAAAATTGCTAATAGGTTTTACCTGTTCTCACCACAAAAAATAAGTATGTGGGTAATACATATGTTATTTGGCTCGATTTAACCACAATGTATACATATTTCAAAACATCCTGTTGTACATGATAAATACAATTTTTATTAGCCAATTTTAAACGTTTAATTATTCTCCAGTCTTCACTATGTAAGGAAAAAAATTAGGTTAAATACATAAGAAGCCAGGCGCAGTGGCTCACGCCTGTAATCCCAGCACTTTGGGAGGCCAAGGCAGGCAGATCACGAGGTCAGGAGATCGAGACCATCCTGGCTAACACGGTGAAACCTCATCTCTACTCAAAATACAAAAAATTAGCTGGGCATGGTGGCGGGCACCTGTAGTGCCAGCTACTCAGGAGGCTGAGGCAGGAGAATAGTGTGAACCTGGGAGGCAGAGCTTGCAGTGAGCCGAGATCGCGGCACTGCACTCCAGCCTGGGCGACAGAGCGAGACTCCGTCTCTTAAAAAAAGAAAGAAAAAAAAACCAGGAAGAAAATATGCAAGTCTTTGGAATAAGGGGAAGGGTGTGGTTTGAAGGGAGATGGAGGAAAGAAAAAGTAATTTCACTCTCTCTCCACAATGCTAGTGTTCATACTTGAATTTTGAATAACACTGTCCTAAGACAAAGGAGTGAGGCTGTGTGCATAGCAAAGGCGCATTTAATTAGGTGAAACAAAGCCATTAGAAAGCAAGCCTTGGAATTCATCTTCATGCTTGTGTCTTACAAAAGACTGGGTCTGAAATGCCAGGCATGGTGGCGCATGTCTGTAATCCCAGCTATAGGGAGGCTGAGGCACAAGAATAGCTTGAACTCAGGAGACAGAGGTTGCAGTGGGCCAAGATGGTGCCACTGCACTCCAGCCTGGGAAACAGAGTAAGAAAAGAAAGAGAGAAAGAGAGAGAAAGAGAAAAGAAAAGAGAAAGGGAAAGAAAAGAAAAGAAAGAAGAGAAGAGAAAAGAAAAAAGGAAAGAAAAAGGGAGGGAGGGAGGGAAGGAAAAGACAAGACAAAAAAAAACTACTGTCTTTTCTACCATCAAGGCATTGCAACAAATATGGATTCAGAGTTTATTTTGTGCTAGACACTGAGGGAGAAAGTTGAAAGTACTAAATCAACAAGCACTTATTGAACACTTTTTATGTATCAGGCACTGTGTTAGGCACTGAAGATTCATTTAATAATGAGCCAAACCAGTCTTTTCCTTATGGGGTTAATGTTGCAGAATATCATAAGCAAACAAATAAATAATGTGTTTTCACACATTGCACTAAAAAATAAAATAGGACAGTGGGGAATGGAGCTTGAGTCCAAGGAGCAACTTTTGCTGGAATGGCCAAAGAAGATTTTTTTGAGTCAGTGACATTTAAGATAAGATCTAAATGATAAGAAGGGAGCTGCATAAAGATACAGTAGTTCTCCCTTATCTGCTTGAAATACATTTCAAGAGCCTCAGTGGATGCCTAAAACTGCGGATAGTACCAAACCCTTTATGTACTATTTTTTCAATCCGATTACCAATATGGCTACTAAATGACTTACAGAGAATGGACTGTGAGCACTACGAATGGAAACCCACACATGAGTTAGGCTATGATTCAGGAGATGTCTTGAGAGAGATGATAGTCTCACTAGGCCCAGAGCAATGCAGATGCTGAGAAGCAACAGAATTCTGAATATATGTGGAGGCAGAGCCCTCATGACTTGCTGATGGGTTGGTTATTTGAGGAAAAGGAGGACTCAAGATGGTTCCTTGGTTTGGGGCCTGAGCTCCCTTATGAATCATGGTGTTATTCTGACTTGGAAAGGTTCGAGGAAAAATAGTTTTGATTAAGAAATCAAGAGTTCTGCTTTAGGCAGTAAGGGATAGGATAGATGCCCTTTAGACATAATATATAATAGGTTTCTCCTGGTTCTTGAGAAATTCAAAACTATTTACCCTGCATTTATTCATTCAGCAAATGTATTGTCAGGAACTATTTCAGGTGCTGGAACTAGCAGTGATCAAAGCTGATTAAATCCCTGCCCTTGTGTGCTTACGTTCTAGTGAGGGAGACAAACAATGAAAAAGTAAATAAATAAACATATTTAACATAATTTCGGGTGGTGATCAGTACTACAAAGAAAAAAGTATTTAATTCATTTATATATTCAAAAAGTGCCTTATTTTTACAAGTAACTGGACTGGGTGTAATTAGCAAGAGGCTGCCCTGAAAAGACACTAACATCAAATCTAATATGTAGACAACAGGAAAAGAAGTGTCACCAAAAAAAAAGGATATTTATAAAGCACTAAGTTGAAAGTAAAGTGAGATCAGTTTCAAATGGGATCACCAAATAAAGAGGAGTTGATACAAGTTGTGATATTTAAGCTGGGCTTCAAAGGAAAGATATAATTTAAATATATAGTGGCAGGGAAAAGGAGGTATGAAGAACATTCCAAGTAGTAGAAATGGTTTAAATGGAAAACAGTTTATATTGAGAACACTGAGCAACATATATTGGCAAAAGCATAGGGTGTATGAAGGGGAATATATTGGTTATCTACTGCTGAGTAATAAAATGTGCCAAAATGTAGTGGCTTAAAATAATAAACATTTGTTATCACTTGTTCTGTGGGTCAGAAATCTGGGCTGAGCTTATCTGGTCCTCTGGCTAAGGTATTAGCTGGGACTATAGTCATTTCAAAGTTCAAATGGGTGGAATCTGCTTCCACACTTACTCATATGACTGTTGGCAGGCCACAAGTTCTACCTGATAGTTGCCAGAAACATCTGTTCCTTGATATGTGGGCCTCTCCATAGGACAGCTCACAAGATGGCAGCTTGTTTCCTTCAAAGCAAATGAAGGAGAGAACCAGAGAAAGTGAAAAAGAGAACAAGATAGAAGCCACAGTCCTTTTTTTTTTTTTTTTTTTTTTTTTTTGAGAAGGAGTTTCACTCTTGTTGCCCAGGCTGGAGTTAAATGGCGTGAACTCGGCTCACCACAGTCTCCGCCTCCCAAGTTTGAGCCATTCTCCTGCCTCAGCTTCCCGAGTAGCTGGGATTATAGGCATGTGCCACCATGCCCAGCTAATTTTTGTATTTTTAGTAGAGACGGGATTTCGTCATGTTGGTCAGGCTGGTCTCAAACTCCTGACCTCAGGTGATCCACCCTCCTGGGCCTCCCAAAGTGCTGGGATTACAGGCATGAGCCACCACGCCCGGTCTGTCTTTTTGTAACCTAGCCTCAGAAGTGACATGCCATCACTTTTGCCAGATAGAAGTGCATCACTAGGTCCAGCCCATATTCAAGGGGTGGACATATTCATACAAAGATGTATGAATACCAGCAGGTGGTGATTTATTGGGGCCTATCCTAGAAGCTGCCTACCACAAGGAGTAATGGGAAATAAGATTGCAAATACAGGCTGGAACAGATCAAAGAAAGCCATAGAAGCTAATCTGCAAATGAAACTATACAGTTGGAAATGGAGGGTAGAGAAAAGCAGATTTTATGTGTAAGCCCACTTTTGGCAAATTGTAGTGCTGGATAAATAGAATTTTGAGGGTCATCTTAAAAACCAGTTGTTTAACAACAAGTAGAAAATGTCAACCAATGACAGCTTCCAGGAAACAGAACCACTCTATTTTATCAGGAAATAATGGTCAAAAAATTGTACAGAACATAGCTACCTACCTTCAGTAAATAGTTCTAACAATCTATCCTGACAATGCATTACTGAAAATCCAGAATTGATAACTGATATTTGTGACAGTTTTTCTGTCTTAGGACAGGAAATAAGATTCAATTTCAGTAGCTTTCAAAATTATTTGACCCCCCCCAACCCACAGCAACAAATACATTTTAGATCAGCAGTCCCCAACCTTTTGGCACCAGGGACCGGTCTCGTGGAAGACAATTTTTCCACAAATTTGGGGGAGATGGTAGGTAGGATGAAACTGTCCTACCTCAAGATTGTCAGGCATTAGATTCTCATAAGAAGTATGCAACCTAGATCCCTCACATGTGCAGTTCACAATAGGGTGCGTGCCCCTATGAGAATCTAATGCCACCACTGATCAGGCCAAATGCTGGCTGAACTGCCACTCACCTCGTGCTGTGCAGCCCAGTTCTAACAGGCTTCAAACTGGTACCAGTCTGCTGTCCAGGGGTTGGGGACCCCTGTTTTACATCACAACTCATAATACACACACACATAATCACATATATATACATATGTACACATATATACACACATATATATACACATAATCAAGATAAAAGATTTACAGAATAATAGTACATATGGCATACTGATTTTTTAAAAAAATTAATCTGTTCTACTTCATTGAAGAAAATAGAAAGCTAGTAGTAATCCACTGAATTCATCACTATCCACCACTTGGTCCCATCCTGAAAGTTTAAAAAATGCTGCTCTTCTAGAACATTAGCTTAGAAATCAAACAAAATTATAGTGCACTGACCAATAGGTATTTGGCAATATCGTTTCCCAGAAATTGAATGAGGACACTGTGTCCAATGCATTCGAGCCCAAAGCATAACAGCAATTGCTCAGAGCACATCAGGCCTCAGTTGGAAGCCTGATGGAGTTAGCAGGCGTGCCTCAGTTTGGCCCTCGAAAAGACAAATCAAACTGGCAATAAAAACATGGAAGTTTCACCCCCCACCCTTCTTTTTTTGTCATTTACTGTTCAAGTTCTGATCATACAAAGACTAGATCAATATTGCACCCCCCCCCCGGCCCCTGCCCCCCACTTTGCCCTCGGCTGTACAGGTATTGTGCTTCTCCTAAATATGTGTTGCAGTACAAACCACCAAAAAGTCCAAAAGACATGAGATTTACTTATAGTGCCACTTGCCACCCATAACTACGAACCCTGAGGGCCTCCTTAGCACCTTTAACCGGGCAGAGGAAATGACCAGAGATTCATCTGGAATGAAAAAGTGGTTTAAGACCTTTTGATTGTTATTAGTTGAAACCTGATATAAAGAAACTTCCTGGGACTCCTCTTTACCCTACCACCACCAAGATTGTTGTGAAAAGAAGAGTTGATTGATTTTACTGGGGAATGTATGTGGAAGGAAGATAGTTTTTTCAGCCCTAATTGTGTGTCAAATTCCAAACCTGCCCCTGGGGAGTTCACAATCTCTTTGGGCAGATGATCCTACAAGTAGTCTGGAACGATTTTGAGTGCATGACAGCACGGGTTTTTAAAAGTCCGTCACCATATTGTTTTAGAAAATAGTACCTGCAAAAAGAGGGCTGAGTAGGGAGGGATTAAGGCATGCGGGGCGCTTTCCTGAGGCTCAAAGACTAAGCCTTGCATGATAGCGGCATTTAACGGGATGAGAGGAGGTTGGACACCAAAGCAAGAATGGCTATTATTTAAGACTGGCCTGAACAGAGTAGAAGGTTTGGGGTAGGGAACACAGGAGTGTGATGGGGGAAATCGGGACCTCGCTTGTCAATCATAAACACTGGTGCAGACGAGGGCACCCGAAGCCTCACGTGCGGCGGAAATAGGCAGTTGTACAGCTTTCCTCAGTAAAACATTGAAAGCAAAAACTGTGATCACACCCAACCCTTTCCTCTGTGCCCTGCCCAATTCTTCCCAAGTCCCCAAAAGGAAGAGAGCAGTAGGTCAAACTTGTTTATTCATTCATTCCATGAACATTTCTCTCTCCTAAGGGGTCTTTGTTTCCAGCAAGGGAGTGAGTCTTGCCTTTCCCGCAGCACCAATTTTTCCACAGCGAAGGGGCCCCCTAGTTGCCTGGCTCAGCAAGACCACATCACCATTGAAGGGAAAGGACCAGGCTCCGCAGAAAGCGCTCAGACCCGCATTCAGACAAGGCAGTGCCTTTGCCGGGGGCGGCGGTGGTGGGATAATAGAAGCAACGTGTCAGCGAATGGAAAACTGGGGACTCCCAAATGACCTTAGGAGCGCCAGGCTCCCCACTGGGGCCTCTTTGTAAGGGGTCTGGCTTGCTGGCCAAAAGGTAGCCTTTCCGCTAGTCCGGTTTTCCATGGCCCTACAAAAAGCACATCCCGAAAAGGAGGTGCTCGCCGAACTCCGGCTAGTTTTGAAGAGTGAGAAAGCAGGTCTAGGTGGAAAAGAAAGAACAACAAACCATCAGGACAACGTTGCTGCCTTGGCCCAAGTTTGTGAGACAAAACCTCACTGTAAATCACACAAATAACAATCAAGAAAGTGTTTGGTGGGAGGGTGGTGTCCCCCAAAAGCCTTGATGTGTCCCCCGAAAGCAAGGACTGCTGGTGACTCGGACAGGAGAAAATTTTAAGGAGATGGCTCCTCAAAGACAACCGCATGTGTTGAGGACCAACCCGGGCTGAAAAGGATAGACAGGGGAAGCATCTGGGAGTCTTTCCAGACTACCTAGAAAGCTGGAGAGAGTGGGCTTGGGCTTTGCGGGAGAGTCTTGGGGGCGCCCGCGGGCGGGGCTGGGCCACGGGCGCCGGCCGCAGAGGGAGGGGCAGGGAGGCGGGGCCTCGGTCTGGGAGGGTCGGAGGCGGGGCCCAGGTGGTGTTGATACACAAAGAGAAGGCGCCTGGGCGGCCGCGGCCCCGCCCACTGACGCGTCCCCGGGGTGCCGCTATAACCCGCCGCTCGCCGGGCTGCTCCAGAGCCTCGCGACGCCGCCGCCTTAGAACGCCTTTCCAGTACTGCTAGCAGTAGACCGACCACGCGTTACCGCACACTCGCGCCTTTCCCTTGACACGGCGGACGCCGGAGGATTGGGGCGGCAATTTGCCTTTTCCTTTTTTATTAAAATTATTTTTCCTGTCTGTTATTGGATTTGGGGAAATTTTTTGTCTTTTCTGATTTGTATTTGACTGAGAGAAACCCACTGAAGACGTCTGCGTGAGAACAGAGACCACCGAGGTAACGCGTGCGGGGGGGCGTCTGTGGGGAGGGCGCAGGGCCCGGGCGAGAGTGGGGGAGGGGCTTCCGGGAGGGGCCGCGCGGGAAGGCGGCCGCGGGGTCCGTTTCCTTTCGAGGCGGGCGTTGTCGGTTGGCTTGGCCAGCCTTCCATCCTGGCCCGCTGCGCGGGTATCGCGCCCGCGACGTGGGCAGGAGAGCGGGCGCTGGGCGGGGGCCGCGTGCCTGCCCGGTGCGGAGCCGCATCTTCTCATTAGGGGGAGGGGAGCTAGCCCGGCCCGCGGCTCTGCTGCGGCAAGTCTTGTGACTGATTTGCTTTTAATAAAAAAAAAAATTAAGTCCAGGGAACCAGGAATCTGGGGGCGGCGGAGGTGGGCTTGGGCATATATTACACGAGAGGCCAGGATTTGGGGAGACGAGTTGGGAACATTTGACAATCGACGATCGATATTGCATCAGTTTTCTTTCCGGACATGGGAGGGGCTGGGCGGGCGTAGCACTCGCGGGCCAGCTGCCTGTGGACGGGTGTGCTTGAGGGCACTGGCGCGCGTGTGTAAACAAATCCCCAGCTCCCGGGGCCAGGGCGTTCGCCCCCCTCGAGAGGAGTAGTGTCGGCCCTTTCCGCCTCCTTCTGGGGAAGGCTGTCTGCGGCAGAGGCATTTCCCCGTGTGGGGACTCCGGGCAGTAAAGGACAGATTACGCAGCATTGCTGTTCCAAATGCTAGAAATGGAAAGCCGTGCGCCTAGGTTGCATGCACACGAGCCAGGGTCGGGCTGGATGTGTGCCCTGAGTACCTGTGCACGTTTGGAGCGACTGGGAAAAAGCAAAGCAGAACCTCCCTCGCCCCCTCCACTCCGACGAGGGACAATAGAGAAGGTGAAATACTGAAATCTGCCAGAGTAGGGGGCCTCGACGGCCGCAGCACAGCGGTGGGATCATCTTTGTTCTCCGCGGCTCCGCCGTCTGTACTTTTCCGCCCCTCGGCGCGCCCCCGCCCCTCGCGCGCGGCTGGTACTTTTCCACTCGCCTGGCCTGGGATGAATCAGCCGCGCTGCGCCCCCCGGCGGCGTCACGTGACCGCGGCGGGCGGGCGCTGCGGTCCTGACGCGCCGCCTCTACTTTCGCAGGCCGAGTTGCGGGCCGGTACACCGATCGCCAAGGACAAAAGGAGCCCAGCGCTACTAGCTGCACCCGATTCCTCCCAGTGCTTAGCATGAAGAAGGCCGAAATGGGAAGGTTCAATATTTCCCCGGATGAAGACAGCAGCAGCTACAGTTCCAACAGCGACTTCAACTACTCCTACCCCACCAAGCAAGCTGCTCTGAAAAGGTGGGAGAAGTTGTGACACTTTTGAAAAAACGGCTTGCATGGGTTGGGTTCCGGGAGTTACCGAGGAGTCTGCTTCCATTGCTTAAATTTGCTATAGCATTTAGAGAAGGTGCGTAATCTCTGAAAGAGTATCCGATTATCTTGTTGTAATGACAAGATAGCTCGTGTGAAAGTCAACTCCTAGTTGATATTTATACATTTAAGTAAAGGTGTTGTATCAGAACTATGCTGTTGGAGGGTATTTTATGTTAAAGCAGTCTTGTATGTAATGATAGATATTTCAGTCCAGTTTACAATTATATATGTCTATATCTTTTGCAGCCATTATGCAGATGTAGATCCTGAAAACCAGAACTTTTTGCTTGAATCGAATTTGGGGAAGAAGAAGTATGAAACAGAATTTGTAAGTTAAAAATAGTAATTTGTCTGTCAGTGGCTTTATGGAGTAAAAGAATAGTTTTACTTTTAGAATTCAAATCTAACTTGCCCAAAGCTGGTTTTCTCCATTTAATTATTGTTATATGTTTGGTTATCGTTTTCCCTCTATGTAGCATCCAGGTACTACTTCCTTTGGAATGTCAGTATTTAATCTGAGCAATGCGATTGTGGGCAGTGGAATCCTTGGGCTTTCTTATGCCATGGCTAATACTGGAATTGCTCTTTTTATGTAAGTATGTGTAAGTAGTGAGTCTGCCATACAGGGCAGTTACTATGGTAAAACATATTTTGGCTCCAGAAACTGAATTTACAGTTGCAGTAGCTGACTCAAAAGTTACTTGCTTAAAATTAAAAGTATGAGAAACCCCAAAAATCTCTTTATTCTACTACATACGGCACAATATCAAGAAAGCCAACTAGAAAAAAGTAGAGCAGTCCTTAAAACTGACAAATTAAGCCAGAAGTCTTCTAAGTCAGTGGGAATAGTTAAAACAAAATTGTAACAGATGGTAGATATTGAAAAAGAACTGTGGCTAAATCCAGGGTAGGTATAAATTTTGTTTTGGCAAATCAGAAGCTGAAAATCATAATAAGCTCTAAATCATTTTGGTAAATCGACACAGTTCTTAAGGACCTGTGGCCCCTTACGTGAATAAGGAAAAGAAAATTTCTCTAAACATACAAGGTGTGGTGGTATTTACCCAGCCTGGAACATGTTTGTTTTAAGATGAGGGAGTCATAATTTTCTGGACCCTGAAAAGCAATCCATACGTGTTTTTTTAATGTTTGCTTTTGTCAGACCTGTTCGATTGCCACATGATGTGGCAAAAAATGAATATTTTAGTAAGTACTTGTTTTTAAATGGTTCCCCCCACAGTTGCACAGTTAGACTTAATTACTCCTGTGTTTTCCAGCATAAATACGTGGATAGACTCTTGGAGGTACAGAAGACTTCAGAGCAGTGGTTCTTAGCCGTTTTTGCGTCACTGACTCTTGGAGAATATGATGGGAAAATGTGAATCTTATTTCCAGGGAAAAAGCACAAAACAAAAATACATGCAATCTTAAGCATGTATTTTTCAGTGATGTTTGTGTCATAGCCCTTAAGTACCCGTGGACCCCTGGCTAAGGCATTTTCCGTGGGGGATTGTGTAACTTAATACATTCGTTGTACAGATAAGGAAACCATACGTATATAGCATGGAATTGTCCCTTTGTAACAGATGCGTTTTACTTAGCTGACTGGTGCCTTCTACTCAAGTTATTTTCTCCAGCACGATAGAATGTTCATGAAAAGAAAAGCAGACCTTTGCAAATCTCTGCTTTGTGAAATTCCACACTGAGGTTAAGCCTGGCTTTTAGTACTAGACGCTAGGATTCACTCTGGCTTGCTTCAATTAAGTTGAGGCTTTTTTGAGAGAACTCTTACTAAGGTGAAGGACCAGCGATTTACGTAGAATCCTAGAATCTCAGGAGTTTTTAGTGGAGAACCTGAATGGCATCACTGTTGAATATTTGAAATCCTTGTTAGCACTTGGTATAAAAACTGGAGGCAGTTTTAGAGTGCAGCCAGTGTAGTTAAAGTAAGAATTTAAATGATACTAAATGGCACCTCTGTTTCATAAGTGAAGGTCAAATTCTGATGTAACTAACACTTGTACTCTTGGAATTATACTTTAGGTGCTTATGTCATTGATTTACCATTTTACTTAATGGCTAAATAATATTAAGATTGCTAAAGTGTGATTTTATTCATCAGTATTTACTTTATATTTAGAGGTATAGAGGAAAATGGGCCAAAAACCACATGGCTGCCACGGTCCACTTCAACAACTCTGTAGCTAACCTTTATAAGTAGAATCAATCTGAAGGTTGAAAGTGACCTCAAAGGTTATAAAGTCTATTTATCCCTCGTCATTTCAGTGTAAGACATGGAAGGACTTAATTTGGTTTGTTTTTAATTAAACCAATATCTTTTCTCCAGTTAGAAGTGAGGTTGATAGTGTCACCTCTGACTAGGCCCTGTAAAACTTCTGGCATTTAGAATGGTAGTGTAAAGCCACTTCCTCTGTTTAACTAATAGACATCAGTTTCTTTGTCAGCACCTTGCATGGTACTGTGTGCAGTTTGTTCATACGGAATCAAAAAACATGCAACTCTTCTCCTTTGCAGGGTTTTCTATGAGTTTCCCTGTTTTGTTATTTAATTTCTTTAAAAAATTAGTCTGTATCTCTGGGCTCTCCTAGGTGGAAGGAAAGTAAAGCTGGAATGAGGGAGAACCCTTACCCTAAAGGAAAATTAGATGACATTAGGGTCCCTTTAGTCACTGTGTTACCTTATTTATTTTTTTTCTGTTGCTCAATCCAAGTGGTCAAGGGAGGAAAGGCTTAGAGACAGTCAAGCTGATAGCCTACTTGTTCTAGCACAGACATTGTGTAACTGTGACAATACTGGGCCTGTATTCCTTGCCATGGGGTGCAATGTAGTATGTCATCACAATGGTTAGTTCTCTGATTTGTGCCCAGTTGTTAGTAAAGCTTGTAGTGCCTCTTAAAATGTTAGTATTAGTGTCATTTCCCCCTTACCATTCTTTTCTTTTTTTCTTTTTTTTTTTTAAAGTATTTCATTTTGTCCTCCAGGCTGAGTGCAGTGGCAAACTGCTGGGCTCAAGTGATCCCCCCACCTCAGCCTAAGTAGCTGAGACTATAGGTATACACCACCACAGCTGGCTTTTTGTTTTTCCTTCGGTAGAGATGGGGCTTCCCTGTGTTATGTTGTCCAAGCTGATCTCGAACTCCTGGCCTCAAGCAGTCATCCTGCCCCAGCCTCCTAGAGTGCTGGGATTACAGGCATGAGGCACTGCACCTGGCCTCTCATTCCTGTTTTTGTGTATACGGTCCATGTGGTCTTAAAACCTTTCCTGAACTTGTCTCAGTTGAATTTCACAAGAACCTTGTGGGCTGGGTTTAGTGGCGGATATTACTAATGTCTTACAGATAAAGGGAACTATTGAAATGCAGAAAGGTGGCAAGCATACAGCTCATTATTGTGCCAGAATCAAAATACAAGTTTCAAACTCCACCACTGGGAAGTTGAGCTTTCCAGTGTCTCATGCTATGTTTGGCTCAGTGGGTAGACATCCTTGTTCCTAACCAATGCTGTAGAACTATCACCTGAGAAATGATGCAAGTTTTTACTGCCAGGCAAGAGACAGTGTTGACACTCCAGTTAGTAGGAGAGGAAATGCCAGTTCTTCAGGGCATTTTGACACAAATAGGACAAGTTGCACACATAATGTTATTTAAACAACCAGAAAGAGTTGTCTTTAAATATAGCCATGCTTATTTATAATCCTGTGCCTTTTCCTTCTCTCATCAGAATTCTCTTGACATTTGTGTCAATATTTTCCCTGTATTCTGTTCATCTCCTTTTGAAGACTGCCAATGAAGGAGGTATGATAGCATTCTTGATTTTTCTAAAACAATGTATACCTATCGTGATTTTATTTCTCTTTTAAAATCCTTGGCTTCATGCTTCTGTCTTCAAATTGTAGGGTCTTTATTATATGAACAATTGGGATATAAGGCATTTGGATTAATTGGAAAGCTTGCAGCATCTGGATCAATTACAATGCAGAACATTGGAGGTAAGAATTTTTCAAAAGATTATTTGGGTAGACTTTATGCTCATTATGTAGCACAGAGTGGTGACACATGCGTTTTAGTGTCACGTGCCGTGTTTTGCACTTGTAATAGTATAATTTTGTTTTTCTCCAGCTATGTCAAGCTACCTCTTCATAGTGAAATATGAGTTGCCTTTGGTGATCCAGGCATTAACGAACATTGAAGATAAAACTGGGTAGGTGCTAAGTAAGGTTACTCATAAGAAACAATTACAGTCAAAAGTGGTTAGATATATTTTTATCAAAGTTGTATACAAAATGATTATTAGTTAATTATCCATAAATGTTCCTTTTGAAACTGACCAAGAAGGCTCCCCATCGCCGTAAACTGATTCGAACTTTGGAGAAGGAAAGGCCAAAAGATAGTAGCTAGCCCTACAATTTTGGATATCTTAATTTCTAAAACAAGTTTTCTAGAACTTGCTTTCTGTCTTTATGTTCATACTTAAAGAAGTTATAGCTGTTTTTAATGTATATCCTAAGTGAGGACTGAAGCTTTGAATTACATTAAAAATTAATCTGTCTTATTTTTATAAGTTTGGAATTCTTAAGACTTAATCTGTTCAATGCAAAATACAGGTTGGACATCCCTAATCTGAAATCCAAAACTTTTTAAGTGCCAACATGATGCTACAAGTGGAAAATCCACACCTGATCTCGTGACAGGTGTGCAAAATTAATTAAAATACTGTATAAAATCACCTTTAGGCTATGGGTTTAAGAAGGTGTATAGGAAACATAAGTGAATTTTGTGTTTAGACTTCAGTCCATCTCCAGGATACTTCCAATATGTATATGCAGATACTCCAAAGTCCAAAACACTTCGGTCCCAAGCATTTTGAATAAGGGATACTCAACATGTGCCAGAAAATGTTTGGGCATGCTATAGAAAACATTTTCTTCTAGCAAAGTTACTCATCCCAGTGAACTCACGGGTATTTATCTAAAGTAAACGTGGGGAAGGATAATTTACTTCCCACCCTACGTGCAGCTCATTACGTCAAAATAGAGAAGTGCCATTATCTCAGATGTGGCTTTAGAAATTTAATTTTTTAAGCTGATCTTTAAGTGTTAGTGTTGCAGAGTACTTACTGCTGAAGTGAACAGAATTCATGAGGCAATTAGAATTTGAAAATAGTGATTTAGAAGAGAGTGCCAATTCATGATTTACCTAAAAAGAAAAAGGCTTAGAGGACATACATAATGTTTTCTAAAGTTCAAAAGGGATATTTTTGGCTGTCTGTGGAGTTAAAGGTGGGTCAAGATGTCACAACACACTATGATAACCTGGAATAAGTCCTGGTTTGGGGGACTGAATTTTGTAATTTTTATGGTGGGGAGGCAGTTTGCCTATGCATTTTATGAAAACGTTTCCTCATTGAAATATTTAATAATATTTGCTAACACATCTGGAAAAAAACTTGTTTTAAAATTTTTTAGTTTCCAGCATTAAAAATTACATGCTAAAGCTGTACCAAAGTTGGTGTACAATTTTTCTGAAAGTGCTTAAAGATAAGATTACTGGCTTAACAAAGCAGCTTTGTTCCCTGCATTAGTATCAAGTCTTTGAGAAGCATTTTGTGTTATGAATCAGCTGGCAGCCTTCCCAGAGCAAGTAGTGGGACAAAAGTTACACTGTTTTATACCCAACTTATAACCTGAGTAAATATTCATCTAGCACACAAAGTTAAAAAGTTATTCCTATCTTGAACAAGGGAAACTTTTTCCAAACATGTCTTTTTTGTGTGTTTGTTTTCATGGTATTTCTATAAAATGAGTCCCGTTAGAAGATGTGTATATTCTTCTGAGGATATTTGTGACTGTTTTGACCTTGTTTCTGTTTTCTTTAGATTGTGGTATCTGAACGGGAACTATTTGGTTCTGTTGGTGTCACTGGTGGTCATTCTTCCTTTGTCGCTGTTTAGAAATTTAGGTGAGCAAACTCATCTCTAAAGAGAACTGAAATGAGCCTCTTACCAGTTAGTTGGGCTTTCTCTGAATAGAAATTAATCAGAATGAAAAAGCCCTAGAAAGGTATATCTTTGGGACTTACAGCATGCAAAATTTAGGAGCCAAAATATTTAATTGACAGTATATGTTGTGCTTTGTAAGAAATAATGCAAATGATAGTTTTTATTAGCTTGGGTTATGACAAGTATATTTAAATAATTCTATATTTTAGTATCTTAAGAATTAGAAATTTAGTACTGTACCCATACTTTAGTGCCTGAAGTCTTCCCAGCAGAATTGAGTTATTCAGTGGGAAAAAGATATTTGCCTTAAATCTGTTTCATTAAACTAATACTGATTCCTGCCACCCCCCCTTATAGGATATTTGGGATATACCAGTGGCCTTTCCTTGTTGTGTATGGTGTTCTTTCTGATTGTGGTGGGTATGATTTTTTTTAGAAAAAATTTTTTGTAAGCCCTGCCATGTCACTTAGTTTAACACATGCAAAATATATATTTTTAGGTCATTTGCAAGAAATTTCAGGTTCCGTGTCCTGTGGAAGCCGCTTTGATAATTAATGAAACAATAAACACCACCTTAACACAGCCAACAGCTCTTGTACCTGATTTGTCACATAACGTGACTGAAAATGACTCTTGCAGACCTCACTATTTTATTTTCAACTCACAGGTAACTAAATATGCTTATTTTCTCAAAAGAAGTGTTTAGGGAAGAAAAGAGGGAAGCTATTCACTCCCAGGGTAAAGGGAGGAGGATAATAGGTGTTTTTTAGAAAACATATGATTAGCTATTGAGGACTGTGAAGAAAGTTTTGGTTTACGTCTGAAAATAGATGGAGAATTGAGATAATCATATGGTGCTAATAATTGACACATTCAGAAGTGAGGATATTGATCATACTTCATGAACAGATTAGAAGAATGGAAGCTAATTACACAAAGGAAACTTAGGCTTTGATTCTAAGATTGTTTACGTAAAATATATGCTGCAGAAATGTGACAGCATGAGTTCGTTACATCAGATTAAGTAGATTTTTATGTTTTGTTTCAGACTGTCTATGCTGTGCCAATTCTGATCTTTTCATTTGTCTGTCATCCTGCTGTTCTTCCCATCTATGAAGAACTGAAAGAGTGAGTATTTCATTGTTATATAAATTTGAGAAAATATTAGACAACTGTAACTGCTGCTGAAATATATATTTGAATTTTCTTTTGAATTACATAGCCGCAGCCGTAGAAGAATGATGAATGTGTCCAAGATTTCATTTTTTGCTATGTTTCTCATGTATCTGCTTGCCGCCCTCTTTGGATACCTAACATTTTACGGTAAATAATGCCTCCTTTACCAAAAAAACAAAAAACCGCTTATTGAAATGAAGCTGCTAGTGTTCTATGTATAGTTCCATCACTTTAAAAATAGTCTGTTTTAATATATTTCATATTTGTGATGAGAAATTAAATTTAGAGCTTAGAATTTTCTGTAGTGTATTTAATCAGTAATTTCTAGAATCCAGGTTTGAAAATATCATTAATCATTTGATGGGATATTTGTATGATATGCCAGCCTCTGAGTTCATCTTGCCTGTCTCCTCTCCCATCACCTTCAGACTGTATAACACAAACACGAATTGGAAGCCAAGCCAGGAGATTTAGCTGCTTAACTCCTGTTGTTTTTAATGGGAGTCATGTGGCTAAATCTCTATGTGGTATTTAGAAAAATTTTCCTTCAATGTTACTTTAATTGCATTAACCATAATTCCAAACAAATCTTATTAGCCTCTTAGTTTATAGTCGTTTTGTGAGTAGCTAAATAACTGGTGCACATTTTGCTGTTAAATTTTCTACTTGGTCTCCAATGAAAACAACCACTCAAAGTTTTTTTGGTCTTTCCCTGTAGAACATGTTGAGTCAGAATTGCTTCATACCTACTCTTCTATCTTGGGAGCTGATATTCTTCTTCTCATTGTCCGTCTGGCTGTGTTAATGGCTGTGACCCTGACAGTACCAGTAGTTATTTTCCCAGTAAGTAATCACTTGCTCTGCTTTCAGTAGGAAGGAGTTTTTAAACATGTGAAAATTTGTGAGATTTTCATCTTCTGGAAGAAGGGAAACACCAGTAGAACAATACAAAGTTGGTGGTGGTTTTGAGGGGGCTTTTTAAAAATACAGTGTATATTTTCAAAATATCCTGGGGACATTTTTTTCACCATAAGATATAAAATGATCTTTAAGTGTTCAGATGTTCAGGAAACAGCAGAGAAAGAGGCACAGTTTTATTTAGAAATTGTTACTATTTTGGATAGATTGCTTTTTACTTGGGCATTCTTTTCATTCATTGAAGCTGGATTTTTAAATTTTATATTGCTGCTATTTTTAAAATACATTTTATTTTATTTTATTGCAGATCCGGAGTTCTGTAACTCACTTGCTGTGTGCATCAAAAGATTTCAGTTGGTGGCGTCATAGTCTCATTACAGTGTCTATCTTGGCATTTACCAATTTACTTGTCATCTTTGTCCCAACTATTAGGGATATCTTTGGTTTTATTGGTAAGTTGTAGAAAGTATCCAAGTTGATTCAAACATCAGGGATTTTAAGATTTAAAGAATGAATGACGAGTGGTTCATTGAATCCTCAAGAAACATAAATGTTCTTTTACAGGTGCATCTGCAGCTTCTATGTTGATTTTTATTCTTCCTTCTGCCTTCTATATCAAGTTGGTGAAGAAAGAACCTATGAAATCCGTACAAAAGATTGGGGTGAGTGAAAGATTATGACCATAGAAACAGTAATAATATCATAAATTTCCCCAACTGATTTTAATTTTATTCTCGTAGCTGTTATTTGTTGTGGTTTCACTTTTAAGTTTCCAGTAAACATTTCTGTAATGGTCTACTTCACAGATGGAAGATTGCAGAGGGAGGGGGAAAGATAGTTTGCCATCTAATAAACACTTAAGTTAATTGCAATAAAGTTGTTAGATACTTTGGAGATAGGAATAGGGATGAAGACTAGTGTCAGATACTTAGCTTTCAACATTTGTTCAACCAGTTTTCATTGGACTGCCTACTGTGTGACAGGCACTTAAATGGGCATTGAATATATAAAAGAGAAGGAAGGGCTGTTTAGTTGAATGAGACTGACCATCTTCAGAGCGAAGCTCTCAGGGAGGCCATCTTTTCATAGTGTTTACTATTATGTATCTACTCTAAAGTGTAGTACCAGTTGGTGACAGAGAATGATGTGCTAACTACAAATGATGTGGTTGCTAGTACCAGAATCCTGGTGGTGATATTTAGGGAAAAGACTGCTTTTTAGTCATTATTTTCCACCTTCATTCTGCTCTGATTGAAGTACTAGAATTATTTATAAACCAACAACTGTCAACTTGTTTTACTCTAAATTACATAGTGGCAGTATTGAAGGGTAGGATTTAGGAATTAACTTAGTATTTCCTGGAAAGACCTCTGGCTTTGACTTTTGCTGCATTTTAGGATGATTTGGGTTTGATTTTGTGACTACTTTAGCTCTAAAAAATTGCAAAAAAATCCAGTCCAGTTCTATATGAAGCAGTTTGTTTAGCAAGAAAATTCCCTTTTCACTTGAGACAAAGGAATGAAAAAGTGAAAAAGTTCAGAAGGCCTCAAAGGTAGTTATTTTGTACTGCAGATAACATACTGATCACTTAGGAGTTTATATTTAGCAAGTTAAATATTCTATAGAACATGATATAGTAGATAGACTTTAGTAATTAAAGCACATTTCAAAAAGTAGAAAAAAATGTTTAGCATATATGTTTTATTACTTGCTGATCAATTTTCTCTATGCTCTTTGCAGGCTTTGTTCTTCCTGTTAAGTGGCGTACTGGTGATGACTGGAAGCATGGCCTTGATTGTTTTGGATTGGGTACACAATGCACCTGGAGGTGGCCATTAATTGGCACCACTCAAACTCAAACTCAGTCCATCTGATGCCAGTGTTGAGTAAACTCAACTACTATGAAATTTCACCTGTTTTCAGTTTCACTTCCTTTTGAAGTGCAGATTACTCGCTGGTTCTTCTGAGTGCAGAATAAGTGAACTTTTTTTTTTTTTTTTAAAGAAACTTATCTGTATGTTAGAAATGGATATGAACAACAAAACCACGAGTCTCGGGTTAAGGGAAGTGACAATTTTATTCCATTCCAGAGAATGGACGAACTCTTAACTTTTATCAAGCCACATGCTTGGCTGTGTCATTGTTTAACTTGGATATTTTATGATTTTACTTGAATGTGCCTAATGGAACCATTCGATGTGAGAAACAATTCTTTTTAATTTACAGCAAAGTATTGAATAACCATTGACAAAAACACTATTATTTTTTGTACCAAAAATACTTAAAGACCTCAGAAGCACTCTTTTACTTTTAAGAAATTGCTTTTTTTGAACTTTATTCAGAAGCAGTTATCAATAAATTCCGTAAAATAATGTCATTGGTATTTAAAAATGAATATTAGTATAATGAAATGATTTGCCTTTTTGTAGGCATAATAAGCCAAATACTTTTTTACCCAAAATAATTTTTAGAGAAAATGATGTAATGAAAAATTGTACCATGAATTAGGAGCATAGTTTTTTCCATTTAAACGTCACCATTACTTAAAAGATGATTGATTGATTATTGCTATACCAAATCAGATGAACTCTGTTCATCACTTTTCTTCTCTGTCCCCAAACAATTTGGTTCATTCAGACTGAAATGTTTGTGTCTTCAACTTATTAGAATGGAAAATAATGCAGATATTTCTATGGGAAATAAAATAACTAATTTTGAGGTACCAAATAGTGCAATTGGGTAAAACAGGGTTTATTCAGTTGCATCTGTCTCCAGTGTTGTATTGACAGCTCTGGGTCTTTTTTTTTGGGCCAGCCCTTTTTTGACATTGCTTCCAGCAGTGGAAAATGGGCATTTGATGGCAATAGGCCAAAATTATTGTGTCCAGAGAGTACACTTTTTCAAAATGCTCACCTACTGGAAGTGTGAATTACTTGACAATGTATGGCTTAGTTGTGTTCATGTTTTGTCTACAGTAGAGGTCTAATCCACAGGTTACACCTATGTTTGGTATGATATAAGTTCTCTTTGTGTAGGCCACTGGGTTTCTCATGCAGTAAGCTTTATAAAAACTCATTTGCACTGGACTGTCATCTCATCCTTGTACAACGTAGAATTACTTGTTTACATCCAACAAATGGTTAGCTAGGGAAAACAGTGCAAACTGAGTGTTAGTAGTCATTTTGGTCCAACTGCATGTCAACCCTTCCATTTCAATCCCGGTTAGAAGGGAAAATAATTACTTGGAAACTTGGCTTTAAGAGCACATTTATCGTACGTCACAGTGTATGGTGAATATATTATTAAATAATGTGGTACTTTGCTCATCAGGCATAATGTCTAAAATCTAATATACATAATTCCATTAAGTGGTTGAGGGAAGCAAATAATGGAATTGTCAGTTGGTCATCTGGCTCTAAGGTTTGCCTTTGAACTAAAAATGTTGTTTGGGGCAAGGGCCAGAAATGTGGCAGACATGGTTTTTGTTACGCATTCTTGTATTATATGTGACTAAATTTACAAACAAGATACATGTGTAATTAAAGACCCTTATGGAACTGGAAGACGTCTTGTAGTGCTACATTGGGTGAAACCATTGGTCCATTTTTGTCTGTTTCTATGAAGATAAAATAATTGGGGACCATCTAGAAATAGAAAGGCAGTGAGAAGACAGATTCTACAGCACTGCTTTCATTTAATTGGGCTTTAGGCACTCCATTCGAATGCAGAACCTCACCTCTAGTTGAGACCAAGAATTGGCAAATTTGCATGAGCTCCTGGAGAGAGTTGCTGACTTTGTATCTAAGACCTGCCAGGGAATACCAAGAGTTGTTTCTACAGACTGTTTTTTTTTTTCTGTGTGAGAAGATACTGTGGCAACCAGGAAGGAATGGAAAAAAAATTCTTTTCTCTACAGTAAATTAATGTGAGGAAGCTCCTCCAATCCTCTGGCTATTTGAGGTTCAAAATCAACTGCCTAGGGAAAATTCCAATGCATGATTCTCTTGGAGCTATCTTGTCTGCCTTGAGGTTCCTAAACAATGAATTCCCATTAATGAGCAGTCTTCAGTATTAAAACCACTGTCTTGTCACCTCATTTTGCATTACTGTCTTCCGTGGATGTTTCAATTATAACTGTAATGTTATTTATAGAACAACATTAATCCATTAAAGCTAACCTATTTTTCAATATTTATGATAATCTATGTACATATATTGTCTGTCCATATGTATTTGTAAATAGGTTGTATATAATGTCAGGTTTGGGTCTTGGGTTCAAGTGTATATATTCCTGTAAGTTTCTTAACTGCATTTTGATGAATTCACATTATGTAACTATAAGAATTGTCCCAAAAGTACCTGTACAGAAAATTGAATATTGAAAAGTTGACAAATTGTATACAAACACTAAAAAAAAACTTGTTTAAATTGTATTTGCAATAAACAGCATCAATTTTTTTCATGAAATCTTGGTGCAAATTCAGATCTCTTATTTAAAATTTAAATAAGGAATAAATTTTCAAAATGCAGTAATCAAAATGTGATCTAGTGTAATGAAATAAAATGTGATCTAGTGTAATGGAAGACCTTTGAGAACCTGGGTGTATTAACTTGGTGTATATAGTATAAATATCCCCACTGTACTGTTAGAGGCCAACAATTCTAGTATGGCTTGTTGGCAAAGAGTGCTACACCGTTTCAATGAAACTATGTTTGTTTTAACTGAACTAAAATAAATACATGCTTAATCCTGAGTAGCAGTGTTTTTTTTTTTTTTTCAGGTAATGGGAAGATAGGCAGTGTCTAATGCAAATTGCATTGTAACTGCAGTACCTAGCACCTAGTAGGTGTCCATATGTTTGTGACGAAGAAAACAATGGTCAGGAAAAAAAGTTGAGGTTCCCAGAGATTCTAGGTTTCCAAAGTGAGAAGGAATGGAAAGTCTTGGAGAGTTGGGGGAAGATGCTAAGATGCATCTTAAGGGCTCAGGCTCAGCCCTGCTGATGGAAATAAACAGGTCAATAATGTATCAGAATCAACTGGAGAGCCTTTTAAAACCGCAGCTTTCTGAAACGTGCCTAGTTGGTCTGATTGCAAAGGTCCAGCTGTAGGGTAGCCCAGGATCTGGTTTTTTACTTAAGAAGGCCACTCGGGTGATAATGATGCACAAACTCCAGGAGCAATGAAGTGGCCTGGAAAGAAGTTGGCATATGTTCAGTTTGGTGAAAAAGTCGCAGGAAAAGAGGAATTAATGGACAAGCTGATGAAGGTAACAGCATGGTTTTACTTGAGCAACAGTGGAAGTGGGAAGGTTACTAAGATACACAGGCTAGTTTAGGTATGGCCTACTGGTAAGTCTGAAAAGCTTGAGGCTTGTGAAATAAAATAACCAGAGCTGAAACAGAAAAGACCACATCTTGGGATAGCCAAGTACGCCCGATGGTAGTTCCAAAGTCAGGAAACGTCTCCAAGAAACTTAAAATGCAGTTACTAATGATGGTCAAGTGAGAAGGATTAGGAAAGGCAGCAGATTTTGCAACAAATCAATTGAAGAATGACTTCTGGAACTTTCAAGTATTCATAGGCAAGCTCTAACTGAACACCTACCATATGCAACTAACATGTTCGTTGGAAAGAGGGTAGGGTTATGTGTCAGAACTGAGTTCTAACAAAATCCATACACTTTCAAATGTGCTATTTTTTAGAAAAAAATGATAACAGCTGGTCGTGGTGGCATACCTGTAGTCCTACCTACTCCAGAGGCTTAGGCAATAGCATTACTTGAGCCCAGGAGCTTGAGCCTAATCTGGACAGCATAGTGAAACGCTTTGTCTCAAATACAAAAAATTACCGAAGTGAACCAGAATGCAAATTTATTTATCTACAATTAGAAATATACTGGATGAAGCCAGGCTTGGTGGCTCATGCCTCTAATCCCGGCACTTTAGGAGGCCAAGGAGGGTGGATTGCTGAAGCCCAGGAGTTCAAGACCAGCCTGGGCAACATGGTGAAACCCCATCTCTACAAAAAAAATACAAAAATCAGCCAAGTGGTGTGCACCTGTAGTCCCTGCCACTTGGAAGCCCAGGGAGGTCGAGGCTGCAGTGAGCCGTGATCAGGCCACTGCACTCTAGCGTGGGTGACAGAGTGAGACCCTGTAAAAAAAAAAAAAAGGAGTGAAGGAAGGCAGGGAGTGAGAAAGGAAAGAAATTGAGTTGACAGGTCCACTGAATATAAAAATACAGTACTCTAACCAGGGAGCTAGCTATTCCAGAGAGATTTCCATTAAGCTTAAGGAATATTCTAGGAACATTTCTAAATAAAGAACCAGAGCTGTTTGTCTTGACTTAGAAATTTAGAAATACACCTGGACATTTGGCTTAGTCAAATTTCTGATAACAAAAAAAATCCATTTAAATTAGTTTAAGCAAGAATGTCAGATGGAGAGAACTCCTTAAGAGATCGGGATGCCTCGGATAATTAAAAGATAAACAGCTTCCAAAAATCAAAAATTGTCTTTGTTTTAGAGACCTCAATGAGAGAAGTGTGTGAAATTTCACTACAGAGCTATGCAACTAGATTCTGAGCTGCTTGTTTTCAGTTCAATTTCTCAATACAAACAAATCGGCCAGTAGTGGGTCAAGATTCCACCCTAATCTCAAATGTAGTTAGGTGGGCAGGGTAACACAGTACAAACAGCTGCCAGGACCTACCCATATGGTGGAGAGAATAGTTTTCAGAGGAGAGGTACAATGGTCATGCACTAGAAATAGACTAGAAAACTGGGATCAACTGTCCAGTTTTAACACTGAAAGTCTTGCATCCTGGAAACCGCAGTCCCAGGCAAACTGGGAATGGTTGGTAACCCTAGCTAAGAAGGCAACTCCCAAAATGTTTAATGAAACAGTCCAGAGATATTGATACATTTATTTTCTTTGGATTTCTTTTTTCTAGGCTTCCATGCAGGACACCAACCTTCTTTCATGACTTTGCCCCAACTCAGTGGTTGATTGCTTCCTCAAATCACATTTTTTCTGACTTCCCCACCACAAGAGCTATAAGCTTCATAGGAACAGACATCTGTCTATCTTTTGATCAATTTATCCCCAACACAGCCGGGCGCAGTGGCTCATGCCTCTAATCCCAGCACTTTGGGAGGCCGAGGTGGGCAGATCAAGGGGTCAGGAGATTGAGACCATCCTGGCTAACAGAGTGAAACCCCGTCTCTACTAAAAATACAAAAAATTAGCCGGGCGTGGTGGCGGGCACCTGTAGCCCCAGCTACTCGGGAGGTTGAGGCAGGAGAATGGCATGAACCTGGGAGGTGGAGCTTGCAGTGAGCCGAGATCGCACCACTGCACTCCAGCCTGGGTGACAGAACAAGACTCCGTCTCAAAAACAAACAAACAAAAAATTATCCCCAACACTCAGAACAGTATCTAGCAAATGGTACAACAGGTACTCAATATAATTGTTGGAATAAAGGTACCCTTGATTTCTTAAAGTTTCTTATAGTATAGTGGAGGTGAGGCTCAAACTTTTAAGCAAGAATTTACTAAACGCTTGCAAGATAAATACTGCATGTGACATGAAATTAGACACTTTGACTTAAAAGATATAATATCGCTCACTTACCTTCAACCAGAGGCCCACAACAGGAAGGCTTTCTTAGCTCACCTGTGATCGGCCTCCAGATGGCAAAGCCATCTTTAACCTCTACCACATAAGTGATTTTGTGGCAGTGAAATCCTTTTTTCAAATTCTAACCAGATTTGGTTCTCCCCTACATATTGGGAGGAAAGAGTTAACACAGCAAGTCTGGTGGCTCCCTCCTATGTCTTCAAGGGAACCATGAGTGACCCTTGACTAACTCCTGGGAATGTGGCCCTCAGAAGGTTCTTTATGTTAGTGACTGATGATTTTGTTATATTCACCTGGAGCAATGGACCATGCTGAACTGGTTTGTCAGTTTGCTTTGCACAAACACCAAGGTTAATCATGTGGACCTGGTTTCATTGTTGGGGTCCTGATTTTGGGTGGCCAAGGATGGTTGCACAGCTGGATATGCCTATGTTAACTAGCACCCCACCCCCTTACCCTTCCAAAAACATGGATCCCTGAGACTTATTTGGGCTTCCCTGAGCAGAGAAAATCCACACATTTCCTAACAGTTCACTGCTAGAAAAAGAGCACACCTGTGTGATCTTGGACAAGAAAGGTATTAAAGCCTGTGCTGGACCTCTCTAGACTCCACTGTTGCATATATTTTTCCTGTTACTCTGTATCCTTTCCTGTAATAAATCTTAGCAGTGAGTATTACCTGCTGTTGAGTCGTGGGACTCCTGGCGAATCAGCAAATGAAATGTGTGTAGTCTCTGTTTTTTCTCTACACCATCAGTTTAGAAACCTCAGTGCCTCTTGGCTTCTCCAAAAAGAATTTATTCTCAGTAAAAGCTCCAAGCATTACTGTGCAAGTTTTACTAAATAATACTGGGGGTCAGGAGGATTAGATAGCAAAGGAGGGTTTTACATTGCACACCTTACTGCATGCAACTTTATAAAATCCCATTTGACAGATCTTCCAAGTCCCTTGGTGGTGTTGTGAATTAGAGATTGTCTCTGTCTGCCCTTCCTCCCACACCATCTATGGCCTGTCCCCTCTTCTGGGTAGTTCAACTCTGCCTTCAAATCTGCCTGTTCTTCTCAGAAAAATAAAAGCTTTGAAGTTATCAGAACTTACCTTCCTGAGATGAGAGTTTACTGGCCATACATTTTTGTTTCCATTCTGCTCTTGAAGACCTCACTTCTACTCCAACCCTTCCTAAATGACTTTTCTAAGTATTGTTTATCTAGCAACTTACAGTACTTTTTCTAAAAGGAGCTCTGATAAATAAATTCAACTTTTTCATCAGATTACCTTAAAAATATCTTCAGTAGATCCTAATCTATAAAGTAGGTGAAGACAGAGCTCTGCTTGTTGAAAAGGGTTATGAGTGAAATCTAGAGACTGAGAACTCAACCTCCCAACTGCTTTTCACCTGCTTCATCCCTCCATTTACCCATAATGGTCCATGAAGTGCTGCCTTAACCTGGGCCTCTACGGAATGTGATTTGAAAAACATGGCTCTAAATTATTTCAAGAGAACAAGACCTCATGATGATAGGATTCCTACCAGCCTGGCGTTTAGCTTCTGAGTCCCCATTTTCTGAGAACAGCTTCTTTCTCTCCTAACTGACAGGATGGTGGCCTTAGCCTCCCTATACAACACGATTATCTTTAGTTCGGTATAACCCAATAACCTCAAGATTGACGTGAGGTTCACATAGAGGCCAGGTGTCCTGGACTGCAGATGTGTTGCTGAGTAGATAGTCAAGTTTTTCCAGGTATCTCCAAGGCAGGGCAGGTGAAGAAGTCAAAGTGGAAAATAGACACAGATGTCATGTAATCTACCTCCTCCTGTTCCCTAGTCAACAATGATGGTCTTTTTAAATAGGAAAGGGAAGACATCTTAAAGAAGAATGTGTTGACCTTCAGTTAGATTAATTTCTGAAGATCTTTAATGGTTTATGACAAGTAATCATAAACCAATACTGAATCATTTGTTTCTCAGGGATGTGGAGAATTATTCCTGGGTCCTAAATGTGCAACTTGAACTTTCAAAGTTATCATATATTCTTCCTGAAAATGTAGCAAAATTGCACACCAATCATTTTTTAAAGAGAGATATCTGGTCAATAAGGCAATGAAAGAAGCCAAATAATACATCAAGGATGCCCATTTTAAGGATACAACTCCAACAAGCAACTATTTATTTTTATTTTCTTCTTTTTTTTAAACAAAGTCTCACTCTGTTGCTCAGGCTGGAGTGCACTGGCACAGTCATGACTCACTGCAGCCTGGACCACCCAGGCTCAAGCAATCCTCCCACATTAGCCTCCCAAGTATCTGGAACCACAGGCCCATGCCACCACACCCAGTTAATTATTGTATTTTTTTGTAAAGACGGGTTTTTTTTTGTCATGTTGCCCAGGCTGGTCTTGAACTCCTGAGCTCAAGTGATCTGCCCTCCTTAGCCTCCCAAAGTGCTGGTATTACAGGCATGAGCCACCATGCATGACCTATTTATTTTTCTAAATGGGAAATATGCCCCTTAAGTTTTGGTAAATGATAAATTTTCTTCCAGTGTCACCAGTTTGTATCTTATCATGGAATCATGGTATGTTCTAAACCAAAAATAAACTGTATTTCTTCTTATTTCCTTTCATTTTCTCCGTATTTCCCTTTAAAGTGACTAAAAGTCTCAAGAGATGTGGAACTCATGGTTCACAACCCTTCTGCTTCAGATAGAGGAATTGTATTTTTAAACTGATCCCTAAATAGAAAGATCCAAAGAAGGAAATATGTGGAATATGAAAATCTCTTCTCAAAATGCATGAGAGCCTCATAAATTTGGAAACATTCTTCTCTCATAAACTGCTCCAAAAAGAAATGTTTAGTACTTACGGCCTATATTGAAGGCAATGAAGCAAGAGAGCATTGCTTCTTTCTTGTGGGGGAGAGACAGTGAATTATATATATATATATATATATTTTTGTAAAAGTGAGAGATATTTATTAAGCATTCAAACAATTAATTGCCTATAGAATACAAAACCTAGTTAATAATGTCATAGATCAAAGGATTCAAAATTTGAAAAATTATATGTTGCTTTCTTTAGATTGAGTTCATGATATGAGACATTGACAAATTAATGTTGGGCATATGTTTTGTTTCAAATGACTTGTAGATTTAAGAAGAAATGTAATCAATTTGTGTTATATGAAATCAAACCATGGCACAGATGTTTTACAATCATTTTTGTCTCAGTATATTAAAAATAGGTTTATTATCTTTGACCATGCTTTAGCTATATAGCAAAAATTTTGGCCTGGAATTTTAATACAAGAGACAGATAATTCTCTTATTGAATATGTTTGCCTCCATGGTACATATTAAACTTTTTTTTTCTTTATTATACTTTAAGTTTTAGGGTACATGTGCACAATGTGCAGGTTTGTTATATATATATACATGTGCCATGTTGGTGTGCTACACCCATTAACTCATCATTTAGCATTAGGTATATTTCCTAATGCTGTCCCTCCCCTCTCCTCCCACCCCACAACAGTCCCCGGAGTGTGATGTTCCCCTTCCTGTGTCCATGTATTCTCATTGTTCAATTCCCACCTATGAGTGAGAACATGCGGTGTTTGGTTTTTTGTCCTTGCAATAGTTTGATGAGAATGATGGTTTCCAGTTTCATCCATGTCCCTACAAAGGACATGAACTCATCATTTTTTATGGCTGCATAGTATTCCATGGTGTATATGTGCAACATTTTCTTAATCCAGTCTATCATTGTTGGACATTCGGCTTGGTTCCAAGTTTTTGCTATTGTGAGTAGTGCTGCAATAAATATACGCGTGCATGTATCTTTATAGCAGCATGATTTATATTCCTTTGGGTATATATTTTAAACAAGCATTTTTTTTTTTTAGAAAAAAACATGTAAACAATAATACACTTAGAAGCCTATAATTCCCAATAAACTATCACAGATTTTACTGTAATATTTACGGCAAAGGAGTTAATTATCCACAATGCCAGTAATTGCTCCACACTAGTTTTCACAATGCCAAACTATTTCTGGAAAACTCTCCCCTTTGTGAGGAAAGAGAATGATCTTGTAGTTGTGCAGAGATGGATTCAAGCTCTGGTTTGCCATTATCAGCTGTGTGATCTCCAGCAAGCTCCTTAACCTACTCATGCTTCAGTTGCTTCACTTTGTAATAAAATTTAATGTAACTCACATGATTTAGTGCTTCAGGTAGTGCACAGAGGGTAATCACCTTAATCCCCTAAGGCAGGTACTTTTTTAATCTGCATTTTACTGAAGAAGAAACTAAAGCTTTTAGGTTAAAGCCTCAATCTTAACAGGTTAAGTAACTTGCCTAGAAAGTGGTACAGCTGAAACTAAAGCCCTAGTCCTTACCCCATGCTCTTAATCCACTTACTTTACAATTTGCAATTGCAAAAATATGGAACCAGCTCAAATGCCCCTCAATCAATGAGTGGATATATATATATATATATTATATATATATACACACACACCATGGAATACTACTTAGTCATAAAAAAGAAAAAAATGGCTTTCACAACCACCTGGATGGAATTGGAGACTATTATTCTAAGTGAAGTGACTCAGCAATGGAAAGCCAAACATCGTATGTTCTCACTTATAAGTGGGAGCTAAGCTATGAGGATGCAAAGGCATAAGAACGATACAACGGTCTTTGGGCACTTGGGGGAAAGGGTGGGAGGGGAGTGAGGAATAAAACACTACAGATTAAAAAAATAAAAATAAGAAATTATCAAAAAAATAAAAGTAAGTATGAATATTAAACAGCCATTTTCAGGGTTATTTTGGATATTAAATGAAGTAACCCAGAAAGTGGCTTTCACTGTGTTAACCACACAATGGAATATTATACAGCACTGAAAATGAGTGAACTACAGTTCATTTTTGTAATAAACAAAATTTTTTAAAAAATCAAGTCCCACAATAACACAAACATCTAGTATTATATCCTTTTGTAAAGTTCAAAACAACTAAAATGAAATGATATCTTTATTAGCATACTTATATATTTGATACAACAATTAAAGAAAAAAGCAAAGGAATGATGTACACAGCATTCAAGATAGTCGTTAATTTGGAGAGGGGGAGAAGGTATGGTGGGAGAGCACATAGGCAGATGCAAGTTAGTGTCAACGTTGTAGTTTGTTGGTGTTCCTAGGGGAAAGATGGAGAAAAAATAGACACACAAAAGAGGACCCATATGGACCAATCATGAGTGTGCTGTGAAGCAGACTGATTACTCCAATTATGTATTTTTGAAGTCCACAAAAAAGTGACTTTCATTCAGCCTGAATCATAAGAAATTTCCAATTTTCTATCATTTTTTGACCTATCAAACTGGAAATTTTATATGGTTTGACCTGATATGTATTAATAATTTCTGGTTTCCTCTGTTGACCCTTTCTCTAGCTTGCTTGATATAATGAGACGCCTACATAATTCCACAGTGCCCTGAACCCATCAGCTTCCCCAATGTGGGCTATGAGTCAGATAGGTGATTTCCAATCCCAATACTAATTATTGGCCTGAGTCCCAAAGGTTTTATCAAAGTGACAGGTTCATCTAGGATGCTAAATAATTACTGAATCAATGATCACTCAAAATGTCAAAGTAGTTCAATGACCGAAGAAAAAGATTACAGTAGATACAGAACAGGTTCAGAAGTCTAGGCACAGAGAAATATATTAGAAAAGATCACAGGCCCGGTCGGGCATGGTGACTCACGCCTGTAATCCCAGCACTTTGGGAGGCTGAGGCAGGTGGATCACAAGGTCAGGAGTTCAAGACCAGCCTGGCCAAGATGGTGAAAACCTGTCTCTACTAAAAATACAAAAAATTAGCCGGGCGTGGTGGCACGTGCCTGTAATCCCAGCTACTCCAGAGGCTGAGGCAGAGAATTACTTAAACCTGGAGGGGCAGAGGTTGCAGTGAGCCAAGATCGTGCCCTCTGCACTCCAGCCTGGGCGACAGAGCGAGATTCCGTCTCAAAAAAAAAAAAAGAAAAGATCACAGACCCAAATAGTTGGCTCCTTCTAGTCCTGTCCCTTGGGACGAGGAGATATGCCTTGCTGCTTTGAGGTTTCCTCTAAGATGCTAAAGTCTCTGCAGGTCCTGCAAGGACCTAATCTTGAAATCCATATCCCGTACTGGCATCCACTTCTGCCTTCCTAGTCAGCCTTACTCCTAGACCTTGTCTTTGACCTCTGAGGCTGTTTCCATTTCTGGTATCTGTAGACAGGGCCCTTCCTGTAGCCCTTGGCTTGCAACCCTGTTCAGTTAGTTTCAGGCCACTGGCATTTCTACAATCTACACTTGACTTGCAGCCTTGCCCCCTTCCAATTCATTTCCCTTACGGCAGTCAGGCTGATTTTTTCCATGGAACAAATGTGATCATGTCAGTTCTATTAAAATCTTAAAGTGGCTTCCTGTATCTCTCAGTATAAACTTTCAAATCTTCACAGCACTTCATGACCAGGACTCTTCCCTCCTCCCCAGCTCTGTATCATAGCATTTTCTCACCTCTTACTTCATGTCCCAATCACAAAGAATTATTTGCAGATCTCTGGACCCACCATCCTCTTACACCTCCATGCCTTTGTATATGCCCTTGTACGTGCTTTGTCTTCTGCCTGGAATGCTGTTTCCTGCTCTTCTGCTGGGTAATACCCATTTTTAATCAACACACAAATCAAGCACCACCTCCTGCAAAAAGCCTCCCCTAACTTCCTGCCTGTGTTTTTCCTCATGGGATCCCAGGGTGTCCTGTGCTCTAGCCAAGCACATGTTTTACTTTGTCTTCCTGTCCACCTGACCCACTAGACTAAAGCTAGTGGGAGACTATCCCTGTCCACCTAACCCACTAGACTGAGGCTAGGTCAGAGACTGTGTGCTCTTTTTTTCCTGTACCCCAGCACCTAACGGTGCCAGGAATAGCTGCCACATGAATGTTTGCTGAGTTACTAGATGGAATCCATTACCGACCCATTTCAGACCAAGCCTTCAGCTGAGTCTTACCCTAACCCTTAGCAATGCTTTCAGATGGCTGTACATGTCAGACCCTGAGATAAACATTAAGCATCCAAAAATGGAGAAGGCTATTTTTGTCCTTTAAGAAGTTCACAATCAAGGTAGGGGAAAAATAGTTAACTATAACTTAAATTTAGAAGTGCTATCATAAAGCAGTACAGTAAATGATAGAATAATGATTTAGTGCAGTATAGGATTTAGAGAGTAGGCTTGAATCCATCCCTGGACTTGAATTGCAATGCTGCACTAGCTGTGCGGCCTTGAGAATATTACTTTCCTAGACCTAAATTTAAAACTCTGCATAGGGGAAGAAGGCAAGAAATAACTAAGATCAGAGAAGAACTGAAGGAGATAGAGACACAAAAAACCCTTCAAAAAATCAATGAATCCAGGAGCTGGTTTTTTGAAAAGATCAACAAAATTGATAGACCACTAGCAAGACTAATAAAGAAGAGAGAAGAATCAAATAGATGCAATAAAAAATGATAAAGGGGATATCGCCGCCAATCCCACAGAAATACAAACTACCATCAGAGAATACTATAAACACCTCTATGCAAATAAATGAGAAAATCTAGAAGAAATGGATAAATTCCTGGACACATACACCCTCCCAAGACCAAACCAGGAAGAAGTTGAATCCTTGAATAGACCAATAACAGGCTCTGAAACTGAGGCAATAATTAATAGCCGAGGGGGAGCCAAGATGGCCGAACAGGAACAGCTCCGGTCTCCAGCTCCCAGCCCGAGCGACACAGAAGACTGGTGATTTCTGCATTTCTGCTTGAGGTACCGGTTTCATCTCACTAGGGAGTGCCAAACAGTGGGTGCAGGACAGTCGGTGAAGCGCACTGTGCGCGAGCCGAAGCAGGGCGAGGCACTGCCTCACTCGGGAAGTGCAAGGGGTCAGGGAGTTCCCTTTCCTAGTCAAAGAAAGGGGTAACAGACGGCACCTGGAAAATCGGGTCAGTCCCACCCTCATACTGCGCTTTCCCAACGGGCCTGGAAAACGGCACACTAGGAGATTGTATCCCGCACCTGGCTCGGAGGGTCCTATGCCCACGGAGTCTCGCTGATTGCTAGCACGGCAGTCTGAGATCAAGCTGCAAGGCGGCAGCGAGGCTGGGGGAGGGGCGCCCGCCATTACCCAGGCTTGCTTAGGTAAACAAAGCAGCCAGGAAGCTCGAACTGGGTAGAGCCCACCACAGCTCAAGGAGGCCTGTCTGCCTCTGTAGGCTCCACCTCTGGGGGCAGGACACAGACAAACAAAAAGTCAGCAGGAATCTCCAGAGACTTAAATGTCCCTGTCTGACTGACAGCTTTGAAGAGAGTAGTGGTTCTCCCAGCACGCAGCTGGAGATCTGAGAACGGACAGACTGCCTCCTAAAGTGGGTCCCTCACCCCTGAACAGCCTAACTGGGAGGCACCCCCTCAGTAGGGACAGACTGACACCTCACTGGGCCAGGTACTCCTCTGAGACAAAACTTCCAGAGGAACTATCAGACAGCTGAATTGGTGGTCTCACGAAAATCCGCTGTTCTGCAGCCACTGCTGCTGACACCCAGCCAAACAGGGTCTGGAGTGGACCTCTAGTAAACTCCAACAGACCTGCAGCTGAGGGTCCTGTCTGGTAGAAGGAAAACTAACAAACAGAAAGGACATCCACACCAAAAACCCATCTGTACATCACCATCATCAAAGCCCAAAAGTAGATAAAACTGCAAAGATGGGGAAAAAACAGAGCAGAAAAACTGGAAACTCTAAAAAGCAGAGCACCTCTCCTCCTCCAAAGGAACGCAGTTCCTCACCAGCAATGGAACAAAGCTGGATGGAGGATGACTTTGACGAGTTGAGAGAAGAAGGCTTCAGATGATCAAACTACTCTGAGCTACGGGAGGAAATTCAAAACAATAGCAAAGAAGTTAAAAACTTTGAAAAAAAATTAGAAGAATGGATAACTAGAATAACCAATGGAGAGAAGGGCTTAAAGGAGATGGAGGAGCTGAAAGCCAAGTTTCGAGAACTATGTGAAGATTGCAGAAGCCTCAGTAGCAGATGCGATCAACTGGAAGAAAGGGTATCGCAGATGGAAGATGAAATGAATGAAATGAAGCGAGAAGGGAAGTCTAGAGAAAAAAGAATAAAAAGAAATGAACAAAGCCTCCAAGAAATTTGGGACTACGTGAAACGACCAAACCTACGTCTGATTGGTGTACCTGAAAATGACGGGGAGAATGGAACCAAGTTGGAAAACACTCTGCAAGATATTATCCAGGAGAACTTCCCCAATCTAGCAAGGCAGGCCAACATTCAGATTCAGGAAATACAGAGAACGCCACAAAGATACTCCTCGAGAAGAGCAACTCCAAGACACATAATTGTCAGATTCACCAAAGTTGAAATGAAGGAAAAAATGTTAAGGGCAGCCAGAGAGAAAGGTCGGGTTACCCACAAAGGGAAGCCCATCAGGCTAACAGCTGATCTCTCGGCAGAAACTCTACAAGCCAGAAGAGAGTGGGGGCCGATATTCAACATTCTTAAAGAAAAGAATTTTCAACCCAGAATTTCCTATCCAGCCAAACTAAGCTTCATAAGTGAAGGAGAAATAAAAGACTTTACAGACAAGCAAACGCTGAGTGATTTTGTCACCACCAGGCCTGCCCTAAAAGAGCTCCTGAAGGAAGCACTAAACATGGAAAGGAACAACCGGTACCAGCCACTGCAAAAACATGCCAAATTGTAAAGACCATCGAGGCTAGGAAGAAACTGCATCAACTAATGAGCAAAATAACCAACTAACATCATAATGACAGGATCAGATTCACACATAACAATATTAACGTTAAATGTAAATGGGCTAAATGCTCCAATTAAAAGACACAGACTGGCAAACTGGATAAGGAGTCAGGACCCATCAGTGTGCTGTATTCAGGAAACCCATCTCACGTGCAGAGACACACATAGACTCAAAATAAAGGGATGGAGGAAGATCTATCAAGCAACTGGAAAACAAAAAAAGGCAGGGGTTGCAATCCTAGTCTCTGATAAAATAGACTTTAAACCAACAAAGATCAAAAGAGACAAAGAAGGCCATTACATAATGGTAAAGGGATCAATTCAACAAGAAGAGCTAACTATCCTAAATATATATGCACCCAACACAGGAGCACCCAGATTCATAAAGCAAGTCCTCAGTGACC